>NC_046655.1:11050070-11355070 GCF_900324485.2 Mastacembelus armatus | reverse complement strand
CTCACACCCTCCATTGTGCTGTGGTCACTCCCTCCCTGCTGGCAGACAACCAGGGAGCTTCCACTCACAGCAACTGGTGGCATTGTTCACATGCACAGTGCACATATGTGCACAGTTGCCCGCTCATCTAGAATGTGTACCCTCAGAATGTGAGCATCTGCTGGCACTGAAAGTATAAACCAGTGATGCACATCTATAGACTGGAATGCTGAATATGTTTAGCTGATAGAGCAAAATAGCAAAAATATTCAAAATACTGAACATTCACCTCTGAATGTTTTGAGGGTACATTAACTGATTGATTTGAGGGGTGGCAGTAACAGACTACAACCAACATAAAGGACAAAAGATAAAAGATGAAGTATAAATGAAACATTGTCTGTAAAAGGTTAAAGGAGCAGTTTTACGTTATGGAAAATCTGGTCATTCTCTCTGGTGCAGACAGCTAGAGGAGACTGGTATCACACTCATGTCTGACCATTAAATATGAAATGTAGCTTGCCAGTCAGCTTACCAGCATGTCTAAAGCCAACAAATCATGTTGAATGTGATTTTGTTAAATGTGTACTCACACACTGGTATTAATACAATACCAATGTATAACTGTATAATTTCCTGCTGACTATTGTCTGCTCCCTTCCCTGGGGCACACACCCAGTGTTAATTTACACCTGTCAGTATAGCATATAGGGATAAAACCAAAAACAAAGCTGGGGTACACAGATGGAAGATAAACATTGTTTTGGAAGACATCAGAGGAGTCCTTGGTGAGATGCAGGGATGAGGGAGAGGAAGGTTTAGTATTTCTCTTTGCTCAGGTTTTGCTGTTGGCAGGACACTCCTTTGTTTGGGTCCCGTAATGAATTCTGTGGAAAAACAGAAAAAAAACTTGTAAAACCAGCATCAGCTGAAATTAGTCGAGCAGGTTTGTTCCATGCTGGTAAATGGCTTGTAAGCTTGGGGAGCTGTAGAGTCTTGTTCCCAGGAGAAAAAGATGTGCACTCACACGACCACATCAAATGTGGCACTTGCACACATGCACACAAACTCCATTACACTCACAGAAGCTCATTGTGAAATAAGCAAGGCATTAAACATTTGCAGACAATCATGCTCCATGTCATGTTTGTAGCTCTCTGCTGACAGGCAGGCACAAATGCAGCCGTGGGTAACTGTATCCGGTCTGCTTTAGAACACAAGGACTTAACTGCTCATGCCTCTTCATTTTACTGTGTAAGGTACCCTGTGGAGTTCTTGGACACTGACAATGCTATGAAGTGTGGGTTCACATTTTTCTGTGGGTGAGTTTCTGTACGCTAACAAACATGGATGGAAGCAATGTAGAATTTAAAGCAGTCATTACATTGTCTCTATAAATGTCTTTTGTTAGATCTTAAAGATACCCACAGCAAACAGGGCACCTTTAAATCCAAAGTGGAAATACGCTGTGATGAGTGTGAGAAGCAGCAATACGTTTCAGTCTTCTGAAGAATTCTTAAAAAGAATGAAAACATAAGCCCTAAAGCTACACCCCCAAACATCCAGCTTGTTTAACCAAACAAAAAAAGGCCAGACAAACACATAAAAGCTCATGTATGAAAATGTAAATGTTCACTTTTAGATGTGGATGTTTGGAATCATCTGGAGCAAGTTAATATGTGTTCTGACCAAATAAATACATATTATGGTGTTTCACACAGTCCTATAATCAAGCACATATCAACAACAGATCTCTGCCTCAGTTTACACTAACAAAGACTCACAAGGACAACGCACACACACAAACACTCATTCACCAACTGACATCCAATTTGATAACCCTTAAAAGAATACTAAAAAGTGCAGCCTTTACTCCCACCCACCCAGTCATTTAATGGAATCAAAAAGTAGGCCAAGCAGAGACAGCTGCAGCCAAAGACATGGTGGATCTACATAGTGTAGCGTTTCCCTTTTTATCGTTATAGAGGAAAATGGAAGAAAAGCAAGAATAAAGTACTTACTGTAAGAGGAGCCTTTATATTCTACCCTTGACTTGGCTGAGGTGCAAAGTTTCTTCTGTTGGATAAGTGTAAAGTATTTCAAGGTAGAAATGAGTAGACATAAAAGAAACTGAAGTGGGATTTAATCGTCAATCTTGGGCTTTTCTTCACAGAAATCAGTCAATGATACTACATTACCATCTTTAAATCCAGTTCAGCTGTGATTATAACTTTATGTTGTAATTCGTCTAGCATCTTGCCTACGTCAGCCTTCTCAGATGGTTGCTGTGGCTTATAGATGACACTTCCAAGAAATCCAAAATTTGTTGTGTCCTTTTCCAGGTCATTTGGTGCACCATGGAATTCTGTGTTTTGGCAACATGAGCAATGGCAGGATGCAGGACATGAACCACAGCTGATGTAGCCACAGTCACGAAGAAAATAGAAATATAGAAAAAAGGAAAAGGAGAGTCGGTGTGACAGGAGGAGACAGATAGGCTACTTATGGCTTTTGGAGAGGTCAGCACTTTTTTACGGAGACTGAAGTGGCTTTTCACATAAATGCAGCCCTGCTGTTTGCAGCCAATGATGCACTCGACAGCTTCGAAGCAAACCCCAGGTGTGGTGGAGGGTCATCGAAGAGCCAAAAGCTGGAGGTAGACTAAGAGAGAGGAGAAAGAAGAGTGGAAAAAGATGAGAGAGAGGCAGGAGAGAAAGAGAGAGAGGAGAGGAGAGGAGGAGAATTCAGGAGAGGCACGGAAGGAGATTAGAAAAGAAGAGAGGACTTGGACATTAGCAGATGTTTCCTTTCTGAAAGGCATTAAGAGTTAAATCCCACTGTCTGCTTTCATGTTCACTGTGATACAGGCCAGTGCACTACACTCTGAACTGTTTACTTACATTATAGGAGCATAAGAAATCCATTTGTTTGCAAATCATCAAGTTAACATACTTTCCTTTCTTTTGTCGGTGTGTGTTCTGTCCATATATGTCTGCACATACACAGTGTTTGTACAACTTGAATTACAACACTGTACCAGTCTAAGTGAAGCAGCATGTCAGTGCACGTAGTACACGCATGCCTGCGTGCGCGTTCACGCACTCGCCTACGTGTATCTTCACCATGTGCTCCTCTCAAGTCATTATTTACAGTCTGTGCAAAGAACAGCGTGGCTTCCTCCTGAGCTGTGTACTTGCGTGTACTTGTGTGTGTGGGTGGGTGTACTGTATGTGCTCTTTTTTTTTTTTTACCCCTCTGACACAAGTAGGTCAACAGAGAACACACGGCGGCACTGGAATGCGTGGCATGGGTCCAACCCATTCCAGCCGAGCCTGCACTAAATCCTACTAGAACTGGTCTGAACGCAGACAGAGGGAGTGTAACACATATCTCCCCCACCACACCCCAGCAGCTGCGGCGATAGTGTGTGCGTGTCCGTCAGCTCTCTGACTGCTGTATTGTCTGTATATCGTTGTCTGTATCCATCACACACATTTTCTGACTTCTGCGTCTGTTGCTGCACTTTGTTTTTGGGTCGTGTTGGAACCTGGTAGAAATATTAGATAAAAACAGAGAAACAGACACGTCTTTGTCTGCATCCTCCCCTCTGGATATCAGTTTAATAAGTGAAATCAACAAGGCATAATGGATTCTCCTCATCAGTGCATATCAATTGAAAGAGTGGGTGTCTACTATCTTTGGTACTGTTAAAATCAGTACAAAGAAAAGTCTTTTTCTCTTCCCTCTCATTTGCAATCGATGTCCTTCAGCTAATCAGACTGTCCCTGGGTGCCTCAGGAAAGCTCTTGCTTCAAAATGTTTATGATCATAGCTGAAGGTCGAAAATACCAGGAGGAGATGCTAATGGACTGTATGAAGCAACATGAAATACATCTCCTTCTATGTGAATCCCATGACACACTTAAAACAGTCTCTCTCTTAACACAATCCCTGTCTCCAACTATACGGTGTACCATATATAACTGTAAGCCAACTGAGAGTTCTGCTTCCCACACAGGCAGTTTTACACATGTAGGCTGCATGGGCATGGGTTGTGGCTGGGTCCCACCCTATTTAATTGGCTTTCATTGCTTAGTGTGATGTCTCATATACACTCATACACTTTTTTCGTCTTTCTGAAAAGTTGAAACATGACACTGGGATTCATATCCATCCATATTGTAAGTTGAATACCTTATACTATACTACTACTAGTAATATTCAAGCTGATTGTTTTTATAAGTTATATGAGGCTATGACAGTAGCCCTGCAAGAAAAAATGCAATCCAGTCATTCATTTGAATGGAGCCAGCCTGTTGACACCACAGCCAGCTCTGACAAAAAAAATGCAGGGTTGTCTAACAAAAAAGTCAGACTCCGCTAATCTAAAATCATTACTTCTGTGTTTACTTTCCAGAGTTGCAAAATTGTTTTGTGTGCCTCATAATAATCGATCTGTTGGTCAAACTCGACTTCCTGGATTGTATTTTAATGTGTCTTAAAAAAAAAAAAAAAAAACTACACTGGTGCCTGAAGCAACACACCCTCGCCAACACAGCTGCTTGCATCATTTTAATGCAGGGTTGTTTTCAGTCTGAACACTCTATGTTCAGGCGATGTTGGCAGGAATGGACAGGAACATGAACGTATTGGGAATTCCTTAAGGTTGAAGCAAATGTGGACCAAACCTGTGGGTAAAAGTGTTAATGAAGCTTATGGTGGCTTCCAAAAGGAGGCTGCACTTAGCTTTCTCCTTGAGCTTCTCCTTGAGCTTTGGACACAAGGGACAGGTTCAGTAGCCAAAGGTAAAGGCAAAAATATATTTCAGTGCAGGTATCATCATGTCAGGCTTAAAGGAACATCTTGATGGCTGAAAAACTACATGCACACGTCAATGCTCTGTTCCACGCTGGCAAAAGTCTATAGAGCCTATTACAGGGCTCCAGCTGTGCTCATAGAATTAAGGTTACAATGCATAACCTTAATTTATTTATGCAATTCCAGGTTGTGTATTTTTTTATGGCCAAGTGGTATATGGGTAATAAGTAACATATTAGTCCCGTAGGGAAATTAGTTGGCTACAGTTACTCATTAAACTGTCAGTCTTATGTAGGTCACGGCTGTTTTTGCACGTTAAATGTTTTGCCGCTGCTTTATCATCCATATCTCACTTCCACAGGAGCCGGACCATCACCTGGGGGAGATCAGTGTGCTCAGTGTAGACCTGTTAAGCTCTAATGTCTGGAATAAACAAATCAGTCTTGGGTGTTTTAATTGTTACTGGTATCAGTTCTTGGCATAGTTTCTATTGCTGGTATCCAAGTCAAATGATGGTGCAGAAGTAAGCCCAGTTAAATCTAACTTTGCAAATCATTAACATGTTGTCACAGTGTAGATACACCTGTATATATATGTGTGTATGTGCATTGCAAGAGAATTTGGACTTCAAGGCTACATACATTGTTTCTCAGTAAGTGTTTTTTGACTATCATCTTGTTGTAGTGGAACTGCAAGGCCAAACGTGTAGATGTCTGTGCATGTGTATGTAGATTTGTGTGTAATTTAGCTCTGTTCCCCTTTTGCCTTGGGCACATTGTGTTCTGTATGTTTTACGCCTGTGTGTTTCACTATCACGTGGATGTCTTAACTGGGTGTTTTGAAGCCGTTTGACAAAGTGTGTTCTCACACAGCTGTGTTCGTATTTGTGGGGAAGAGGCGCAAAACTTCCTGTCAGCTGTTTTCTTTCTTGTTTTCTCTGTATGTTTCCTGCCAGTTCTCAGTCAGACTCTTTATCTTTCAGAGCAATTTATGTTTTTACCAGTTATTTGTCACACCATATTTCTCCTCCTCTTGTGCTCAGCATTTTCTCCCTCTGTCAGTTTATCTTTGTGTCCAATTTCTAATTCACCCTAATTTCTGATCTCATCCTTCCTGATTCCCCTCACTCAATCACCTACTTTATCTCTATGTTGTATCTCTTCATCTCTTGTGTTGCTTTTCGCTGGCAAATTGCACCTTCCCATCAGTGCAAACAGGAAACAGCTGAGGTGTTTTTTGTTTTCTTGTCATTTTCCTGTCAGTTTCTCAGAAAACTAAACCAAACCATCAGAAACAAAGCCCGCACCTCCACCAAGCACACAGCGAAACAAGGCGGGCAGAGCCGGCTGATCATGTGGTTTGAGGTTAGCAGGCTACCTTGTGTTTACAAGCAGCAGGCCCTTTAAATGAACATGTGCTTTAGGGTGAAATATGTAAAACTTGGAAATTATTTTAGGTAAGCTGAAACCCTAATAAGCCACAATTACAGCTTAAATAATAGGTCTGTGGTCTGTGATGTAAGAGAGGCTTGAAGTGAAAAACATTTTCGGTGAGGCGTGACAGTTTGAGGATGTGAACCTTTCGTTTTGGTGTTTGTGAAATGGCTGCTGTCATAATGTCTCACTGGGGGATTTTCTCCTCCAGTCAGCAAAAAGCTGATGGCCACTGATGCAACTGACCTTCAGTCCCAGCCTGTGTGTGTGTATCTGTTTACTGAAGTGAGCCCAGCCTACCCACTGTGTTTGTCAATGTGAGTGAACTGTGTATACACTACAAAGAGCATGAGAGTGACTGTGACTGCCTCTGTCCTTTTTACACTGGCAGCTCAGACTAAATAAATCTGCTCATGTATAAGTACCTACGTGTGTGTGTGTGTGTGTGTGTGTGTGTGCGCGCGCACACACACACACATGCAGACATAGTTGCTCCTCACTGTGTGGGGCCAGACTTCATGCACTGGGCCTCTTGCAGAGCCCCAAGACCAGGCTATATTTAGGTAACTGGTTTTCTCTCTCTCTTTCGCTGTGAGTGGCTGAGAGCGTTGCCTACTGATTGGGAGAGGCCGACCACAGGAATATGTTGCCTTCGTGTCTCACCACGGACTTCAGATAACCATATGTGGAAGAATACAAACGGATTAAGACATCAGCAGTGGTTACCTCGCTGGCTTATCATTAGGACACAGAGCTTGTTGGTATCACTAGTGCCAGGGATGAAAACATAACATGGGTCAGACTTCAAAGACATAAATACAGTTTCATTTTGATTACTGTTTGCTAACATGCTAATCATAGTGACTTTATAAGGACATGTAGAGATTAATTTTTGATTTTTGCTTTGTTGGTAATAAAGCTTTATTGCCTCTATTTTTATTTTTAGCTCCAGTTCCTAAAAAACACCTTTTTCCAGTAGCTTTTCATTATTTGGGCTGATAGCTATAAATACTATAATTCCCATGAACCTCTGGTGCAGTTTTTCTAGCAAGTTCAAAATGGTTTGTTGTTAACATTTGATTAAAATGACTGGTTGTAGTTGTTGAAGTAATCTAAAATCGACCTGTAGCTGTATTAGTAAACTGATTGAAAGTGGAATGATGGCTGAGATAACACTGTTCACAGTGCATTCCTGTTTAACTCTTTTAGTTTTTTTTCTCCTTCAGACAACACATACGTCCTGAAAACAGGGCCAGAGACAGACTCTATCACATGATCATGGTCCCCTCACCTTACCCCAATAAGGCCCGATGCCTGACTCTGGAATGAATTCCTCTGCTATGTGAGTGTGAAGTGACTGGTGACACTGACAGGTTGGAGAAGGAGGGATAAAGATAGACAGAGGATGAGGTGGCAGACAGGACATGAGGGGAGGGGGGTTTAAGAAGCGATATGGGAAGAATTTGGGTAAAAAAAAAAGAGGTCATAACTTGAGAGGCAGATGAAGAGGGTGAGTAAAGAACTATTTTTGCTTAAAGAAAGGAGAGTAGGCATGATGAGTTTGAGGGTTGCTGAAGATAGACCAGGAAGAGATACAGATCAAATCACATGCTCTTACTTTACGTCTTTCACTGTTGCCATGGAAGAGGTCTGTACTCCATGAACAAGACTGTATGAGACTATAGAGCCTGTTGAAAGACACAGTCACTTGTCCGCGTTATGTATAAACATACAATTCAAAGAGACAGTTTGCCGAGCACTTACATTTTGTATGTATTGCAGAGGACATTGACAATAAGAGTCCAGGCATTCAAAAGATTTGGAAATCATTTTTGTATTTTGAGTAATGTGCCAGGGTTTGTCCTTTTGTTGTAAGACCAACAGTGAAAACAGGATAACATTTGACAAAACTTTTCAGAGGCCACCAGTTGTTCTGTTTCACAATCTCATTAGTCTGTTTAACTTTTAGCTCTTGTTTACACGACCTCTGGAGCAAAGTCTAACTCAATCTATAGTCCAACCAGGGAACGTTAAGAGACGCACGCACACAGACACATCTGAACAGTCATATGTGCTTATATACATACATAAGCAGTACACAACCAGTACACAACCAGTACACACAGATATCCAAAAAGTAAAGTCAAAGCTGAATATTCACACCCCCTTGTGTGGTTTAGGAAAAAGCTTTCCACTGCATCATTAAAGTCCCTCAGTCTGTCCACCTGGCATTAGTGTCGTGGCTGGTCCTGCGGTCTTTGTCCCTACTGTCTTCTGTTTGGTTCATTGTCCCTGTTTGGATGCTGGTGGGAAGGGCCTGTATAGTGGGGGCAAAGCAGATGTCACACTTGAGGATGAATAGTGCCCTGAGGAGAGGGTGAGTAGTAGCTGCTTTAGTCACTATCCCCCTGGAGACCCACACAGGTTGGGCAAGGATCAGTTTCCCAGTGGAATCAACTTGTCCTTGGCTTCTGGATAGCACACATACTTGATGAATACTGGAATACTAAGTGGGAATAAAAGAAATGCCAAATCAAACAGTTTCTTTATGTTGGGGAATGCCTCACAGCCCTCTTCACCCCTGTACCAGATTTTGAGAAGCAGTGATTTAGCCCAAATATAGACAATGTCCCCCACAGTGCGAGGCAAATTGACAAATGGCTGTGTGACTTATGTAGCTGTGACATAGCTTTTGTCCTTTAAGCAGAAAACCATAAACACACACACTGCAGGAGGGCTACACTGTCATTCTCTGGCAATAAAGCGGGTCCCAGATGTCTGCTCCCCCCCCCGTTAGCAGACACACAAGCTCACACTGTCACTCACCATGCCTTTGTTCTCAGACAGCAACATACTGCTTGTACACAACAATCAGACTCTGTACATATGTGCTGCCACTGATTACTCTGTCACCAAAATGGATGAAATATCAAATTAATCAAAGTGAATTGGTAAGAAATTCTGTAAATATTGGGGTGAATAGCTTTAGATAGACCGATATCACCTGGCTTTATCATAGCATGCCAGTATCAAAGTATTTGCTTTTTCTTTTTGTGGTTATCAGCCACACCTTCTGGAGCTAATCAAACCATCTCCACAGGGTGACCTGTGTTGCTATGTGAGTGGGAGCAGAGAGCAGGGCAGAAACTATTACACTGCTGTTTCATCAGTGCAAAGCTGAAACTCCGACGCAGTGATGGTTTGATAAGATTTGGACATACATAGCAATAGATTTTGAACCGTGAATAGGCATTGATTTAGTATTGTCATCTCTTAATTAACATAGGATTACAATGAAGTTTGCTTCCATAATTGGGCCTATCTTAAGGACATTATCAGTATCTGAAGGTACACTGAGCATATAATATTTTTGTAATATCAAAACAATCAGTTCCAGTACAAGCAAAACCTCGAAAAATATCCACTACTTGTTTTTCTGAGATGAAAACGTGTCAAAACATCTTGCTCAAATGAGTCATTGCAAAAGCGAGTCCAAGGAGGATTGCAAAATCCTGTTAAATCTGGATAACTTGTGCTTTATGTGTTACCAGTTACTGGCTCTTTATTCTCTTCCCCCTCTAGATGATATTTTCATACAAAACAAACCACACTGGGCCATATAGTCAGACACACCCTGGGAATCTTTGACCTGCTTACCAAGATTGAACAGGAAAATTTAGCAATATGCGGTACGGAGAAGTTAGTACAGAACAACAGTGAAATCTCTTACTGTGCTCCAGGCCAGCAGCCTCAAATAACTTCAAGCTAAAAAAAAAAATCCCCACACAAACCAGCTGTTGAGGCCTCGACTAGCCAGTTTTTGGAGAATTAAATCATGACATAAACACAAGCCCAGTCACCTTCCCTCACTGATCTCCACCCCCACGCCCTCAGCTCCTGCTAAACCAGCTCTTCTCGCTCGCTTCTTTGTCTGTGTGTCAAAACAAGCCAAATGTTTTTCTTTTTCGTCCTGCTGCCAAGCAACCCAGGGGATTCAGAGTGCCGCAAAGGATTGCGTTCTTAATCCAGACTGGGTTTTGCAGAGTCATCTGTTTGGGTGCAACTATATTGTGCTTATATGTTCGCTGACTGAATTAGCACCTTTTCTCCAAATTTCTAAGAGAATCGTTGCTAACGTTTCCATCTGTAGCATCCTGTCATTTAAAAGGTGGAAGTGCTGGCATTTCCATTGGAAAATGTAACATTGTTTTTACTCCAAGTGTCTTGAAATCATGTGCATGGGCATTTGGACATGTAGTCATTGGGATTTGCTGATCAGACTAGGTAACAGACCTTTTAAGGTAAAGCAGCAATGTGCTCACGAAATCTTCCAGTCACTCACAAAATATAGAGCTGCATCAAAATTACTAACACTCCTCTAGTGAAACTGATTTTCTCAGTTTAAACATGGCATCATTCAAGCATTCGGCCTTTTTAATCTCCCACTGCATCAAGCATTGTGGCAGGATAATGTGCTCTCAGAATGTGACCTAAAAATTTCTTTATGTAGTAGGAGCCGTTTAATGTCCCACCATTAGGGAGGAATGACAATCGCTGACTCGATCTCTCTAGTCCACTTGACACAGATGGCCCACTCAGGTCTTAGAAACTAGGTCAGATTCTGGTCTGTACTTGGTGGGGCCACAACATCAGTGATTAGGTTTACATTACTCTTAATGTACAAGCTACAGTCTAAGATCCTCTAAACTAGATGCAAGTAGAATTTTTTAGCTGTAAAGTCATATTTCGTTTTATTTGGAATAGAAAACTAAATAGTTTCACTGATGATCAGTAATTAAATAATGACACATCTCACAGGAGAATATGATGCCAAGATAGGAAATCTTTTATTACAGAGAAAAAAAAATTTCTTCCAAAATATAGAAATCTGTACAACTTCCGCACAATCAATTTACATGAACTGTACAAATTTACAGCAGTTCATCACAACATACCCAAGGAAAAGAAACTGACACGATAAAGATGTACTGACATGAGATCACAAGATTGACAGCTTTTCTTCTTGGGTAAGCTCAGATTTTTTTGTCTATTTTCTGGTTTTGTATGTAAATAGAAAATAAAAGGGAAAAAAAAAAAACTGAGAACAAAAACAAACAACAACAAAAAAAAAAAACAAAACAAAGGATACGTCTACACTTACAGATCATGGAAACTAATATTTTTTACCAAAACAACTTTGGTCCTTGCCAACACTCCCATCACAAATGGCTTCACTTACGAAAAGAGTTATCCATGTTAAAAGATGAAATACAAAAAGGAATACATCTAAAAACACCTCAGGATAGCAATTATTGGCACTTCCCATGTGTAATGTTATGTACTCTACCATTTGTTGTACAGTTACAATACATTCTACAATATGTAAAACACCTCAAATGTGAAAGTGGCAATAATTCAACTAATCGATGACAATATTGACAACAACAACAAAACTGCTGTTCCCTTCCCGTTTCATGTCTTAACATGCACAACTTTTCCATAAGAGTATTTATTGAATGTCCGAGGCCTGAGATTGGCAATACATTCCAGGAGAGACTCCTCATGTCCCAAAAAAAATGTCACACACCTTCAACTTGACATATTTAGTGCATTTTATGTGCTATTTTATCTCTGACTACTCAAAGCACTCTCATGACAGTTCTTTAACTCATATGTGTACAAGCTGAATGGATGCCATTTAAATAATCAATATTACTGAGGACTTAAACCATTTTGGATGGTGCTAGTACAGTTGAGAAGGTGTTGAAGGGGGATTTGGGTTTAATCTTTTGAATTTCCATAGCCCTGAAAACAGGATCTGTTAAAAGTCGGTTAGATCACCAGACTAAAAATCCTCTTAAAAAGAGGATGAAGAGGAGGAAATGGGGATGGCAGAGCGGAAAGATGAAAAAATCCCAGTGTGACCATAAAATACAACTAGATAAAAGTGAGACGGGATGATCATCCCGTGTCTGAAAACATAGATCTCAAAACATCTTGTGACATAAAAAAAGCTATAATGGAGCAGCGTGATTTTAAAACTGGTGTCCACCATGGAATCCAAAGCTCTGGGCTCCCATCCCAGCGAGCTCCTCTCCGTCCGGCCAACATGGAATCACTACTTTTCACAGATTGCTGAAGGGAGTATCAGCAGAGATCAGAGGGAGGGGGCAGTGGGGCATTAGGGGGTTGCAGTGCGTCAAAGGCTATAGCTCTATTACTCATGATCCTCCAAGGCTTAGGGGAGCTTAAACACCCATCGGTCTGGTGAGCGGTGAACCAGCCTGCCGTGACAGATTTGGGCAGCGGCTAAGGCCTGAGCAACACCCGTATCATCTGTTCAGGCTTGCTGTTAACCTGTCAGCCCCAGAACCACGAGTGAAGTGGGGGTACATCAGACAGCCATCAGATCCTTTCATATGCATGTAAACAAAATTGCTACTCAAACTCCATAATCAAGTGCAGCGCAATCCAGTGAGATGAAAACGGAAAACAACGGCATAGTACCCTCAATACTTCATCTGTGATCCATGTTTCCTCATCTCTCACTAGCCCCCCTAGTGCAGCTTGAGCACGCCAAGCGCGTGTGCTGGTTTTTATCCATCACTGCTGAGGGAGGGCTTCTGGTCAGGGTGGGGGATGTTGAATAAGTCCAGAGGGGGGGCTGGAGGGATTTTAGCTGCCCTGGACAAAAAGAGTCTGGCCCTGGCCCCCCTTCTTTCACACCAGCTCCCCATCCCTGCCTTCCTTACCCAGCTCCCCACAGTGATGGATGCTGATATGTGTCACATTAAGTCTACCTGCATCTACAGGGGGTCAGCTAGCAGCATGCTGGCTTGTTTTTGGCTGAACAGGAGGTCTGAGCTGAGGGGTAATAAGTGGCACTTGAGGCACTCTACCCCCCCCACACCGGGAGAGGTGGGGTGGATTTTAAGCTGCCAGGCTAGAAAGGGGACACCTCCAGTGAGGGTCCAGGCAGCACAATGCACCAGGCTGGCTCACATAAGCCTGATCAGTCAATCATGAATGGCTCATAATTCATGATAACGAGGTCTCCATAAGGCAAAGCACACAAAAGGTTAATCTCTCTCTTACAAGACCTTGGAAATAGTTAATGCAAATGAAAATAGAAGGCTGACAAGGCCTGGTGTTGTTTTTAAATTCAAGTTAAAATTGATTTCTAAACAGTCAGTGCTCAAGACCTCCCTTTGGCCGAAGTCTCACACAGTCATGACTTAGTCCAGACCTTTCAGACTAACTTCTTTCTATCAGCAACCCAAATCACCATCTGTGTGTTTATGGGGGGATGGTGGGGAGGTGTTTGCTCTGCAACGTGCCAGAGCAAACAGTGCCATATGAATGGATGACAGAACGTTTCTAACAAGCCACTGAACATACTCTCCACCTAGCAACTCTGAAATGTTCACAAGTACAGTGTAAATAAAAAGGTTTCAAAATCCAGAGTTGAATACTCACGATTTAATAGACATTAGTCTATCACAAAGAGGGTGCTACAGCATGAACCAACGACTAAAAATGGGCAGGGCGATAAAAACGGTGTGAAAACATGACATTCGAATGGATGGAATGCAGGCAATTTTTTTTCCCCCCTCTCTACAAAAAAAAAAAAAAAAAGTACACATCCCACACAATCTCACGTCAAAGTGCATTCAATGTCAATTCTAAAAGGGCCACATTATCAGAATTTGGGTGAAATCAATTTCCCCCTTTGCTACAGATTGAATTTTGGTGACGCAGTAGAGGACAGAGTGGTGGTGGGAAAGGGGGCAAAATAAACAACACAAGACCTTAATTCAACAACATTCATTAACGAGGGGGATGAGAACGGTCCCCTGAAAAGCTACACATGCATGGCCGATGGGATGGAGACAGTGCAATGGGACACACCGATATCCATAGGTAACAGGTGTCACAACACATTCCACTTGCATACAGGCTGGGAGAAGGTTGAGATGAAGTTTTTCTGAAGCTCGGTGTTGATGGTAGAAGGGGGAGGAGAAGAAGGTTAGACCAAAAGCCTTTTTCCAGCTACAGGATAAAGAAAACTAATTCCCTGTGGTCCAAGAGGGTTTGATAGTAAGAGTTACTCTCATTGGGAGTTTCTTTAACTTGAGCTTGGATTGCAAAAGGCTCTGTCTGAACCTCAACTTCCTCCCCACCCAAGAAACAAAAGAAATGAAAAACAATAAACTGAAAAACACCCTCTGGATTTTGAAATTCAAGGGGTAGTTCCTGATAAAAATTCCTTACAATTTAGGTTTTGGTGGTGGTGTGTTGAACATGTACCCATCGTAACCACAAGTAAGAAAAGTGCAAAGTTAATGAATGATAGCCCCTTCAGAGATGGCGCTGATCACCATGTTGTTTACAGTCGAGGAAGTAGGGGGAGAGGAGGAGGGGGGGGGGTGGGGGTTAAGCCAGTCTCCATGGGGGTTCCTGGTTGGTTGGTTTAGCTGCCCCAACAGTTCCATTTCCACAAAGCCTCTCCTAAAAAACGGAGTGCCCAACTGATCCAATGACACAACAGAATAGATGACAATGGGGAGAGGGCAAAAAATATCAAACCTACAAGGTTTCCATCACCTGGATGATAGGCCACATCCTTTGTTTTTTTTTTTTTCTTTTTCTTTTTTCTTCTCTCACTATTTCATTTCATATACTTAGCTTTAAAAAGGCTCAACCTGATCTGGTCAAATGATCTGACCAACCACGGCATGACCCTGAACAAAAGTAGGCCGGGTGATGATGTGCCTGTTTAACTGGACACAGTCATCATATTGTAAGCTTTGGAGGGACTGGTTCTGCCCAGCACCATCAGTTCCTCCTTGCAGCTGATGTGACTGTCCACCATAGGGCTGACCGACCCGCTGTTTCCTGAGGGGGAGTTGGCGGTTGCGGCTGCTGGCATTCCTACAGGGCCGGGCTGCGACTCGTACAGGACGCAGATGGAGCCGTCCTCACCGATGCGGTAGGACACCTCGAAGGGGTCCACCCAGAGCGTGAGCTCACTGGGCAGCAGCAGGTAGAGTTGCTGGATGGTCAGGCCAATACGCTGGCCTGCCTGCCACACCAGTGGGTCCATCTTGTGGTTGATGCGAATGCAGCGATAACCGGAACCCTTGCAGGGCCTGTCTGGGAACCAGTGGTGTTTATATTGCTCTGCAGAAATACAGAAAAGAGAGGGAAACGGAGGTTAGACATCGCAGTACAAATGTAATGTGTGCAAGATCAAGTCATATGCGCTGATACAAGGCACAGAGAAAGGTTAAAGGACTGAGTAGTATGCGTATGTGACCACAGGCACTGTGGTAAAGCAGGCGAGATGTGCAGTGAACTCGAGTCGGAACAAAGTTCAAAACAGGAAGTAGACAGTGTACTTTGCGTTAGAGAAGTCCTTGTGACTAAACAAACATGTGGCTGCAAAAGGGAATTACAAAAATAAATAAAACTCTATTTGAAGAACTGCGATAAATTCCAATTCATTAGATTTTTCTAAATTTTTCATCAAGCCTAAAATGTTAAAAACATTTCTGCCTGGGGTTTGATCTTGTCCTTTTGCCTTGTTCACATATTATTCAAGAGAAGGCCTTGAGGCAAGATGGGATCTGACTTGTCAGCATAAATCATCAAATAGATTATTAGACAAAACGCATTAACTGTAATTTGCCACTAACTTTTATAGGCAAATAAATCTCTGCTCCTCCTGAGCTGAGGCCTTATAGTCTATTATGTGTATAACAGGCTACAAATTCCAGATCTAGGCTTTAGCTTATCAAAGCTAACTAAATCTATTTATTTGCACTAAATGCAAATGGTGTAGTTGTGTGCAGTAACAAAAAAATGAAAGAAAAACAGCACCACCTGTTACAGGCTGATAAGCAGCCATAAACAGGCAGCCAGCAGCAGCCTGGGCCTACGTGACAAAAAGAGGGCTATTCAATTGCACAATCCCTCCCCCGGCCGTCGTCAGTGTCACAAAGTCTCCCGTGACTGGCTGAACAAAAACACCAAAAGTGTCGAAGCCCTATCCAGCCATCTGGGACACACAGCTCTGCCTCTTAAAGGGAAAGCGTTCTTTTTGTCGTGCCTGTGTGGAAGTTTTACAATTGCAGTGAAATTGGTGATTCAGAGTGACGCCACCACTCACAGCATGCTTCAAGCATTTCAGTGGTTAGAATGATGAGAGGAAAACTAAACAGATTTTTTAGGCATTTGAAAAATGGCTCATTCTTTCCTTGCAGGTTCATGTTTTGGCACATAAAAACACCTTCCAATATTTTCCAAGGATAGCTGGATAGTTTTCAATCTTCTTACTCTGACCTGTTCATTCAATGACCTATACACTTTAAGGAACCCTCCCCCCTTTTACCCTGACAAGACTCATCTGTAGTGAGCTGCCATTGACGCAGACTGCATTGTGACCAATGAAAAACAGACTAAGTGAAGTAGGCCAGCATTCAGACTGGGGCCTGGAGGCCACCTGTATGCATACACAGGATAATAACACCCCCTCTGCTGTCCCCCTCCTCCCATGTCTTATCTCTGAAGGCTGTATACTGCTGAGCTAATGGAGGGTCTGGCACTTGTGAAAGAGCACAAGGGGCTGGATGATCTTTCAGCCAGTGATTGAGCCACAAAGACAGCTACCTACAAACCCTGGAGCAGCTGGGAAAGGATCAGCTCAGCAGGGCCTATTCTTAAAAATGAGGGCACAGGGGGAAGGGAGGGGAGGAAATGCAAAACGGAAAAATAAGCAGACGAGTGCGCTTAACTTAAAGAGTTTAACGAAAGATGGTTGTTTGTTCACTGTAACTGAACACTAGAAACACATCCAGTAAGCTGGTTCTACTTCTCTTTACTGGGTCTGAGTGTGTTTTTAATAGAACATCATATCGTGTTGCCAACTACAATTACGCAACTATGAAAGTTTTAATCTGGTCACTTGGGACTAACGTCCTGCCTACCTTTGCTCGGCCCAAACAAGAGCAGCCAGACACCCAGCTCTTCAACTCACAGACACAATAGTGGTTGGATCATAAGGTTTCCAAGCACAAAAGAGCCCTGACTGGCCTAGTATAGTAGCACTGAGCACCACTGAGCTCAACACACATTTGGTTTTGTTCTTACACCTTCGCACCAGGCTTTAAAAACGAGCTTATTGAACCTAGTAGTCTTAATTGAATTAGTCGGCTTGGAAATAGCAAGAATTTGTCTTAAAATCTTATTTCTACTCGACACAGCACAAATGAAACAATACAACTCTCAGTAGAATTGTGTTTGTGCGCACTAAACACTGCCTAGGGTGGGTTAACATCCTTCTAGTGGACTTCCCCTACATTTCCTCACCGGTTATGATGTGCTGCCTCCATCTTTCATGTCCTCCTACATAGGCGCCCACCAAAACATCCCCTCCCCCACCTAAAGGCCTCACCGCCGACTGTGCTCAGCTCCAACTTTTGTCTGTTTACAAACACACTTTTTTAATTCCCAATTTTCTTCCTTACTGATCATACCAAGCAAAAAATAAAAGACAAAAAAAAAACAAACAAAACATCGACCCTAAATCATTTAACACAGACAACTGTACTGAACAATGTAATTACACCAGAAATGTGCTAGTTATCCCCAACACTCTCTTATTTTTCCTAAATGTGCTATTTTACTGATAAACAGATGTTTGCACACTAAGATGTGTTTCTGAATACGTGGGGGATAAGTGCAGGTCAGCTGCAGCTGCAGATGGAGTGAAGCAGATGTATGGCAGCTTCAGATGTATGGCAGCTCAGAGCTGGAATGTGTTTACAGCAGGAAACAAGACAATCGCGGGGGAGCTCGGACCAGTAAAACTCAGTAATACCCGGATTAAGCCATTACAAAAACTATCCAGAGACATATTCCTGGAAGATTAGTTGACTTAAATCATTGATTGCACTTCTTTGTTTGGAAGCAGTTGTGTAGTGTGCGTGCGTGCGCGCGGGTGTGTGCTATTTTAATTCTTCTGAGCTGTAATTCACATCAAAATACACGTTTCTAAAACAATAGGCAAAGTGTAAACCGAAAACCCAAATGTGTAACAGGGTAATAAACCAGTCACAGAATATTCAGGTTAAATTGTGGCTATTATGTATTAAAAAATGCTTTCAGTATCAGCACTAGAGTTCGGTCACACATTGAACATGCTTTCATTAGTAACCTACTTCGTCTTGTGCATTACGTAATTGAGCAGGCTCCAACTCATTGGGGGCTGTTTTGCTCCATCGACCGAGGCGCACTTCCTTGTTAGAACCGAGCGTCTCTTTCCACCCCCTCTTCCTCCTCCTCCTCCTCTTTCCAAACAAAGTAACAAATATTTCACTAAAATGTGTTTTTTTTTCAGTCATTATCCGAGTCCGTGACTTTAATTATCGACGGTCCGTGTGTTTATACTTCTGTCTTGGACGTGCGCAGACCGTGGTGCGCATTGGTAGCGCTGATAGTGATACTTTAGAGAACAAAGAAAGGCTTCCTCTCACCCCTTTCCAAACCATTTACAACCCACATTTCAGCACTAATTCATTGAAAACAAGCAAACGGCACATGTGAAGCTGTAGCCTGCATTATGGGGCGTTTTAAGCGCTGTTTTGTGCGCGCAATTGGACAGTTTTCTGGTTTCCTTACCTGCCAAGATGTCCTGTAAGCTTTGGCTGAACGTTTGGACCTGTCGATCGTTTACGTGTCCTTTTACCCTCAGAAATCTCGACAGAAATCCGACGGCGGCGTTGATCTCTGGTTTCATCGTTCCCCGGGCACAAAGGGTATGCATTGAGAAAGGCCACGGCGACGATCCGTGCGCTTTTGGTGTTCTTCCACTACGTGCGTGTGCGACTGTTGGTCTTTTCTCTCCACTTCTGAGCAGCGGTCCTTATCTCGTAGCGCTTGTGTTGTTTCTCTTGGCATTTATTAGTCGAGGTAGAGGGAAGTTTTTTTCTGAGTCCTTGTGCTAGGACGGTACAGTGTTGAAAAATAAGCGCCTCTTGTTGGTAAATACACAGAGTTGGTTAGAGAAAGGGGGGGTCCCTGGGTACCACGTTGACCAACCCTCCCTGCGCACGTTCCTCGTCCACAGTGAAGGTCTCGGGAGTGGGGGAGCGGGTTTTTATAGCGTCCCCGCCTCCTCACAGCTCCGACACAAGCTGCTACAGCAACAACAGCTCTCCAATCCGCGGCGCCGCCTCCCTCTGACGAGCCACATATAGGAGGAGAGCGGCGTGCACGTCACCGCGCTGAAAATAAACGGGTCCACAGCTTGAAGCCGCGCTGCGTTCACAGGCAACACGGTCAGCAGGAAAAAAAAAAAATCGACAACAAAAGCAAACTGCAACAAAGAAAGAAAAAACACACATGGTCTCGATCGAAGAAGTCGGGGCAGCGACATCTAATGACAGGACACTTTGATACTGTGCTACTGCTTCATTAAATGTCTTAGGTTAACAAAGTGCAATCAGCCGTGTGTGTAGCTGCTACAGGCCTGTGTAATGACATGATATCAGACTTCGACAATATACATATACATATACATGAATTTTCACTTTAATTAAATACAAGTTTTGTAATGTTCTGCATCATGTTGGTCTAAACCCACAGCAAACATCAATAGTTAAAAAACTACTGTAGCACATGTTTTTGTTATTGCTCTACCATTGTTTATGAGCTAAGAAAGGATGTTTTGTTTTCAACAATGACAGAACATTTTCCATATCATTTATTGGGATTTATTTAGCTTTTTCCATTATATACTTAAGGAAGTATTGAAATTTTCACAACCAGCGACTAAGTCCTTTAGTTTATTTGAAAATCCAGAATTATTTATTTTTAAATCTGAAAATGTTCACTTTAAAATATTTAAAGTATTTTATCTATCTGAGAGTTGTTAGACCTGAAGAAATAAGTGTTTTGAAAGAGCCTTTTGTTGGATTTTACACTGTAATATTTCAATTTAGGCCCCAATCTGATGGTTGTAAACAACATTTGGGCCCCATAGATTGTTTTATGGTACCCTATGTTCAAAGTCAGGATTTTATTGCTGCTTATTTTCAGTTCAGATCAGAGAGAGCAGGTGTCTGTGTGTGTGTGTGTGTGTGTGTGTGTGTGTGTGTGTGTGTGTGTAAGGCAGAGACAGGAAGAAAGAGTGAGACTGTTTATATTACTTTAGTTCAGTATATCACCTCAGTCCTGGTTCATTCTTCCTGCTCACTCTCTTTTGGTGTGTGTGTGATGGTGCGCACGTCAGCAGGTGTTTATTCACTTGTGAAACGGGGAGGGTCTCGGTCAACAGCAAAGCACATTTTGTGTGACCTGTTAAAACCTGACAAGGCGACGCTGTGCCAGGTTTCTTTTCAGGGGCCAGTTCCTACGTGCTTATTCAAATCAGTGGAAAAGTACAGGCTGCTGTGTTTTCTTTGTTGCAGACAGAGTCGCGATGACCTGCAGAGTGCTCCAATCAGGGTGCAATCAAACACACCATGACCACTCTGATTGGTTCAAGCACGAGCTTGAAAATGTATAAAAACACACACTAAATGTAGATCTTTGCGTATGCATGCATGTTCAAAACACACTCACAATATCGATTTAATCAGGGTGCCAACCTTAAAATTCTCCAGTACTGACTTGCTGTCACTTATCTGACCACTACTTTCTTTGGAGTATTTAGTATTGAATGCCTTTGAATAATGAGACTGAAGTACCTGTTTATTCCTGGCAAGTTCACAAGTGTAGTGTGTGATATATACAGTGCACAGTTCTTTAATGGAGGGAGAGAAGTGTGAGGCTCAGTTAAAGAAATATTTTCTCAAATATAAACAGAACCGACATTAGATGCTAGTCCAGCGGTATCCAAAAATCAAAAGTCTCACCCATCACTGGCCTCTTGGAACTATTTACCACAGAACAGTGACTCACTTCCTGGTCTTCTCATATGGACAGGGAAACACTGTCAAACAAAATACAAGTTCATACATGTGTAAACCCCCGCCTCTTCACTACACACACATTCACAGTCACAGTTTCACCCACAGTTACACATGGCCTTGCTGTTTTTTTGAAATAGCAGGGAGTTTCGATGTGTTACAAGAGGCCAGGACATTTTTGTTTCACAGATTAAAGTAGCACACTGCTTACTTTGTTACAGCTGCATACGTTGCGTTCTAATAGTGTTTGTCATATGTCTTCAACTAACTCATTTTTCAGGTTATGGTCCTGTTCTAATAGTCAGCTGCACAAACAGTATTTGGTTTATTGACATTTGTAGAGGTGTTATTTTTAACATACAATACGTCTTTCATGGACGTGTTCATTGTTTAAAAAAAAAAAAGAAAACAGTTTCACAGTGGGAAGAATGTCATAACATCCCAAAGCAGTTGGCACCGGTTTGTGGAGATGATACACAAACATCCACTTCAGAGTAGGTTGTCATCCTCTATCGCCATCGCTCCTGCAGGATTTTCCTTCTGGGAACAGCCGTAATAGATTTGCAAACATGGACAGCAGCACACATCTGTACAGTCAGCACGGTCAGTCAGCTGTGGACGGTCAAATGGCTTGTTATTGACGGGGTGTGTGTGTTAACTCTTGGCAGCTCACCTGGGTAGATGAAAGTCCAATAGGATAAAAGAGAAAGAGAAAAGAAAGTACATGAAACAATAGATTAAGCTGGTGAAGAATAATTAAACCTGGAAACCCCCTAACCTTTATATTGTGCACATAGTGCACCTGAAATACACAGACTGCAGAAAATGGCCTGTACTTCTGGTTGTTTTTAATGCAAGGGCCACCAGCACTGGGTAAAATATGGCCCTAGTTGTTCCTAGACAAGGGTGGGGTATCCTGTCATTATGCTGGGCCCTCAGTTAGACTAATGAATGGAGGCTTTTATCTTGAAACCACATGTGAAATACATTGGAGGAAAGAATGTCAGGTCAGGAATGAAGAGACAGACCTTAGCTGCTTGCTAGTATGGGCAGAGTTCTTCAGACCCGGTTGTGTTTCACGGTTGTGAACACACACACATAGTGTACACACACATGCTCAGAGTATAAAGTGACTGTCAAAGACACCTGCATCTACAGGTCAAACAAAAGCTAAACCAACATAGGTTGTATTCATCCCGACACAAGACAAAACAACACACCGCTGATGATTCCAGTGCGCACACACAAATACAGACACACAGCCAAAGATTCACAGATAATTATCTGTCTCCTCGGGCAGGATCCAGCTTATCATCGGAGAACAGATTCAGTATCAGTGAAGTACGTACATTTTTTTGGTGAAATGGAATTTTTCATTACCTGGCTCACTTAGCATATTTGTGTTCACTTTACTAAAACCTGAAACCTGCTTATACTTAAACCATTAGTTCCACAGCCCCAGTGTATTTACTCAAGTATTTAAGTACAGGTGCATGTGCTTTAAATTGTATGTTGTTCTGTATAATACTTATACCACACTCTTCAGGTTGAAATATTATACTTTATATTCTGCAACATAGGTAATCACAGTGCAGGTTATGATTTTACATGCAAAATATGGTGCATGTTTACAGATGAAACCTAACTGTATATAAAGCAGTTAAAATTGTCTCCACCTTAATCTTCAGTAATTTTAATGCTGCTTGCAAGTTAATCCATTATTAAGGATCCATAATCATTTAATTGGAAAGGGCCAATTATGTCAGATATCAGATACTTTTTTATATTTAAAGCAAGATTAAATAATAAGAGATTTCTTACATTTGAAATAAATTATAATCATGGCTAGTATTAGTCAAAGTTTGCAAACTCTATTTTTGTAGTATAAATTACTTCTCTAGCTCAGGACTTAATGTGTCTACTTTTTATGGTAGTTGTGACATTAGGTAGATGCGATATTTCATTAATGAGGCAGGACTCATGACTCCACTTGCGTGTAGCTTGTGGTAGATAATGTCAACAAATGTTACCAAACTTTAAGAAGCACAAATCATAAATAAACTTATGCCAATATTTGAACATCATGTCGTCACTACAACCGCCTGTTATTTGTTTTGGGGAGAGAAAAGCAGCTGTTGCTAGAGCTGCTTAAATATATCAAATATGTCAACAACACAGAAAAAGAAAAACAGAAAACAGAAAAACAACACTGAACAACTTCTGATTTGTGACTCCAAGAGTGTAAAATGCATATGAAAAGGACATATAGGTCCCAAACACACGTGATGTGTGTAACACACATGTTACTGTGCTGTGACTGTATGGGTGTGGCTCTGACGGAGTAATTACCTTTCAGAAAAACAAGATCGACTCTACGCCCTTCCCACTGATCCTCACCAGGAAGAGAGTCATCTGAGAAAACCACAAACTTTCCATGATGTTCTCGCTCTCTCTATCTGCTGATGTTAATTCAAGCAGGAAGCTGTCCCAGCCTCCCTTACCGCTGGACTGTTGCTCTGTGTGCTGTGGCTTGGCCTTGACTCGCTCACAGAAATGGAGCAACGTGCACAACGCCTCAGGAACCTTTTTTTTTCTCTTCAATTTCCTTTAATATAGTTTTTCCTACTTCTGATTCAGCTTAACTCTCTCGTTATTTCATTCTTTCATTTTGAGGTTTAGGACCAGATGGATCCTCTGGTTCTAAACACTATAGGGCTTTTATGTAGATATTCCATTATTCTTATTCATAGCTCTCCAGAACATCTTGAGTTATTCATCTCCTGTGTTTGGCAAGACAAAATGTACAGCATAAACCAGCTTTGAGTTGGAAGGATTAAACTTGTCCATAGTCGCACAAATTATTCAGTTCCTCTTTCCACTCATACATCAGGCTTTCTGTGCCAAGTGACTCGGTATTCTAAAGCCAGAGACAAGAAGGGAGGACTTATACATTTCTTGTCTTTATATGAGTTAATCGGTGTATAGTAATGCTCAAATAGTTGTGTGTGTGTGTGTGTGTGCGTGTGTGTGTGTGTATGTGTGTGTGTTCCACTGGGTGTGTATTTTTAGGTGTGACATTTGAGATGGTGAGGGGCCAGTTGAGACTGGTCAGAGCCAGATTAAAAAGCGATTCCTGACTGTTCCCTTCAACACGTGTTGGATGAGAATCACAGGTAAGATGTTAGTGAAACGAAGCACCAGTGATAGTTTCGCTCTTAATTAAACATAATGCATGTGTGTCTCACGTCTCATAGTAAGTATCCCACTAGCTGTATTACTGTAGTTACTGTATGTAGGGAACCTGCTGTACTGAAGTTGTCTGGGTTCCAAACAGAGACCATGATGTAAGAAACACCTGCTTGGCTGCATCTAACTTATTTGCTGATGACCTGTGTCACCTTTTAAGAATGTTCAGCTTTAGCTGTTGCATCATATTAAAGGCCTTATTTCTCCTGTCTCTGCAAAACTCAGTCCAGATGAAAATGGTGTTGTTAAAGGAACACTCCACCAAAAAAATGTGTATTCAAGGGATTAAGTGTCTCCTTCACGTATGCTTAAAATGTGGCTTTGATAAGTCTGTATAATCAGATGATGGTGATCCAGATTGACTTCATGGATATAGTGGTGTTCATTAACACAGTGATCTGACTTCTGCTCAACTCTGAGCCTTTAAATCCATTTAAAGGTTGTGTAAATCCTGTACATATTGTATGTTGGACCAGTGTGTATGGAGGTCAGTCCACATGCTGACTGCTTAGTGTGTATGTGGCATATTGCATGTGGCACGTTGCTGACCTCGTGCAGTGACTTACTGACTTTCCCTGGTGGAATAGCCAAGTTTCAGAGCCCTGAGTCATTATACACTCAAACACACACACACACACACCCTGAGCAGGCTGCATAGCAGTGTCTGACTGCAGCATGTTTGTGTGAGGCATAAATATGTAACGTTTCAATGAATATTACATACATGTTCCCCTCACTTTATCTGGGACATTGTCTTTCTGTATGCTGAGTCTTACTGTGGTGTGTGAGGAACTATATTGTAGCATCCTGTGTGCAGTTGCTCAGCCTGAATTAATGTCGTTTTATATTATGCCCCAAGTGAATGTTTAATTATGACCAGTTGAAAGGAGGCTGTTATTTTTAGTTTTGCTGAAATGCACACTTGCAGAAAAAGTATTTGAAAGCCATTTTATATTGAGTAGCTGAGGAAGGTTTGAGTATTTATTGAAGTATATTGCAGCCACAGTTTATACTGACATGTTATGTTGATTGTGTTTTATGTTCGCTCACAGCCACAGCAATCAGTGTTTCCAATAACATTTTCTGCACCTAAATGCAGCAAACAATTTGAGGGAATTGTGTGGAATTTTTAGAACAATGCTTGTTGTCTTTGTTGCTGAGAATGTGTGCTGTGAGTAATGGCATTATGTGGCAGACAGATTCCTTCCTGAGTACACAAGGCAGTGGAAATGAGTAACGAGAGTTACATGTTGTTGTTTTGTTTTGTTTTGTACAAATTTAACAAGCGACTCAACATTTTATTGATTTTTTTTTTTTTTTTAAGAGACTTTTTTTAGGAAAAACCCCATGATCATGAGTGTAGAGTTTAATACACTCTTCTGGTTTATTTTTCATTCTTTCATACTGAGGCTGCCTCTGTTTTTCTGCCATATTATAGTATTACTCACAGTATAACTTCAAAGGCAAATGGAAAGTGTGTGATAGCTTATCATGCAGGGAGATTAGAAAGAACGCACATGGATGTACATGCAGGTTTTTATCACTGGTATCTGTCCAGTATACTGTGTCTCAACTTGAAGCAAATATTGCCACCCTGGACCCACCCTCTCCCAGACACAGCAATTTTGTATACATGTGTGAGCGAGAGTCAGACATGGTGCTACCTCCAGCCCTCAACATGACTCATGTTTTAAACAGCCTCAAACAGCTGGGGATCAAATCCAGTCTGGGCCCACGCAAGCTGTCATTTCACCGCAAGCTGTTATTCCTGCTATGTTTTCACGGAGCACGGCAATAAGTGGAGACGATCAAGCTGAACCCAAAGTTTACAGCTCTCCTTCACATTTGCAGCCACGGTAAACATGAAATGGGTGCTGCTGTACACAACAAACCTTTTTGTGCACACACAAACACACGTGACCTTTAGACCGACGTTAGTAGACGAATAAAGAGAAAATCTAACAATAGCAACATGTTGCTAATATGGGTAATAACAGACGAGGAAAGGTTCCATGAATAAAATAAAATATATATGGAATAACTCATAGTGAAAAAGTGAAAGCATGTTTTTAGATTTTTTTTCACAAGTGTATTAAGAGACTGAAACTGCTGAACAGGAGTGTTTAGACCCTATTTTTAATTATCCTGGAGATGCGTCTAGAACTTGTTTGGACTTTACCTGTGTCAAACTGAACAGATTGAACCTAGTTCAGAAAGGCGCACACCTGTCTACATAAAGTGTGAATACTGCCGTTGCTTTACTTTCTGTGTTAACTCCCAGTAACATATCATGAACCTTTGACTCTGAGCGCTTCAGATATCCTCACCTGCAATTAGGGACAGCATTTAATCAAAGCTGAACAGGTTTGACTTAGACGTCACCCCTTTCTCAGCTTATAAGTTTGTGGTTGCCTGTCACAACATGTCAGAGAGCACTTTTAAGTAATGATGTGTGGGGAAAAAAAACGCTTACAGTATTACCCCTGTATTTTTGCCAGCCAACTGAGACAGGCAAACATTAACTTGGATCAAGGAAGTGAAAGCACAGATGTCAGCATGGAGGTGTGGTAAGAGGGAGATATACCTGATATGATACTGGCATTTAACAGGAATTCTAAAGATGCTGCTGTTCCTGCAACCTAAGCATGTTGAGCTAATGCAGAGTCTAGGATGGTTTGTCAAAGCTTTGCCTCTTGCCAAGAAGAGACAACCAGTATTGACTGCTTCTGCTGTACCTGTCACTTCTCCTGCTTTTATCAGTAAATCACTCCTTTACACATACACTTCTACAGCAATACATTTTGTTTGTATTTTTCGTATGGTCAACAAATTTCATGAAAGACTGGTATTGTCTGTGTACTCAAAGCAGTGTTTAGCTTACTCCTCTGTGCCACCGACCTCCACTGGTGTCTAAACACTGTTAAACACACATCAGTGAGCCGTGGTGTTGAACTCTACCATATTACCTTGGTTTGGTTGGTGTTTGTGCTTTATCTTTTGGACATTGATGGAAATATGGACAATTACCTGCTGCGTCATTAATGTCAGTAATTTAAAAAAAAAAAAAAAAAAAAAAAAATCTGGGTATTACTGCTACCATCTGTCTTCTTTACCAAGTAAAAAAATATAGCCTACCCTGCTGTCGTGTTTTGGCGACAAACACTTCAAACCATATGCTACTGTAAGAAAGTTAAAGCTATTTCTGGTTGACTCAGCGTCATGAGACAAGCCAGGACATGTTGAAGGACTATGAAACCGGTGGTGAGTCTGTGTGATGGCTTGGGTTGGAATGAGTGGTGGGTGGCGAGTGAGAACAAAGCCCGTCAGCTCAAATTTCACTTTCATTCTCTGTCGTCCTGACAACATGGCAATCTCAGCGTCTAATAGGAGAGATAATAGGATTGTGGGAGATAGAAAAATTAAATATGTATGGTTATATTTTCCTGTTCTTAAGATTCGTGTGTGAGGAAACGTTACTGAATTCCAACTCAAGTTGAAGCTTTTATTATTGCTACTGTGGAGGATGGTGTGTTGGTGAGTTATGTCAGGACATGTTGAGCTGAATCTGGGGCTTGGCTCAACAGGATTTTAAAGGTGTGTGTGTGTGTGTGTGTGTGTGTGTGTGTGTGTGTGTGTGTGGGAGTGTAAGTTTGCAGAGGAGGCGTTAATGACTCTTTACATTACTTCAGTGTAATTTCCCAGGGCTTGTAAGCAATATAAACAAATACCACAGATGATAGTGTGAAGACGTGACAGCCTGAATCCAACCTTGAGATGTTTAAGTAAAACATGTTCTCTGTCAAATCACAGCTCCTGAACAGCAGAATTATCCGTTGTTGTGGCTTAAAGGTTTTTTTTTTTTTTTTTTTTTTTTTTTTTTTTAAAAGAGGAACCAAACAGTGTTTTTTGATGTTCTCAAAGGGAAAACATGTGGCCCCAGTTGCCATGGTGATGGTCCATAGATCCCGCTCCCATCCTCGGAGTGGGTTTAATCCAGACGTCAGAAACGACTGCGAAGCCGTGACGGAAACATGCAGAAACAGTCAGAGAGAATTCATGTGGGAGGACAAATTAAAGCTCGCACAGGGAATGAATGTGAGCACATTTAGACAGTGACGGGATGTGGTGCCATTGCAATAATGCCAAACTAAAAAGTTTATTGAAAAATTCTGGCAACATAGTGGCATTCTGGGTAAAAAAAAAAAAAAAAAATGGGTTTAATCTGCATAATGTACAAAATGAATTCATACATTGCAGCTGATAAAGTTTCCTTGTGAGTTTTTCTTGGCATGATCTGCATCAGCTGCTTAACTGGCTTTGGCATGTGTCTCACTGCTTTTCATTAGAGTTTGGGGCATTGTTTTTATGCTTGTTTTTGCAACAAGTCATAAAATATAAGGCTGGCAATATTTTTTCTTTCCATTTGAATATTTTCTCACTTCTAATTCTCCAAAGACACCCGTCCTTGACAACAGATTGAAGAAAAAAACAAAAAGATTTATCCTCTACATTGATAAACATACCCCGAACATGAAGTGAGTACTGTGTTTGTTGGTGATCTATTTTCAGTCATACATTTATACACATTTTCATGTTCTAGCAAATATTCATGGCACCCAGCACAGCAGTGAGTTTTTAATAGTTCTGGATTGTAGTTTTAACCACAGAGGAACAATTAGGGACCCATGGATTCAGAAGCTATGGTGAATAACTTACCTGAACGTTTTTCACATAACACTCGTACTCAAACAAGACACATTTCATTTTCTCTTTGACACTTTTTTGATGCCAGTAGATGCCCACATTCAGGTACGTGTATTTGTGCACAAAAAAGTGAAAAAAACCCCCAAACAAATCTATAAAAATCAAATCAAAGACGTTCATCTAGTATTCTGGCCAGATGGCTACCAGCACTGCAACAAAGACGACTAATGTGCAGTTGTCCACTCAGGCCCATATAGAAGCTATAGAATCTGACAGGTACAACCTCCTTCTACGCAGTCTCCTAGAACAGCAGGACTTGTGAGGGACCACACTGATCAAGGCTAAAGCTGTGACAGGCCCTGCCTCCCACCTCTGTCTCTGCAGTAATTAAATGAGTGACAGTTGTGAGCAGCACTCAGGAAATTGGCCCTGTGCAGCTTCTATCTTTGCTGTCAGTGTTTTCAGGGTGTGGGTACAGGTGGTGGAAGCAGAGGGGATGACAGTTGTGAGGTAGAAAATAAGAGAATAGCGTAAATAAGAAAAAGTCTGGGCATCGACAGAATTGAGGGTATGGAAACGAGGCAAAGTGCCAGACAGCGACAAATTGAGAATCTAGATCGAAAGACATAGAGATTGAGATAAATGTCTGTCAAGATTAGAGAGAAAATGAGTGTGCTGCAGAGAACGCGTGACTGTCGCAGCACCTCTCTCCCTCCCATTTGTCCGTTAATGAGAGTATTAGAGTGGTGTCACATCCAAGTGCCTCCCAGCAATGCCAAGCTCCCCTTAGTGTTTTTTTTCCCAGGACAAGGATGAGGTGAAATTTGTGCAATGGTGAGATAGTACCCGTGTCATTTCAGAATGAGTGAGAGAACCGCAGAGGGTAATGTGTCAGAGTGTCAGGTTGACAGGCACCATGAGATTAAAAGTGTGATATTGCAAATGAAAAATACACTTCCCAACATTTTCAAAAGCCTTAGTTTATCTAAATCTTGTGGGAAGGGGATCTGTCTGCTTAATACTTCCGTGGCATCAAGACCCCGGGAAATGACTGTGTGGTTATTGAGTGGAGTACGTGAACCCCCTTTGAGGTTACACCTTACTTTATGATTAACTCCACCTGTAATTTAGTGTGGTGTTGTCACTGATATTTATAGCATGAAGCCTGCTGACTTTGGATGCATGAGAATGATATCTTAAATGTGTCCAAATCTTTGGTTTGGAGCGCCACACTTTTTCTTGCTGCAGTTTTGGAGTTGTGGGAGTTGTAGTTTTTGTACTTTCTGACGGTTTGATTGAACTTTTCCTTAAAAAGAAGAAAACTACCGGACCTGTTTGGCAATGTTGACTATCCACCCTCCCCTCCTGCTGAAGCTGCCCAGCCCGCAGCTCATCTCCGAGAGTGACTTTGATGGGCCAAACCCAGTACTGGGCTGCAAGTGCAAGTCATCATATTTCTTCAGATTGGATTTTTTGCTGTTCTAGAGGGCATGAGGTGTGAGTTCAACTGAAATTAGATTCCTGGCTGCAGTTTGTACACTCTTCAGCAATGGTCTCACTAAGCTAGAAGGTGACAGAGTAAGTTAATTGGCTTCCTTACTTATAGTAGTATGGCTGTTGATCAAGTGTTGGCATACTGCGCGCCGTGGGAGGCAAGACAGTCAGACTTTGTGAGGATTTGCTGATGATATCTGAGGAGGCCACTGCTATTCTTATTGGCAGTCGATCATCAGATAAGATACACAACACAAAAGATACTGTTTATCTAATTTATTCCTCTTTAATAACATACATTTTAAAAGGGGGTGGGTGGTCACATCAGTCAGTGGACAAAAGGAGTGATTAGAAGTCAAGATTAGAAACTCTAAATAGAAAGAGGTGTGGCAAGATGAACAGGGCATGTGATGAGAACATGAGATGTGATATGCACAACAGTACCAGAGAAAATAACTCCAGCAATGTAAGTGGCCTGTTAACCAAAAAGAACAGAAAAGGACAAAGGGGACGTCAAAGGGAGAAAAAGGACAGTAATGAGAGCACACACAGTGAGGACATGATAGAGCAGAGAGAGCAAATAGGGAAGAATTGGTGTGAGTGCATTATGGGTAGCAGATCGCACATATAATACAAATGACAGAGTTATAAATAAAAGCGAACGTGTGGCAGGTTGGCACAGAGTGTCATGTACAGGTCAGGGTCTGGCAGCTGGTGTTGGGCCCTCTCTGCTCTTGTTACCGCAGCTGTCTGACCTCCACTTGTTTACATTTCTGTCCGGCTCCTGTCTACAAGCACTATTTCTATCAACTGATAGTTTCCAGTCATGACCTGATGCAGGGAGACTGTGGCCATGTGTATTGTGCTGTTTTACATGTTTCAATGTGTGAATATGAGATTGGATGCTTAAGTCTTAGTTTTGTGTGTGCCAGTGTATTTATTACAGGTTTCAAGTGTTGAATCAGTGTATTTGTACATAGATTTTATACATAGACTGTGTGATTAGGCATGTTCTTATGTTTATGTTTGTAACAAGTTGCTGTTTTCCTTTTTGATCCTAGAATAATCAGGATTAGGGTTAAATGAGTGTGTGTGTGAGACTCTTAGGTCAATTACCTAGTGAGGTAAGGGATCAAAAATCAGCTTTGATCAAGGCCAAGCATGCACACATATTTACATGCATATAACACTTTAACACTTGGATCAGATTTGATTCAAATCCTAAAACAACCCCTTCCTTGACATGCTTCATCATTTTAACACCACACACATGCCACAAGTGTACGTTGCCTGGAGGATAATATTCCAAATACTTATTTCAATGACCATTTTGCTTCTGGAAAACAGTGAGATGGTGTTCATTTTCTCTCAATAACCACATAGTTAGTGTGGCCATGTGTCTCAGCAGTGTAATACATAAGCCTGTGAGTGTCTGGACGTGGTTCGGTGAGTTGTTTTTTGTTGAAGTGGTACAATGTAGTTGGTGAAAAGTGGGGACTGATTAATAACCTCCAACAGTGTTTCAACATCTCACTTTGTCCCCTTACTGTGTTGAAAATCTCACTTGCACACACGCACTCCTACATTTACAGCTTACACAGTATAAACAGCAGCCTCAGTCTAGACTAAATCTGTCACCCACCCACAAGAACAGTCCTTGTTCCTGCGTCCAGCCTGAGCTGAGTCCTCTGTATTTATGAGGGTATTTCCTACCGTGAGGTATTAACTAAAAGCAGGAACAGGTTAGTGGAGCGTAAAATGCCCCCTTCATGGATAACAAAGCTGTTCTTTGAAGATTAGCGTACTGTTTGCTTCTGGACTCGGAATTGGGATGAATAGACAGTACCCAAATGATCAAAATTACACATTTTGCAGCCGTAGGTTCATGCTTTCCCTGGAAAGAGTGTGTGTTTGTGACAGCGAGAAGATACTTGTGCCCATAAGTGTGTGTGTTTTAACATTTGTGTCAAAAAGTGGATGATTAGAGTGGAGAAATGGAGTGAAAGCTGATTGTAATTGGCCATGGCAGCAGAATTCCAGTGCCTCGACTGAAGATGTTGTTTGATTGTCGGAAATCAAGTGTGCTCAAAATATTTCTGCTCAGACTGACTCTCACTGAAAAGGCAGTTTTCAGTATGACTTCATTTTGCCAGAAGGTGAATTTAAACTATAATTTACAAAAAAGAATCTAATAAAACTGTAAAAGAAATGTCTGAAATATAATTTGTAAGTTCACTGTGTAGATGGTATGAACATAGATGCCTACTGGCCACAACTGACATACGACCTAATAAGGAAAAAAGGAAGAAAAGGAAGGTGATTTAAGGCTATGAATGCCCTAAATGGTTGGATGTCTGTGGTGCAGTCGCAAATACATGTCAAAAATTCTCCACTCTTCAAATTCTTTATATCCCAATGAGATGAGAAGACAAACATTACTATCGTCATAGCACCTTACTGGATTTTTAAAAAGAGAAGTATATCTAAGCGTTATCACATGTACTCCTGACCCGTTCAGATTTATTAGTGACTATAAAATAATATATAAAAAAGTTATTGAGGTAATTATCTGGTCAGAGTTTAACTTTGGAGATATGATGGAATAACAACCATTAACCTGTAGTCTGGTTGCAGTTTAACTGCGGCCGGGCCAGTCTTTAAGGGTCAACAGTCTACAATTCAAAGTAATTTAGTTTCGCTGGCATGATTGGATAAATAAAACAACATGATCCATCTTAATAGTTGATTGAAAGGATTTTTTTTTTTTTTTGTATCTGTATTTATTAACAAGCACATTTTTAATAAATGATTTTCAAAAAGTCTAAATCTGTTTTTATTAGATATGTTACATATTTATGATGTATTAGGATGTAGGTCAGACTCTTCACATTGCATTATGACATTATATGGAAATAGAAAATTACCTGCTTTTTTAGATTGTGTAATAGAAGCATGATATTACCTGTGCACACAGAGCACACAACCCTTCATTAGTCGCAGCTTATTCACCAGTCTGGTCTGCCATCTAAAACCAACCACATGGGGCATTAGGCAAAAGAAATGACAGAATGTGTTTGTAAATGATAAACGCTCAGCTTTGTGGTATTGATGCCTTCAGGGAACATGCTGTAATTTGCACCCACCATCAAAGACAGGCGCACAAAGAAAACTGTCACATTAACAATGGTACAAATGCATTTTTATTTATTTCTAGATCTCTGAAAGATGTTTGTGTCCCTGTTTCTAACAGTGACCAAAGAATATGAATTAGTCAATACAGTACAATTCTTGTTCATAAACACAGAATATACAGCATCAATTACTTGCCCCAAGCTAATTCCTGTTTGAGCCAGAATTCGATGGCATCTGTGAAGCATTCCCAAGCCCAAGACAGCAGCTCACCATGTGCAGGGTGATGTTTGCCACAGGGGTCTGCCCTGCATACTGCTATTGCCATGGTGACAGTCCCTGTGTCACTTTCAAGGACTGCATTTTGCTTTTGTTCTTGATAATTAAATTAGATTATTAGGGATCTGTCCCCTGAAACCCACCTATATTCTTCTCCTCAGTGCTGATGGGGCTTTAGAAGCTTCATTCACTGAAAAAAATAATCATGCTGTAATATGCAACTAAGGCATTACTACTCAGCACTGGCCTTGAGGTGCCCTGGGCAACTTTAAAGATACAGGACTATATGATGACAATGTCCCATGACTAAATGAGCAAAATTTCAATAACTGCAAGAGCCATCTGTCCTGTTAAGGTGTCCTTCAGCATTGCAGGGAGCCTCATTAATAAAAGCATTAGCTAAACGGTAGGAATTTCTGTATAAGATCCATCAGAGAAATGTTAGCATTGGGTCAGACTCAATGTATAATTTTAGTAGCGCCGCAAAAGAGTGCAGTGACAAATAACACAAGGTCAGGGTAAGGAGGAGAAAAGACAGACGGGTGGACAGAGAGAGGAGAAGAAAAGGTTTTCAGGTTTCAGGCAGAACCAAAAAGCAAATCAGACACGAAGAACTGAGAAGAAAGCCATAAAGTGAAAAAGAAAAAGAAATTAGCTTGAAGCAGCATAAGATGAATCAGAGCACCCAAGTTTCATCTCCGGCTTATTTTTCTTTTTAGTGAATTTCTTTGAGTAGGGATTACATAGGGAACAGTGCCAGGGAGACAGAGGGAAGTAGAGAGACACAGAGAGAGAATGGGGTAACAGAAGGAGAGAGTGGCGCTGACCTACTTTGAATGGGAATTCTAATTCGGCATCTGAATCAGTGAAGGGGAGAAAAAGAGGAAATGAAAAGAGGAACTGGATAATAGAGGCTTCTTGCTACCAGGAGCTAGAAAATTTAAAGCAGGCAGTAATTCTATTGCAGAAGACTGCTCTCCTACTCAGGCCTTTGTTCCACCATGGCTCTTGGAAGAAATCATCTGACCCCATAGAATTTCCAATAACTGCCATTTAGGCCAGTCAGTCGTTTTTTCATAATTTGTCAGCATAATGCTTTAACGGGGACAGCCTGTGCAAAGGCCATTCGTCTTGTGTCATAATGTGTGTGATGAATTCAATCTGTTTTGTTTCCTCCTCTATACACAGGCATCAGAAACTGAATTCTTAATCAATTTATAATAAAATGCCATATATTTGAAATGACAGGAGAAGGTGAGAAACGCTCAGCAGAAAAACAAATATTGACCACGTAAAGGAATATATGGGAAAGCTGCAGGGGCAGAGAGCAGAGATTGTGTTTCTTTGTTATATTTGATAGATATGATGAATGATCAGAGCACTGCAATCTAAAGGTTCAGAATGAGAAAACACAAAGACATATACTGTCCTGCAGGTGTTTGCGTCTGAAAGAGGGGATTTTCATTTCTGATGTAGGTATTAAGACTGAAATAAAGAACTGGAGCTCCCTTTGTGTTGGTTGCAAGTACAAATTGGACAATCAAAAAGGAATATTTTGTCAATTTGGTAAATATGTTTATGAAAAGATTTATACCACTCTCATGTGACACTTAGCTTACCTTAACATAAAGATTGGGAACAGGCGGAAACATCTGCCTTCATTCCTTCAGGAGTGATTGTACTCACAAACTGTGCACATGCCTGGTTGGTAACTTTAGCCCTTGAACTGTCCTTGTGGAGTTTTGCACTTGTTGCATTTGCTAGGTCATTGCCGGTAAGCTTATTTAATCAACATTTACATCAACGTGATGTGATGAACACTATGTCAACATGTGGTAGGTGTTTACAACACTCCAAAGAATAACCTGGGGCAGATTTTTATTTATTTTTTTTTTACGAGTCAAACCTTTGATGAAAGTCTGAAGAGTGCAGGTGGTCATGCTGTCTTTTCAGCAGATCTTATCAGCTCCCCTGGGCACAGACAGAGGATGAGCCTGGGACTGATGGGAATAGAACAGGGCATGCTCGCCCTGGATGACTCATACAGTGCTCTGAACACACACACACACACACACACACACACACACACACAGACAGGAGGACGAAAATACAACTGCAACACACACACTGCAACCATGTACAGTAACAGAGGGATAGAGTGAATATAACATTGGTAGTAAAATCAGAGACAGGTACTGTAAAATCACAGGCTGTAAATTTTCACTTTCACGTATAGAGTGTGCACATTTTATTTAACTTGTGTTTCTTATTACAGATGTTTGGCTTTCCTTCCAGAGCTATATTAACATAGACTTTAAATGTAATGGCTTTTTTGCATGTTGTTCATTAAGTTTTTATGTTTCAGTTAGAAAAACAAGAACGTGTTCTCCTAAAGTTAGAATGATGGATAAAAATCCCTCCAAGCCTTAAACGCAATAAAAATATTTTAATTCTCCAAGCAGCCAAAAAGCCACGTAACTTTTTTGTTTTTTAATGCCCTGTTTTCATTAGCACTCAAAAGTCAATTAGCTGTAAATGTCCATATGTTACAGAAGTTCATATGGAACAAGAACGTTTCTAAGGCTGAAAATAAGCACAGCTGCACACTTGCTCTCCCGTCATGTCACCACTAACCAGCCTCTTTCCAACACCCACCCATGGGCTCATATTCATTAGCTCTCACCCTAAGTGTTTGAGAAGCTTTTCCACACGCACTTGATGCTCTAATATGATTTTCTTATAGATTGTCTACCCTGCTTCTAGCAGACTAATGTGGAAACTTTTATGCCAGGACAAAATCCCCTTATAGTCCAGATGCTTGTGCATGTACATGTGGTTGTGTGAGGGATAAAAGGCCAGACAGGTGAAGATGAAGATTGACAACACTCCCTCCCCATGAAAGGGGATCTCTCCAGGTTAAAGATTTCTCTCCCCTACTTTGTGCCCTCCAGTGGGAATATAAAGGGCTGAGTGTAGAGCAGAATGATGTCATTCTTGCAATCGATAGAGCAGTGAGTCTACTTGATGTGATTTCTGCTAAATTTATTAGCATTCTGCACCACAGGAGCCTCTGAAACCGAGTGTCGGGGGGGATAACATGACTGAGTCTCCTCCTCACGCATCTGCACACACATGCTCACTTCTCAAACAGAAGACATGTTGCGTCAATACATTGTCAATATACTGATGGGTCGTCCCATGCTGTTATGTGGCCATATTGAGAAAGTCAATCACTTAGTGTATGATGACAAAAAAGTCATCATAATAAGCTGTAACTTACAAACACATGAAAGCTAAGACTCATGGGTAGTCAAGATCTTCGTGTCTCACTGGTGCTGACCTTAAAGTCTTATAAATAAGAGATAAACCCATCAGATACATCAGAGCAGGCTGGTAGTGAGGCTGCTATCATCAGCCAGGGACCCGTGGGAGGATTGAATCCATATGAGCTCATTGTTTGTGTGTGTGTGTTTTTCCATGTGCCAAATGAAATGGCGTGTGTGTGTGTGTGTATGTAAATGGAAAAAACAGCATGTAATGTATTATGAGTGCGGTCTTTTGTGTATGTGTGTATGCTGAATATGGTTATCATCATCCCTGTGTGTTACAGGAACACTCTGTGAATGTATTTTGCATGTTGACCTTGACATCCTGCTATAACAGTCAGTTTCTTTTTCAAACTGCAGTGTGACATGTCTCAAATCCTTCACTCAGTCCTTTCCACTCCCACACGCAATCATATACACAATCAAATGTGCTCGTTTACAAAATCATAATGTGAAAAAAACATATAAATGAAGTAAAGGTGTACAGTCGGCTATTATGTTGAATATTTCATAGGCTGGTTTGGAAACACTGGAAGAAACAGACAAAGAAAAGTGAGAGGAGAGAGAAGGAGAGTCAGAAAGTGGAATGTTATAAATATGTATATTGCCTCATAAATGACCATGTCCATCTAAGAGGAAAGAGAAGTATTCATAAAATGTGTGGGGAGGTTTTTGCTGTGTGTGTTTCATAAATGCATGTACACCATGTACTATATGTATTTTAGATGTGTGTTGGTGGATAAATGCACGTTGTTTACTTATGTAACTATGTGGGAGAGGTTAAAGAGAACTTATCAGATATTCACATTTAATTTTATCATCTGCCCGAGTCCATGAGAGTCCGCCTGCAATGTGAGCACAATGACTGATCATGCACAGGATAAATAAACTGAAAGCTCATTGTATGTCTGTGATCTTATTATATAATTCTTAATGTTTTTTTCATGTTGTTTAGCCAAATACAGCAATGAAAAGGGCACTTTTCTTGCTGTCAGAGGTTGCCATTATATTTTCTAGCATGGATGCATGAGGGTAAACCCGAAATGTTGATGGAAACCATGAACTGGCCTTCAGCTGCAGGGATAACTGGAGGTCTGGTTCAGGGTGTATCAGCTTTACACTTAGAGGAGAGAGAGAGCCATGAAAGCCCATGCTTCCGTACATGTGTACCCCTTTTGTATAGCCTTATTCCTCATGCACAGAGGTCATAGGGTTTGTTGCTTTACCCTGGTACAGATGACCTTTTACAGCACCGTGCAGAATCTGTCATGCTTTGTCAAGACTAATTACATGTGAAAGAGCAGTTTAAACCACCTTCATGGCAAGTAACAACTTGCAGTCCTCTTCAACACAAACATGCATATGTGCATGGAAGTGCTTATATATACTGTAGTTGATTTATACCTGCAGTTGTGTTCACACAGGTGGCCCATACATGTACATAAATCAGTTCTGATCCAGTTTATTTGGCCCTGATTCTTATCTGGTTCTTGCCCAGTGCTTAAATTGACAAAAATAGTATCCTTAAAAAACTTTTGGCGAGATCATTGGAAAATATCACTATTTGCTAACCATCCTGTGAGTGCCAGATCCCCTGGCACTCCCCTGGTCTGGTTAGTACTTGGGTGGGAGACCACTGTGGAAGACCAGGGGCCACTGAGGTTGTACAAGCCAGTGTGGTCTTAGTGGCGGTCCCAAGCCTGAGTAAAATGAGAAGGTCGCATCAGGAAGGGCGTCTGACGTAAAACTTGTGCCAAATTAATCTTGTGGAATAATTAATTCACTGTGGCAATGCGTAGTGGTGCAAAATGTCTCCAGATGAAGTACAATAAGCTTTGAGCACTAGAAATAGTTGCTGTGGTTTGCTCTGAGTTTAGAGTAGGCTGGTTACAACTAGTTATTTTCTGCTTCTGGGTAACAGTAGCTAATTCATTCACATGAGTCACTTAATGAGCTGCTCTACCACCCTATTAAGATCTTAGGGATGATATTCCTTTACATCTACCATTGTCTGAAGCCATATAGAGATAAGTAGAGTTTGTAGTCCATGTTAATCCTCCATGCTGACCAGAGTGGTGGATAACAGTGTAGTGTGGCCACAGGGTGACACAATAAACACTGCCTTTATTTTAAGTATGCCATGCAGGAGACATCAACAGGGCCAATTGTAGTGCAGGGATCGGTGACATCATTCATTCTTTGAGCAGAGCAAAGACATACACACAGTCACACACAACCCCTCCCCCCGGGCCAGTGTCTCCACAGACCAGTAGCCTCTCACCGAGCACGAGGTCAAAAAGTCCAGTGAGTATGGGCGGGAGGAGAACTCCATTGACCTACATCACAGACATAATCAACAATGGTCATTTGCGTCTCCACAACCCTTGCACACATACACACACTCAAACACTGCCCTACTATTACTTTCCAGCAAACATACTACACCACAACCTGCATCTGTCTCAGTCATAATAGGCGGCTTGTTATTAACAGGCTCTTGCGACCCCCACAGAACTGTCTGCCGAGGCCTCGCTGCTTCAATGGGCCTCTTATATCTGTAGAGAGAAACAGCCAGTGCCAAACAAGGCTGGCACAGACAGGGAACAGTGTGGGCACGTGGGAAAAGCACGGGCGATCCGCTTGTCTTGTGATTCAACACAATAAGTTTTGAACAGGGAAGCTGGCAGACAGAAAACAAAACTGACAGAACAACAAGACTGAGAGTCTATAGCCACGGGTACAGTCCCTTGTGACATGATGCTCATTTCACAGTAGAAAACGAAACTGTTGGATAGATGAAAAACAGAGAGAACTTATCACTGTACAGTAAGAATTTTAGGGGAACTCATAGGAAATACATAATTTGAACGTTTCTCCTCATATTTTTTTTACTCGGTGTCACTTTTCATGTATATAATCTAGTGTAACATTTTGAATACCTCTATAGTGACCATCTTCTTGTCCTGTTTCTGTGCTAAACTGTCCACGTACACATAGATGAATAGAATGTCAAATAGAACAGGCGTACAGTATACCAACTTGTCTAAGGCCACAACCCACACCAGCATCACAAAGAGGCCAACTGTTGTATGTAAATCAGTCTCACAAGGATCCACAGAGATGCTGTTCGTGGGAGGTGGTGTCTGCTGTGTATGCATGTGCTGAAGGGCATGCTGCGGTGAAAAACAGCCTGGAAACAGCTAGTCTTTTGGAAAAATACATAGGTGATTGTATCACTTAGGACCTGTTTCAAAATCAACAAAGGCAGACTAATGACAGCAAATGATGTGGGGCACAATTTTTAGTTTCTTATCCCACTGCTCAGTGTGTGTGTGTGTGTGTGTGTGTGTGTGTGTGTGTAGTACTGTAACAAGTTTGTCTGATAACCCCTGCAGTGCAAAGGACCAAGTGCATGTTTGAGTGTCTGTATGAGAGCAAAGGCTAAGAGGTCTGTATGGGTGTGTATTGCTGATGTGTGTGCAGCTGACAAGTGGAAACAGTCCACTCAGACTGTAGCATTTGCCTATGCTGATTACAGTGCATTTGCCTTGTTCAACCAAATCACTCTTTCCCCTTACTGCCACAAACACTCACTTACACTATATACAGACATATACACACTGATTAAACCCCTGAGCAGCCCCTGCACAGCCATGTGATATGTAAACAAATACAAGATTCGAACCAGTCCAGACTTCCCTTTTCAGCTCTTACACTGTCAACAAACAGGCCGTTTTGCCCATGCAAATTTTAAACGCCAGAGGTAGCTAATGGAAATCTTGCACAATGATAAACTCTTCCTTTCCTCTGCACCTGTATGCTAATGGAAGGCTTTATGTGGATAGGTTGTCAGGGGATTTATAATTACAGGGCTGCAGAGAACAGCTAAGGAGCTGTAATGAGCCACACAGCCTGGTAGGTCCTCTGACTACAGAGCTAGCGGCTGAATACCTGCTGTGGAGCCTGATTCAGTTTGTGTGTGTGTGAGTGTGTGTCTGTATGTGTTAGTTTGTATAAAATGTGTAGATATACTAAGGGAAGTGCTAATCTGAGAGTTATCAAGTCTCTTCACATTCTCACGTTCGTTTTCCCACAGTTGGATCAACGAGATGTTTTTTTGCATGAGCTGGTTTCAGCATAAGGCTGCACCCTGCATGGTCATTGTTTGCTGTTAAAGAAGCATAAGCTATTTAAGGTGAGGTCAGATGAGACGAGATAAACTTCATTCATTCCAGAAAGGACTTTCAGATCATTTGTATTTCTCGTTTTAGATGCAACAACCACATGAGATGGGAAAACTCTTGAGTTAACGAAGATTAAGATTGATAAGTGCTTAAATGTCTCTGAAAGGCTTCAGTCCTGTGAGATGTTGACCACTTTGACACTTTCTTTAAGTCGCATGATATTTAAGAACATGTGAATTATGCCAAGCCAAGAATCATCTTGTTCTTTGTGACCTGCTCTGCAAAATGAGGAGCAGTAACTCTACCTTGTTCCAGCGAGAGCATGCCAAACATAGCAGCTTACTGCTTTCTGCCACGCAATAAAATCATTGTTTATGAAGCTTGAAATGTGGGTGCCTACATGTCGTGTGGTGTCCAAGCATCTGGAGATCAGCAGCTGTTAGCCTGGAGGCCGTATTGTACAAAACCGGTTCTTTCTTTTTGCCTACAACTGTGACTACATGACCTTTAGGCCCCTTGAGCCATAAACACTCACTAGCAAACACACAGAAGTTTTAGTCATTCATTCTCCCCAAATCACATGAAAGAGCAGCAACCAATGTGTTTTCCCAGCTGTTTGCTTTAATGCTGTTTTCAGCCTCTATGTGTGGACTCCAGTCTTTATGTTTACGAAACAGATTCATAAAATCCAGAGGAGAGTCAGACGACACACATGGAGGAGGACAGAAGCGTATTCATCACCACAGCACTCACAGTGGCTTGTGATTTGGCCTTTTAACATCTGCTGCACACTGACTGACCTTTACACTGTAGATCTCTGCAGAATGCTGCTTGTTACCAGCCGGCTGCCAAAAACCTCTTGACATAGATTTACAGTCAGCGAAAAATTAAAGTAGAGGGCAATAATGTGGAGTTGTAAAATTAAAAATGAATATAATTTTTTTTTGGGGGGGGGTTTGAAGAACATAATACATTTACTGCTTCTACAAATACTGTATTGCCTCTTCAACTTCTATTTTTTTCTTACTCTCATTCTCTCAAACTCCCCTCTTCTTTCAGTAAATGCTTTCACACCACAAACCATAGCTGGAACACTGACCTGAAAATCCCCACACTTCCCTCAAAGACGAAACTAATTCTGTTGTAACTGTTTACTGCAAGCAGACAGGGAAAAGTACTTTTGCCCTGGAGATAAAAACAACTAGGCCAAGTCCGTTTTTTTATGCTTACGAAAGGGAAAAAGTGCATACTTTGATAAGTATGCAACTATCCTTTCAAACAGTTCTGCAGGGGCCTATAACAGTGAGAAATGACAAAATGGGTCCTCGGAATTTGCCCCACAGTCAGTCACACACACAAGTCATTTGGTAAACAGATCCCTTAAATGGGCCTGGGCTGTGTCTGTTACCTACGCTATCAATCTGACCAGTAATTAGACAATGCCTGGAAGAGACAGGGTAATGTATAGACGGAAGCAGAGGCAGCGAGACCAATGAGAAGATGGTTATAGGGAAAGAATGAAAAAAGAGCTTTACAGAACATGAAGATTTGCCTGTCTTTAGGGAACAGCAGCTCCCATTCTTTTTGTCTTATGACCTTTAAAATGCAGAAACTTGTGCTTACATTCAGTTCTTACATGCTGCATATGCCAGTATGTGTTGAGCAGTCTCAGTGATTTTCCCAGGGACACATGCTGAGCCAAAATTATTAGTAATTGTGCCCAGTAATATTATTATCAGTTTATGTCCCAAAACTGAGGTTGTTGAGGTTGTAATTTTAGATGAGGAACCAGAAACAGGGGTTATCCTTTACAACAGGGAATGCACCTAGAAATAACATACACAGACCCTAGATGCCCATGCCAAATGCTAAAATCGCACATGCAAAAGGAGAAATGAAAGCCAGTGAGTCAAAAATAATGTGATTAAAGTTATTTAACTCATTCTGCTTGTGCCACATGTCAAAATGACATTTGTGATCAATCTCCACTTGCACTTGGCTCCGTGATTGGGCGTTCCTCCAATCTCAATAATAACCAGCTTTTATACAGACACACCGTAACACAATTTCCACGGCTTCACCTTGCCGCAAGGACATCCTCTGTAAGAACCCTGAAAGGTTTTTACATATATTAGAATACAGAACACCTTATAGTTTTATGTTTGTGGTTATAAAGGGGGTGGAGAATTGATGTGGAGGAACAATGTGTGTATTGTTTTTGACTGGGTGTGTTGTGTCTTTTTGTAATACACAGTGCCATATGGAGTATATTTGCATTTGTCCCCTAAAGATATGATTCACTGCCAAAAAGAAGGCTTTTATATGTGGATGGGAAATATCTTTTTCAGAAACGTGTTGCATCCAATGGAAATCATTCTTTCAGCAGTAATGTGCTGTATAAACATTTTTATTTGACTGACTGACACTGAAAACTCCGGAGCTAGACGCTTTACTAGAAGTTGTATTTTGGACCAGCAGTAGGTGTCTTCTGTGTACTGTGTGTGTACTGAGCTGGAGCGCAGGTCGTCATTTTGCAGCCAGTAGTAGTTGATCCCGTTCTCATTGGTGCCAAGGGAAACATCCAGGCTGCACTTAACATTGCACCATAAAAACAAACGCCACACTGCCTCTTCCAAAATGTAAATGTTAAAGCTGTTGACTAGATGCAGAAAAAATGTAAAAGCTTAACAGCCGTTCCTCTCTTGTTGCAACCCTCTGAAATCATCCTCATCACCTTCCACCTCACAAGTGACAGCACAGTTGCTGTCAGTTGAACCAGGGGCACAGAAGTCAATAAAATCTGCATTAAAGTCTGCACAGAATAGAAGAAAGAAAAAATGATAATTAACAACAGTGAGATTCACTCCATTGAAGAGGTAGTGACTGGTGTGTAATAGGAGGCAGGCAGGAGGAAGATTGATAACTGGGGAGTGTTGGGAAAGGCAATGGAAGGAGTAGCAGACATCACCCATTACCCCATTACCATTGCAGTATCACTCTTAGTGATGTTGATGAATGAAAGGATATGAGAGCAATTTCATTACAGCCAGCGAATAGGAATGGGAGCTGGGAAAGAATGAAGAAGGGAGGAAAAGATAAAACCTACTGTATAAACAACAACCAAAAGCTATTATTTCCAGCTCAAAGCTTCCTCCACATTAGATTAAAATAACAGAAAAATGTCTTCCATGCTTCAGTGAGCTCTTCAGATGGTTTAACCCTTATACAAAGTGACAATAACTTGAAGCATAAACAGCTCTCTGTCCGTATAATGCATATTCTATATTGTGTCTCACTTCAGTCTATGTGCATTGAAGTGAGACTATTCATCTATAGACTCAGATCAAACAGTGAGAATAAACTACCTGGAGTTTTTTTTTTCTTTCCAGCACAATGTAAACACTTGCCAGCAGAGCAGACAGTTTTGCCTAAGCAAATTAGATTCATTGTTTGATGTCCCAGCATAATCACAGGCAGTCAAGCCCATCTGTTTGAATGTATGAAGAGGGGGGGGGTGCACGGTGTGAGCTGCTCTACAAATCTACCTAGCAACGTGCTAGATTTCATAAAGGAAAATAATGCTGCCATTCACAAACACAGGAGTTTATTAAAGTGTTGTGTTGGGTTTTGGAAAGTCTGACAACATAAAATGAGAAGGTCTGCAATGAAGCTGAATTAGCCGGGGGCCTTAGAGCACATGACACGGATGCATATTTATCACAGCTGTGATAGCGTTGAGGGAGGGATCCAGTAAAATGGTGTGTGGGTGTGTTGATTGAGTGACAGACAGAAGATCTTTGTTTAAGAGTCCTTGTTAATCCTGAATAACCTGATAGTACAGGAATATTTTCTCCAGTAATGAAAACGGGTATTTGGAAAGAACTGAAAAACAAAATCCAGAGGACAAAATTAGAAACTCCACTCAACGCGGCCAAAAGTGATGGTCAGTGAAGTGAGCACCACAGCTGCTCGACCGCTATGACTTATCCATGCCCACACCACCTGTTTATAGTAATTTTGGTCTTTAGAAGGTCACCTTGTGTTATAATTCAAGTGAAATAATAGTTGTGTTTTGTGTTACTGCCCATGTTCCATCTTTCTAAGAAATCTGACGTGGCCTGACGTGGGTTTCTTTATAGTACACAGCACACATACAGGTACTGACATTTGCTGAACTTATGGTAAACTAGAGAAGAAAGTAATTTACAGAACAGTTTCATGATCACGGAACAGCTTTGCAGATGTATATAAATTAAATAAACATCACTTTTCCACAGATGCAGTTGCTTTTTCTGCAGATGAGTTTCCTAGAAATATATTAAACTGCCCTGATTTTGTTTTTGTTTAACAGTTTATTTTGTACATGTCAGCAATTTCAACACAGACAGAAGATTTGGTTCAGTATTTTTTCTTGCATTAACATATCTACTCAAAATCTGGCACCTAAAATTATCCATGATCCAGCTCAACTGCAGTTTGTTGGGCGATTCAGATTTGTTATATTAGCAGTGGCTCATGTAGTCTTGTAGTCTTATGCAAAGATGATGAGCAAGATTTTTTTCTCTTGAGTTCCTGTGAAGTCTATTGTAATACTGTGAGCCAGTGTCTGAGTAGTAACAATGAGCCACTGTAAGGTAGACCGAGTGTGGGCTTTTTTTATGGCCTATAATCATTGATACACCTGATAAGCTCCAGCCTTAGCAGACAAAGGCATGGACATGATTGTGCTGAAGAATATAGAGACGTGTAATCACACATACTCAAATAAACACATGCAAAGTCACAGCCAAATAACAATTTTATTAGTTCAAGCGCTGGTAGGCCACTGTTCAGCCAAATTTGTGTTTTATGAGCAGAAGGGAGCCTTTCCCCTCTCTCCAGAGTCCGGTAAGATTGTTAACTGTGTCAACATTTTCAAAACTGTAAGTCAACCATTTCTCTGTCAACAAGGGAGGGGCACCTTACATCTGGCAGCGTCAGTCATAGGTCATAGTTTATTGGGTAACAATGAAAGTGGACCAGGCAGCCAATCCCAGATAAAACCATTGCTTATTAGCTCGAACTGGACAGCTTCCATTTAAATGCAAGAAAAGATTGTGTCTGCAGGGCCTAACATTTTTACAGCACTACACCACAAAATGTAGTAGGATGCTGTAAAAAAGGAAAATCATGGAAGATATAAATACTTCATTTATTTAGTCCTGTGCTTTTACTCTAATTCTGCACACTACAATCACAGTACACAAGTGTTTGTAATTAAGCAATCTGAGATTCAGTTAAGTTGTTCAAGGGGATTTTAAAATTATTTAGTCAAGGATAAACAAGTATCACACTCTTCCAGCCAGTATTTCTTCATAACCTCCAGCAACCACTACTTCCGCAGAGGAATTTCAGTCTTGTTCAAATAAACAACTCCATTGTACTTCTCTTCTTCTATGGCACAGGAGCTAGAAAGTTATAAATAGGAATATAAGGGAAGTGTGAAATCTGGAACCAAAGACTGATACTGTACAGAACATCAGGAAAACACCAGCATCAGATGTATTTTCCCTTTATGACTAAAGTGATGGAACATAATCACTAATAATTCTAAGCTGCTTTCAAAGGAATAAGGAGGGTTACACACACAGCATATGTTATATGTTAGTGGAGATGTAGAAAGTCGTTTTAAATCAGTAAAGTGATCGTCTAAGATGGAGGCAGGAGGGCAGAACGAGCGGCTGTGTAGGATTTTAAACTGCCAGACCTTGTTAGGTGAAGGACATGTTATCTGTTTGACTCAATAGCCCTCTATGTACCAGGCCCTAGTAATAGACATCAATGTTGCTTCACAATATTCTTACACTGTGTGCACATATGCAACATGCTAGTGTGCAAATGTGTGTGTCTCTCATTCTTTTCTGTCATCCATCTGTCCCTGGTGAACTCTGTAGGCCATTACAGCATGGCAGGACTGTAGCCATTAGTGTAACAGGATCAGACCACTGAGAACCTTAGAGACTACATGCAGGCATATACAGTATGTGCAGCAGACATTCACTCAGTATCAAGAGGGCAGATTTATACCCTGAGACATACTGGAAACCATTATCATAGTTTCCTTCACAGCACTTCAGTGGGTAGTTTGTTACTTCATGAGAAAGTATATGAATATATGGCTGTTTGTGTGGAAGAAGGAAGAAATCATGACAGCAGCAAGCATGCACCCCTGCAGCCCACTTTTTGGCAGGAAGTGAAACTGAGAGAGATGAGCAGTAGGAATCTTGTTTACCTCAGATGTCACCCGTGTAGTCCTGCACTCTGTCTCCCAAAGGAGAGAGGAAAAAAAAGTCTCCTTGTTTTTCCTGCTGTTTTTCCTACCCAAGAGGCAGTGCTCACAGCCAGCCACATCTCTTCCAGTAAGCTATAATTATCACCAAACTGACGCAGATTACTGGAGGAGAGAGAGTGGGAGAGACAGCGGTGAGGGTTTCAAACAATGGGAGAGAAAATGATAGGCGTGATATTAAGGTCACATAAAAAGGAAAATACAGCCTAAACGACTTGATTCTGCGGCTCACAAAACATTGCCCATGCCAAGCCAGAAGAGACAGAGGGCGTTTGTCCTTGGCTGCCATTAGCATTTTGCACAAGATGTGCTGCTGCTAATTACATTTGCCAGTGAAAAACACTTGAATGAAAAGCAAAGCAGAGAAATCGAGAGCCGTCATTATCTGACTCTGCTGTGCTGTAATAATGAAATTGCTGTTGACTGACTCATGAACATGATAAGCGACTTCTTGTATTAGCCTTCACAGAGTGGGCAGGTGTGACCAAATGGGCTACTGGCCATACTTGGACAGCTCTGGGCCAAATGGTGTTGTGTTTCCATGTGGCTCGTGTAACATGTGGGGCCATTTGCCGTGAGGGGCAGAGATCAGACATGTTATGAAAAATGAGAAGCATTATGCTTGTGCTGAAATGAAACACATATGGCTGTATGGTGTTGGAAATACACAGGCAGCAATAAATGACGAGACAAAGACACTCAGATTGAAAACATAAACACACACATGCTGTAGAGCTTGTACAGAACCAGTCTGACGCAACAACACCCCCAATCATCTGTCCAATCACCTTTACAGCATGTTTTTCCCAGTCACCTCATCAATGCTGTTAAAAACCACCCCTCCTCCTCTAACACACCCTCTGGCACGCATTCTGTCTCACAAACACACACAAAGATGTTGTTTTACCAGAACACATTGCCCTTCCCCTGCTCTCCTATCACCAGGTATTTCTGGCTTCTCATTGGTCACCTGTGTAGAGCGATTGCAACACCCTCTGAAAGTTCAGTGGCCTCCACTCCCTGTGTTACTGTGAAATATCTACATCTGATGAATGACTCAGAGGGAACTCAGCTGCAGTGACTAATATTAGAAATGTAGAATAGAAATTGTTTTCTAAAGAGACTTTATAATAAAGCTTTAGCTGAACTGCATGGATACATACAGTCCATAACATCTGGGTGTAATGTACAGTTTTATAATGTAGGTCAGTTGTGAAGCTTGTCCTGTATTTATCTAGTGATTAGGCCAAAATCGCATATTCTGCAGCAGTTTGCATATTCTGCAGTGAGCCAGCACTTGTAAACATCATTTCCCATACAGAGCATGCCAAAGTGCTCTGAGTATTTCTTCCATCCATGTGCACTTGGACGCTAGATTCAACCTTTTCAATAAGAACGACTTAAGACTCTGAAAGCACGAGGCTCTGTTGACACTTGAGGGCCCTAAGGGTTGAGTCAGAAATGTTTTTTTTTAATGAAGAGTTGCTCGGGAATGGAAGGTAACACACATCTCATAGGATCTATAGGCTTCATGAGGTGTGGGCGCTTATTAAACTTACACACCTGCAAAAACACACCGCACATAGTCTTGTGTTTGTACAGCAAGCGGAAAGTGAAAAACATGGTCGCCTACAATATATACAATTGGCTTGGTGGGATCTCAAAGAATGTATTTATGGTAAATCAACATGAGTCCGTTATCGGATTCTGTTTGCTCAGTCAGCTCTCAAATTTAACGCCTTTCTAGTCAAAACAATTCTATGGAAACTATTTCATTTTATTTGGTATAAAATAGTTTTAAACAAAGTAAAACCACCATGGAAGTACAAATTATATTTATAGCACACACAATATAGTGTTTGTACTTCAGAATATAGATTTTAACACAGATTTTTAGATACAGAACATGGTCACAAAAGTGCAGTCTATGACAATTTGTTTTGGTATTTACAATGTTAAAGAACATGTCAAAGCAATGCAGCATAGTCAGATTTTCATGTCTTAGAACGAATACAGCTGGAGGGGGCTTTTAAGCTTGTGATAAAAATCTACATTTGCTGTACAGATAAAAAGTAAATTGAATGTTATGTAAAATGCAAAGTATTTTTTATATTAACTTTCAAAGGGCATCAGATTTATGCTAAATAAATGATATGGACTGTTTCCCACAATGTGCAGATGTGCATGTTTTAGAAGATTATAAAAAGTCTTTTATTGAGAAAATTCAAAACATAAATTCAATAAGCTCAATATTTTACCTTGATACAGCAGTGTAGTGTCAGTTTGACAGTATATATAAGGAAACAGTTACCGCCTGCATGTACATACAGTACACCTCTTTGTATATAGAAACATTATCTAACACATCACTGAAGGTGAGACCTCAAAACGGGGCCAGCCTGCAGCTTAGCATGATATAGGACTCCTCCCGTGTCTGGAGGCTCTTCTGCACACATTCTCTAATAGTCTAAATAGTTACAATTCTGAAGCTACATGCAAGGCTGCTGGTGCAGAAAGTGGTTTAAGCTTTGACAATATTCAGCTCTCTGTGCGTGCAAACAGATTCTGAGCATTGTATTGGATTTTTAGTACCTTCTTCAGTTCACAGGCTCCTTTCTGTGGTTGTGCAGTTTAACTTCTTAATATTTTATATGACACTAAACTTACCTGACCTTAATGAAACTGGATAATTTTTGAGCAGGGAGAAACATGTTCTTCCAGACGTTCACCATAATGACAAGAAGTTATGCAAAATAAATAAATGATCTAACTTTAAATCTTGTCTGTTAAGACCACTAAAAGGTTTTGGTCAGTGCTGCTACAGTGATGGAGAAATGAATTGGATCCAAACAGAGAGTACACTGTGGTGACATGAACTCATCACAGTAACATTCATGCAGCTCTGAGTTGTGCTCTTTTATAATTTTGCATCAGTTTTTTATAGGATGATGTGCTTAAGTATGTGTTGTGAGGTGAAGGGCATGTGAGATGCAAATTGATGCAGTAAAATGAGGTATCTGTATTTATGGGGAAACTGGCACTTGGCATAATTATGGCTCTGTGAGTAAGCATGTAATCACTGTGATACGTGTTATGCCACATGTATCTCTGTAATAACGCCAAATCCACTGATTTTTAGCTGAAAGAGTACATCTCACCTGCTACACACAGCAACTCGAGTGTGGTCGATTAGAGATGAAAACCAGTTTTCCCAGCAGGTTTCATGAACTTAATCTCTCGTCTGCTTTTCTTTAGCCAGGAGAATAAGCAGCCTAACATGTAAATATATTATGGTACATGTATGATGAGCAAAGGGCTCACAGCTTTAGGAGTGATAGTCCTCAATCAGGGAAAATAGATGAGAGTGTTGTCTAGACTTTTGCATAATGAATGAGGCCCATGTTGTGGTTGCAGGAGTGGAAGTCCATGGGCCGGCCACGTTAACACTATTCTTCCAGACACCATAAACATGTGCAAAGTTTGAAAAAAATCCATTTAGACAATAGTAAATATTCATCTACATCCATTATGGGAATGTGAGACAAAAACATCTCTCGTAAGATCTGTTTGTGGGTGTGTTTTAAAAACACACAACCAAGCATCTATTTAATGCAGCTGAAGTCAAACTCTTCATGTGTATCTAATAAAGTCAAAATTACTGTTTTTGTTTGGATTTTTTTTTTTCTCTTTCTGCTTACTGGACATAATCACTACAAAAATATAAAGTAGAAAAGTCTGTATCCACGTCTTTGTGTTGTATTCACAGTACTGTGCAGCCTGAAAGAAGACGTATTTGCATATATAGTATATAACTGCTGAGAAAGATAATATCCATGTATTTGTTGGTGGCTTCTACACAATAGTGCAAAGTTACTGCTGTGCAACAAAAAATATCCCCAAAAAACCATCAGTGTCTTAAAAACGAGCCAGGCATGGTTAGTTGTTCTCTCACAGAGGAAGTCATCTACTCAAACTTGTTGGTGGTTTCCAGACCAGCTGTGTCAAAAACGGGATGTTTCTGTTTTTTTCAAATGATCAGACCCACGTCGACATACTGACCCTTCAGTAAGAAGTCAGAGTGACGACCATGAACGAGACCTTTGTTTTACAGACAAGACCGCAGGAACCATGTGTGTAATTACGTATGAGCCATGTTAGCCATTAGTGAGAGTGAATAGGTTAGTGCTGTGTGAGTGCTTTGCATGTCAGTAGTGTAAAAATTTATTACATTTTCTGGGTCTAAGAAGGGCCTTGTTAAGATCACACAAATCCATTAATACAACCAACACATCCACTGACCTAACAACATCAGAGTAACACTCTGATTTTCACCAATGCAGAAGAGTTTTTTCAACCTGCCTGTGAAAATCATTCTGTCGAGTTGTCTGCCCGATTGTCTGCGTCCATTTACAGACAGTGTGAAAAGGTCCATATGATCAGCTATCGATCCGCTTAAGTGTCTGTGGCTCTGAGTTTTTTGTTTTCTTTTTTTTTGTCTCCCTGTGCTGAGGTCAGCAGGAAGTTCCCACAGACCCACACAGTGTAAACACAGCTGTCTGGATCTGTGTGTGTGTGTATGTGTGTGTGTGTGTGTGTGTGTGTGTGTGTGTGTTTGTGTGGTGGAGAGGCAATTATAGGATTTAGAGGTGGGGGCAGAAAGCAAGGGCAGAGAGGTCGCTGCTTCGACGGAGGGGGAATGCGGTCCAGTGTGGGGGTTGAGCAATCTGAAAGAAACAGTTGTGGACAAACTTTGAGGGAGTCGGAGGGATAATGTGCAGGAGCTGGATTTAAAGTGTGCTGGTCTGTGTTTGGGACTCAGCCTATAGACACACCAATGACTGTTTGTTAGGATCACAACATCACTGATCCAGGACCTGGTTGTTTCATATTATGGCCTGGACAGCTGTCAGAGGCAACCTGAATATTTAAATAAAAAATAGTTTGAGTCATGTATGAGTGTCTGGATGCAGAAACAGATAAGATCAGAGTTCAGATTTTAAACCTCAGGGATTTTTCAGCAGATGACCTACAGGTCACCATGGTATGAAATGCATTGAGAGGGTTTGTGGTAAGTAGAGGAGTGAAGTTTTGGAGCAAACAGAAGCATGAGAGTCACTTGGGCAGAGGGATCAAAGGGCAAAGGTCAGGGGTTACACTGAGGCAACTGGGAATAAGAAAGTTGAGCTTCTCAGAGGTTCTTTGAGAGGCGAGCACCTTTGTTTGGCAGACAGATTTATTTTGGGAAGAGTGGAGGGGAGATGCTCTTAGACTTTGGCTGTTATTCTGTAAAAAAAAAAAAAAAAAAAAAAATTTCCTCTTTCATCCTCTGTCCTCTTGTGTTTATACAGCTTTGCCAACAGGCTCACATGAAATGTCTCATCTTTAGAGGTTTATGGAATGGGACATTATATTTATACATAATGCATCATATAACATGTCTTATATAAGATGAGTTGGATATGATTCACTCCTACACCTCATCGTGCAGAAACATGAGAGCTCAGGGAAGGTTCAGCCTACACGGACACTGACTAGCATCCACACACACAAGCACATAGATCACAAGCTGTAGCATACTGTTAAGGGAGGCCCACATAATGGGCCATCATGTGTAGCACAAACAATAGACAGTGGAACAGCTGCCATTACATAAACACACATGTGGATATATGTTGTCGTGTGTGTGGAGCTGAGATGAGACCAGAGGGGCTTTTTTCATTTCCTGGGAATAAGGAAGAGCGGTGTGTTGAGGGGAACTCAGAAGGTCACTCAGTTACCAGAGGGACCTTTATTGGAGAGTGACTGTAAATCTACATGAATGTGTTTACAAGTGAATTACAGAACGATAGTGAAAGTACTGAGTTGTTTGATTACTGTACTGTGTCTGAAGTATTCCAGTCTCACTATAAGTAGATGGAAATGGATTTAAAATGTTCTATAACATATTGTGAGTGTTGATGCTTAGGTTGAGTCCATCATGTAACATTATTGTTCTGGCATATTAATTAAACACCAGGTGTAACCAAGTTCTTGAAAACTACTGATTGGACACTTATGACTTATGACATGTTATTTAACACTGCTACAAAGCACAAAGAGGTGATGCTGTTAAATGCTACTGACTGTGTAAATGAAGCACAATAATGAACACATCATATACTACAACCCACAGGACACACAGGCTGAATTTAATGATGCAATGGCGCCCTCTGCCTGATATTTTAAACACAGCAATTCTTCCCTTAAAGTACTAACACAGTTAACAGTTTATTTAATTGTAATTCTCTAGATCAGACTGTCAACATGTAAAAATATATTTAAAAAATACTACAATTAAAATTGGCAAATGAATGTGGTGCCAAAATAAGATGTTAATAAGTAAGTGCAACCTCAGTAGCTGAAGTGCAGCTGTGCTCTAACACATGGCTGTACACTATGTATTAGAGCTCAGCACAGAATGTCAACTAATATGTAAAAAATGATTTTCCACTAACACTTTTTCCCCACTGCATTATGGTGTATTCAATCATTTAATTTGCATTAGTCATTTTAACACCAATTCAGTAGTTTTGTGAGTGCACACACATAATTGATGGACAAAATAATAGGAACTGACATAAGGAAAGAACTTTACATTGTAGTAACAGCTACAAACCCAGCTGCACAGTGCGTCATATTCAGAAAAAATCTAAGTGAGGGCCCATAAGTGTTTTGTTTTTTTTTTTTTCAGTAGCTGTCAGACAGGCTATTTTGTTTCCTTGTTCATACACTCCATGCTCTGATTACTCTTAATACGGACATTTGCGTTGTGAGAAGATTAGACAGTAGCCAAAAATTGGTCTTTACTGACCTGATTGTTTTATGATGAATCAGTCAATGTCAGGACAGTGATCTCTCCTCGCATGTACAGAGTGAATTCATCCTCAGTTTAGAATAAAATCTATTGGCTCCAAAATCAAGAATCCAAAAATGATATATTTCTTAATGTTGAGGATTATAATGAATTGCAGGTAAGACATAGCCTGTGTTGAAACTGCATTGTGCTTGGAATGAAAGCTACTGCATGTTAAAAATGAAACCACTGAATAATGTTTCATTTTTTTAATGTGTCCTAAGGACGTTATTATATTGAGCTTATACACCATGCCTTGCTTGTTTGTACGATGTTCTTATATTTCATTGTGAGATGCTGCCAGATGGGCTTTTGGTCCACTGGACTGCACTGAAGTGAATGTAAATTGTAGTCACAACCCACCACTTCTTCATCTGTAGCCTACTGTTCAAAGAAACAAAGAGTGGTACATCGGAAGTGAAAGGACGGCATAGTGTAGCTGTTTTTCAGACTTACTTTCTGGAATACACTCCTGGCTGAAGTGAAGATGCAAACAGCCAATAACATCTTTGAAATCGGCTACCATTAAAAGCTAGACCAGCACTGATATAGAGGGCCTGCTTTTCTGGTTCATGTAGGTACAGCACAGAGTGAAAAAGGGCTTCCTGGAGTCAGATATCAACAGAGGGTGTGTTGATTAATTAATTCACACACACATTTCTCAGAACTGCAGTGACACATCAGCAGTTGCAGCTTCATAAAATCAATGAAGTCCACTCCCAGCAGTTTACTATGTAAAACTGATACTACTATATATCAGTAAAAAGAATTACTTAAAGAAATACTTAAAGATGTAACACAACACTTTCAATCAACACACACACTCATATTAGCATCATTTATTTTAGGAAATTATATTATTACAATTCATTAAATTATGATTTTCCAAATCTGAATCCTCTAAGCAAATATTTACAAATTTCACAGTGAATTTGGTACATTTGGTTATAATATAATAGAAGTATATTCAAACCCTGTTAACAACAGTTTTGCACACACAAAAAAAAAATTACAAAAGAACAAAAGAATGCAAAAAGGCTAAGAAACACAAACTGGATAATGGCATTAAGGCAGGAGAAACTGAGCCCTTCTAAAAATATTGATTATGATATCCATGTTCATCATCAACAGTGCAGTGAAGCAATACTATCAGAGCTACTACTGTGGACTTTACACATAGAGAGCCTGAGTCATCACTGAAACGTCTCATGAACAGGAATGTTATTAGGCGAGACCAGAAATGGGTGGATGACATGGGTAGACAACAGCTCAGATCATTCCTGCCTCTGTGGTATGCAGCCTTCCATCTCCAACACCTCAGGCCATCCATCAAATTTGTTAGTATCTGCATTGTTTTTTATATGCTAAAAGGGAAAACACAAAACAGACACACACACACACATGTTCAATGTGAAACCAAATAGCCTGCATTGGTTTGTAATTTAATATATGCAGTAAGTATTCAGGTCAGACCACTGGCAGTGCATGAAACTCCTGTGATTTGAATAGTTGACAAGATAAATAATGCATTGTACTGCCAGCCTAACAGATGACACAACACTAAAAATTAACAAATGACTGTCAATTTACTAATATATACATTACAGTGAGAAATGTGATTGGGCATGTGCCTCTGTTTATCAACTCTGGTCAGCAATAGTTATTATGGTGTGTGATGTGCATTTGGCAGCAATACTGTGAATCTCACCAGACAGGTTGGCTGTGTGATTGGGGAACTCTTTATATGAAACACTTGGCATTTGAGATTGGGATTTACAGGAGTAGATGTAAAAACAGGATTTTGTGGTTCGGGTTACCTGTTCAAATGGACTCTTGGTCTTGATGCCTTTTCCTCCTACAAAGATCCAGTTATCCCGGAAACCTAAATTATTGATGGCTGAGCTGCCGAGATCGGAAATTAGCTTCCTGGCTTCATCGTTGAGTCTAAAGAACATAGAAAACAGATATTGCATCATGGCCACACCCGCAGTAACACAATAGATGTTAAATATCCCCCCCAGCCATTTCTTCATTTGAATTTGACTTTTAGGCCATATTACAGCAAACATCCCTACTTTGTTGCAGGATCATCAAACGAGGCCATCATCACAACTGTCCCATCTTCAATTTCCTTCAGGAATTTAATGAAGGGAACCACATCTAAGGAAGATTTCCCATGGTTAAAACAATACATGTTTATAAAAAAGATCATGAAATATACACACCTTCCGTGTGAAATATACTCACCTCCTGCCCACATATCAAAAGAGTCTGTCTTGATAAGTTCCCCGGTTTTTCCTGTAGGGGGAAAGATCCGAGTTTATTCTACTGTAAATCTATGGTTAGCAAGTATAATTAACAGTAGTATGCACAGTTGTTACTACATTACAGTACAAAATCATGGTAATGGTTTATTACTACAGACAGGGTAATCAAGCCTTTGTTTCTGATGTGGAGAAACCAGATTAACAAGAAAAATCTCAAAATGCAACAGAACAAACATGGAAAATGGAACGTCTTTTGAGCTTTTTAAAAAAGCTCCATTCCATGTCTAGTGTAACTTTGCAGTATTATATTACTACCAGCAGAACTGTATTTATAAAGGGAAATTCCTGCTGATAATGTTACCATTAACCAGGCCAATGTTGATTCCTCTCCCCACATTGTTCTTCACAGCACTCATTACTCTACAAGGAATAAGAGGAGAGTAAGCATAGAGCACTTAGGGATTACTGTCAATTGTAATTAAATGGTTAAAAAAACATTATGTAGCTGTGTGCAGAAGTGTGTTTAAGGTCAGTTTAACAAACAACACCACAGTAACCAACACTAGGAAAAACAGACTTTGTAGAGATTCTAATTGTTATACATATACAGTATATTTATTCATGCAACTGACAAAAATATTGGAGAAAAAGATGACTAGATGGAGGAGGAAATGGTATTGCTATAAATGCGTTGCATTTGACCACCCTTATTAAACATTACAACAACCAGGATATGCTGTTTAAAACATACCAAGTGACAAGCAGCTATCGACATTATCAACTTTTTCTGTTTACATATGATTCTATTATTACTGGTGGTAGTAGGGTTGCTATGCTGCTAAGAAATAATGTGTGATCATGTAAAATATTTTAAAAATGTTTTCTTGATCTTAATCTAAGTCACAATTATAGCTAAGACACAATGTGCGTAAGCTGATGACACAAACAGTTCTAATATCTCGTCTTTATTTAACAAGCTCAGACACATGTAGGATGTCTGGTGTAAATAACACTCCCACACTTTAAATCTTTGATGGGTGTGTTCAGTAAACACATGAGAAATTTTAATTGTTTGTTACCAGGTCTAGCATATTGTGTTTCTTTGTGGCGTTTTATAGCAAATCAATGCAGAAAGCCAGTTAAAACCATATGTTACTGTGACATCATGAGCCTTTTAGTTTAAGTCTTCTTCTGAGAAAGAGGCAGTACAAATGTGTTTACATAACAGGTCTGTTATGTTGTAGCTTCACTTACAGTTTGTCCTCCAGACATATTTTAGGCCCAACCACACTGGCTGCTCCACTTGTCATCTTGAAAGCCAAATGTCCTTGTGGACATGCTTTGGACAGCCCACACTTGTGCCTGACTGGCTTTGATGCTGTGAATAAATACACTCCATTTACACATCAGGTAACAGGTAGCACAGTACCAGGTAATCCAGTCACACAAGACTATCCACAAATAGCTGCAGACAAAGAAGAAGAAGCAAGTGTCCAACTCAAACGCCACCAGAAAGAATCTACAATCCGAACACTACACACTAAGTTTAACACACACTTTAACCATGAAGTGATTTCCTGTTAACTTGTTTCCTACAGCAGAATTTCTCCTTAATCACTGCACTCTGCCCCAGCTTTATTGTTACCTTACTTGTGTCAACTGGTATAGAGAAACTTTAAAAAGGGAGGAAAATATATTAGAAGAAATCTGTCAGTGAGATCACAAAAGCAAAAAGAATAAACAACAATTTGAGCATACTTACAGCTTCCAATTTGTCTAGATTTGACTGAAAAGCAAAGGAACACACACGTTTAAGGAGATTTCCAGTTACTAAATGTTGCTCATTTAAATGCAGCATGTTAATATGCCTTCATTAAAATAAACACATACTTCAACCTTGCTAAAGCAAGCAAAGCGTTATCACAATGTCAGTTTGTGTAACAGTGCCTGACATATTATTTATACAATATTTCTTTCAATAAAGTGCGACTCACAGGACATAGTGCCGAGAGTAAAATCCATATTAATATCCAGCAGCTGAAAAGCCAGAAAAGCAGCTACGAGAAATGTAAAGATGAGCGCTGCTAACTTCAGAAAACCTGGGAAAGAGAAACCACGTAGACAGACAGATTACAGGCTCAGTTATCGACACATTTTTAGATGTAACTATGTATTTTACCACATAAATATAACCTACTATTGTGTTTCACCTCACACTGCGTAGCTTAGACAGGATACACTTACCGCCAGCCCGGAGCATCTTAACCAGCCGCCTTTTCCGCAGCCAACAACCTGCAATGGAAAACACACCTGGTCAGTTTTTTCCCCGATTCCTGTCTCAAAGTATGGAGGTGGTCCACGTTAGCTAGTTAGTTAGCTGATTTACGTTAATTTACACTGACGGTGACAACTGAGCACTGACGGCTAACAATAGTTTCAACTGTAAAGTCTGGTATTTAAACATTTAGTTACTTTAACTTTATTGAATTAGTCACGACACGACAGTAGACACCTAACGCTAACGCTGTCTTCAGGCTAACTACTGTTTTTATACTGTAGCGTTACGTATCCTGGAAGTTAGTTAGCTTGACGTTAGCGCCTGAAAAGCTAACTAGCGTAAACTGCAACATTTAATGCTACGTCGATTAGTTAAAAAAAAACCTCCCGCAGAAGCACAGTAAAGATGACAATTGGATCTAACGTTAAAAAAGTGCCCTTCAGATCATTGGTCATACCTTGCTTACCTGTTGAATTCACGCTACCACAGCAACCGCACACCCTGACGAGGGGACGGTATTAGAAACACTGTGCAATGACAGCTGAGCTCGTCTCTGAGGTGAGATGCTCCACCCTACCGGTAAAGACGATCAAACAGACGGACCTGTTGTGAAATTAAGCCGCGGGTTTATTAGGCCTATTACTATTATTTAAAGAATCGTTTTCTACCAAGTTCAACGTTTCTCTGCAAAAAAAAAAAAAAAAGCTAGGTTTCTTTTTCGTGAAGGCAGAACAGACCGAGCAGAATCTAAGAAGAAAGTAATAAAATGTCAAAACAGTCAAATTTTAACATAACATATATACGCAAATAGATTGTCATTATTGAAATAGGTATAACATTTTTCCAGTAAGGTCTTAAACTGTTAAACATTTATTAAAATGCATAGTATAAAAAAATAGGGATTTCAGATTATATCAACTTTTAAATACGTTGTTTCGATGCATTAAGTTGTTCATGAGGATAATTTGTTAAGTCTGAGAATGAAATAATTCACTATTTATATCTAACTAATAATCTACACACACTTTTTTCAAACGCAAACGAAGGAGTTATAGACAATCTTCGACGCTCATCTAATTCAGTTTCCGGCTCTTTCTTCTTCACCGCTCATTTTCAAACACATGAGACAACTTCAGGTGCCACGAGCGCCATCTCGTGGACACACTTTAAAGCAGAAGTTTATTGTGCAATTGAAACCTGTTATACACGGTGAAGTGTATAATTCAACGGGATAAACACATAATATGCAGTGCGTTGTTTCTAAATGTACATTTTCAGAATAGCCACGTTCATTTTGACATTAAACAGAAAGTAAAACAGTGGTGCCAACTAAGTCAAATTTAAACAAAAAACATACAAATCCAGGCTTAAGCAAAGTAAAGCAATTCAGAGAAATAAGATCAATAAGTTAAGACATTTAACATTTTTTTTGCTCATCATTCCAAACAAGACAATTTGGCACAGAGGGTGCTCCCATCACAATATGAGGGAATAGTCCAACTAAATGCAGTTGCAGTTGGCCTTCTTTTTCAGCACATTCGGTTTCAATCGTAGTATTATATCCATTAAAATGTGTCATCCAATAAGATCCTGGCAAAATAAGAAAAAAAAAGTAGTAGTATACTCAAGGAAAATTGAGTTTTGAGTGTTAATACCAGTGATAATAACTCTTACATCATCTGAGTCCTGTTGGCAGGCTGTGCTATTGCTGCTAGTGGCACTTCCCAAGTCAGGCGTGATTCCGTTCTCATCATCCTGAGTCTCCATCCTGAGGTTGGAGAAACGATACACAGGTGTCCTGTAAAGGTCAACAGGAGACCACAGTGGTCAGCTTCTACTGGGTGCCTCAGGTGTATGTGCTGTGTCTAGCTCACCTGTTTCTATAAAGCACTCTCCTGACAGCAAGGACAGCAGAAGTGACAGCTACCAAGACGATGACTCCTGCTCCTGCACACACCAGGATCAACACCAGCCTCTCCCTCTGCAAAATAGACACACCGGCTGTTACATTCCTAAAATCTGAACATGGATATGTGACCACACAGATTAGAAGAAGACATGTACTGACTGGTGTGTTAAAGTGTGTGACTTGAGATGATGTGGTGGCAGGTGAACCGGGGCTGGGTTTAACACCACAGGGTCTGATGACTGTCGGCACTTTGAGCCGAGGAGTAAACCCACCCTCACACTTATCACTTGGGACCTTGCGATACCTACAAACAGAGTAAAACGTGTGTGAGAATGTATGTGATGTGCGCCTTTACGTTCTAAAAAGCAGTGGCCATTATTACCCTGTTGTCAGAAGTTCATCCTCCTTTCCATTCAAACAGATCGTCAAGGTTTTATTTCCGGCACTGGGTTGTCTCACACACTCTGCGTTCACATCGCGATGGTAACCGTAGTCACTATAAAGGGCAGAAAGTGTGTTCACTAGGGTTATCCTTCATACTGTATTAGCTGCTGAAACCAAAACAAGCTCAGGCTCCTTTGAAAATAGCATAATTTCTGTGTAGTCCATATAACATGGTACAGACAGTCTGACTTACCATAAGTAATCTTCTTTGGTACATAAGCAGGGGCTTTGCTTCTTGCTCACTACAAAACTTCTCCCATTTCTGCATACAGATTGTTTCTTTAACCTCCTATATGTCTCCTTCACACCAAGGACGCAGCCATTTCTCTCCCCTTCTTCTGTAGAATGAGCCAACCACTCTTCATAGTCCTGATCATTACCTGTTAAATCAGACCAATCAGAACACTCCTGTAACTGGAAATTCTTTCCAGTAGTAGGCAAAATTAACCAAATTCAATAAGATTTATTTAATTGACAGTGACCAAACAAATTCTGATTGGCCCACATAAGTATGTGACATCACATTTTTTAGCTGATTCCCAACAAACTGATGATAGGACCAAAGAAAATGATTGTAACGTGTTGATGCACCTCGTAACATGGCCTATAAAGGAACAGGATCAAAATCGCAGCAGAGATGATAATAGCAGTTTGACTTACACTCTCTGGCAATAAGACTCTGGAAATCAATAGTGACGGTCACCCACATGGGCTGACCATCATCCTCAGGTCGGAAACCCCACACGCTGACATTCATGGCCCTGGTCCCTGGTTCGGACGCCAGGCCCGCGAAGAAGAAAGGCTGCTCTGTGAAGTTATATGACTTCCAGCACTGGCCCTCATCTGTAGAAAACCTGGTGACCAGAAATGGTGGTGAAAGTAAACTTTAGTATAACCTGCAGAAATGTATGTGCAAACGTTCTTTGTTTCTTTCCCTCTTACTGGCACATAATTCTGTGGTTTAATTGTGCACGGGGTAGAAATATCTGCTTCATACTTGATAGTCTTGACTTGTCCTTCATGTTGAGCCTCCACAGCCACAATGAGACCACCAGAGTTTAATATGCTGTAGTGATGAGGACCCCTCAGTGTCCCCCTCCAGCTATAACCCCCATCAGAGGAAACAAACACATCTGGGTGCTGTGATGATGACAGAGAATCACCCACAGTACCTGGAGAAGAGAGGAAATAATCCAGATACTTCATAATTTAATCACATCACCACATACTGTAAATAGTGGTCTAGTTCAAAATTACTCAGCTGTTTAAAGCTGTGAGTAATATTGCTGTAAGCCTACATCTGGACTTAATTTGTTCTGTGTAACAAAGGTTTGGTAAATTGCAGTTTAATTACCATGGGCAATAACCAGACCAACAGCAGTTGGCTCAGACAGAGCCAGCATGGGAACTATTTGGTTGTTCCGACTGTGTTCTCCATGAATATGAAGGTGGCACTGATGAGAAACACATATAAAAAGCACTTAAGTGAACCACTAACATGAATAAATTAATGCCAGCGCATGCATATGTAAACAGATTCATTTGTCTGCATGTGACATACATTCTTAGTATGATCTTCACAATCCACGTTCTCAGGTTTATTAAGCCGTTGCCACTTCCCTCCTCTGTTGAAGGAAATGACTGATCTTATACAGTTGTCTGCAACAAAAGAAAGTGTTAAGGTCATAATTCAGCATAAAATCAGAAGGTGAATTAGTGTTACTGAATTATGTATTGCTGTGATTGTGTGGAAAGGCCTACCCTCATCTAGTTTGTTGGTGAGGTAGACTCCTCTCAGTGACGTTATGTTGGTGAAATCGCTTTTCCTGTGCCCACCGAACAGGTGGCGCTCCAGTGATTTGGAGAACAAGACCCCACGGTCATCTGAGGTGTACATGGTCCCGAAGTAGGTCTCTGGTGTGAAGTAGATGGAGAGAGTGTAGTCTGATTTTACTCATGAAGGTCTGTTTACTGCTCATGTAAACAACTGTGTAGTGTCTTGTATGGTTTTCTAGGGAAACGTAATCTTGATTATGTCTCAGTGGGTTCTCTTGGTTTGAGCCTAGAGAGCATATGTTTGTCTGTTAAAACTAGACTTTGAAAGATACAGGCATTTACCAGGCCAAAACGGTTTAATGTAAGACACTAGTTGCATTATGGGAAATGTAGGAGCATGTGTTTTTGCAGCTTTAACCCAAGCCCTTTCAAAGGCAGTCTATCAGGGCTGTAGCTTTGGGAAAAAACCCAATGTGAAGGAGTTCTTGTAGCGTGCCATACGTTAACATCACTTCAGGAGTACAAAAATAACAGTGGTATCTTAGTAGAGATACCTAAAAACTTGTAATCCAGATAATTGTGGGAATTGTTACATGCTGTGTTTCAATATTTCTGAAAAGTAAGGCAAACCACATTCCTTCCTGGTGCAAAGAGGATGTGGTCACGCTTTTAAAAAAGAGAAAGTACTGAAAATAAGTTTTCCTTTTACCTTTAGTGCTCCAGACTATAAAGGCTTTAATAACATACTGCAGACTTCTAACCAAAAGAACTAACTGGGTAAAGTTATACAGTCTAAATAATAAAAATTGTTTAGTGGACTGTATCTGGAGTAATGTCTCAAACTGGATGCAGTACTGATGTTAAAACACTGTGTAGGACCTGGTGTCAGATGATGCCACGCTGACACAGACCTTTCAACATCAGCATGATCACAAGTCATCACCAGAAATACTTTGACTCTGTGAAGCTCATACACGTGGCAGCTGAAGCCATGAAGGACGAGCTCAGCTGATGAAGGTGATGGACATCTCGAATGTGTGTGTGTGTGTGTGTGTAAAACACCCTGATCCTGAGACAGGTTTGTCAGCTTTTGCAGTGTAACCTAAATCAGGCTCCTTCCAGCCAACAAAAGATAAAGCCCCTGTACTCAGTATCTCCCTTATTTATCTCAACAATTGGAAAGTCCCATCACTTAACCCATTCAGCACTAACTGGAGAACTTTCCAGGGAAACCAGTAGTAATAATAACGTGAAAGGAAACAGATGTAGACATGAATGAGAAACTGCATGAGACAGAGACTGTGAGGGTTTGGGGGAGAAATACAGAGAAAAGAGGATGAAACAAAAGAACAAAGACCAGGCAATTGAACTTGCATGTAAAAACACACTGTATGATGGAATGATTTGTCAGCAGCACCAAGAACTTGTGAAACCAGTCTGGCCTTTACTAGCCATATTGCGTGTGTTTTTAAGGTAGTTGTGTGTTTTCGTGTCATCTAAATGCAAAATATAGACAAAGGGGATTAGCTGTGCATGTGTGTCTGTTACCTCCTGGGTTATCCACATGCATGAAGACCATATCTTCATCTCCATCCAGGATGGAGTAGAACTGCAAACACACACACACACACACACACACACACACACACACACATCATATTGCAGAAGGTGGAGCACATGTACTATAGGTGAGAAAATCTGTATTAGGGATTTAAAAGAAAGATAGTGATAACTAGTTTAATCTTTGCCACAGATCCTGTCTAGTTGTCATGAGAGAGAGTGTGTGTTTGTGCTGTCAACAACACGTAGGTGTGAAAGTGTGTAGATGTGGGGGGGGTGGAGGGGGTTGAGGGGGTTGTTTCGGCAGAACAGATGTGTTTTGCAGTTTCTTTTGAAAAAGGAAATGTTGCCACTTATGTTTTTACTTAAGCTGAAGCAACGTCTGTTACTTCCAACCACTCACAGCATGTGTGGAAGTGAAGTGAAGCTGGGCAGGAGAGCTGAAAAGTTTCCCAACCCCAAATCTGACTCAAAGTGTGAGTGACAACGCATTTCCTGAGGTTTTTCTGGGCCTGTTTAAATAAAGTGTCCTGACCCCTTGATACAAAGGAAGCCGTGATTGTTAAATATTACAGGAATTTCCTTAATAAAACAGACAAAACTGTAAATAGGGACCTGCTTGAACAGAAAATAGGTAGAGCTGAGTACATCAGCACCAAATGAAGTATTTAAGTTCATATGTTTTGTCTCTGAGCGTGTTGAAATGTATTCCTCACCTGCTCAGTGGAGGCAGAAGGGAGCAGCGCTTGATTGAAGGTATCTCCTTGGTCTGATGAGAAATACATGACACGAGGGGATCTCTGGGAGCAAAGTGATGCATCGCTATGTAAATATTCACATATTTATGAACAGACCAGCAAGTGTCATGTCATTGCTTTTTAATGTGTTATTTTAGTTTGATATATTTTTATACTAAGGCTTTTTGCGCATGCATCTCACCGGATCTTCCATCACAGAGAAGAAGAGAAAGGCTCCTATGTAGCCAAAACTGTAGATGTCCTCATGGATTATTGTGAAGGTCTTGCCCAAGTCCTTTGTCCTCTTCAGCAGTAAGTCTCCCCTCTCATCTGCCTCAACTACAGCAACAAGAAGCAAGACAGAAATATTAGTGTGCGTCACTAGGACTACATTTCTACTGACACTCCAGACTCTTATTTGTTGGTTTTACTTCTACTTTTAAATAAGTGAAATTTTATAGTGAAGGACTTTTCTGAAAGTTTCTGTTTTTTGGGCTGGTTGAATGTGTATGCATTATGCCACCTTCACATATCTTCCATAGTTTACTAATATTGTTGATTTGATTTAGTGCTTTGTGTTTGTCTGCTGCATGCACCTGTCCAGCATAATTTGTGTAAGAATAGCAGTAATAGTAACTGTCCTGTTTCATCATGTAAACTCATTTGTTCGATCTTATTGCTACAAATCTATGAATAAGGCCCTTGACAGGTTTTTTTATGCCCTACTCTGCTGTAAAAGGCTCATACCTGTGTCTGCTTGACGGTAGCTGAAGAACAAATTAATACCAGCACCCCTGATGGAAAGAGGAAGTTAAAAACATTTCATAATCACCAAAAATACCACATAAATGAAATGTTTTTTTAAAGATTTTTTTTGTTTGTTTTACTTTTCCAGAACAGAACATACTGCAGGTCAAATATATCAAATCATTCAGTTTCAGTTCAACTCAAAATCTGTCATACGTTCAAATAAAATTCTAATACTGTGTCATGATGTATTTGCTAATTATGCAATATTACTGGGATATTTGGGAACTGCGATATTTTACACTAGGATTTGGTGTGTAGTTTTGTTCTCACCATGAGAAAGAATGCACTCCATCATGCATTTTTTTCCATGTGGCTCCAAAGTCCAGAGAGAGCCACAGAGTGTCCTGCACGTCAGGAAACAAGAATGTTTACCTTAACTTTAAAGTATGTGCATCATGTGTCTGTGGGCATAGAGGACACACATGACGTGTGGATGTGCGTCTGTTTCGGCCCAGAATATTACACAGAGAAATGGAGACCATCACCTTGAAAATTTAAATTTAACACTAACAATGGGCAGGCGAAGACAGGAGGTGACAATTAAAAGAAAATAAGAAAGAACAAAAGTATTTGTATTGGTCGGCTGTGCAACTCACATCAATGCTGAGGGCCACAAGGTAGTCAGGGTTGAGGAAGTGATATGTGATTGGCTGGTCTAAGTGGAAAGGCAGTTGGATAAACTTAAAAGTTGCACCAGCATCTCTGGAGGTGAAGATGATCCCACCTGGGCGGTCCACCACCGGTGTGTCTGCTGTCAAGATGACCTGCCCGTTAAAGGGAATGACAATGAATTAAAATCATATAGGAGATGCAATGTTGGCAGAGTAGGTCGCTAAAGATAATGAGAATATCAAAATCTGTTTATTTACTACTGTATATTTTACCTTTGCTAATATTTATATTGGAGAGTGTGCCGAATTCCTGGCTAAAAACATGAATACATGTCAGATAAAAATGTCTTTAAGGTTACTAATCCCAATTTCATTATAAACCTTCGCATCGCAAACCATCCTGGAACACAAGTCAAGTTGGCCACAGTCACAGCAAACATGCCAGCCACCATACCACATGCAGGACATATGCAAACGTTATTTGAAAGTGAAGATGTAGACAGCTCTGTCACTACACACACAGAAAGAAACAAAGCCTGTCATCACAGCTTGTTAGGAGATTCCAAAATCAGAGCTAAAATTAACTTACAGAGTTCCCTGGTCCAACGCTGATGCCAAACTCCTCCCTTATGAAGGTGTTGTTGATCCGGTTGGAAATGTCATGGAATAATTTTCCGTAATCCGTACTGATGGGAAAGAAAAGATCAAGGTCAATCTTAAGCTCCCATTTTACAGTACAGTTTCCTTATTCATAGCCTAAAAAATACTAACTCGCCTTCTGTAAAGTCGTGAAGAACCTCCATGGTGGAAAGTATCGACTGGACCATTAATTGTAGACAGCACCAGAATGACCTATAGGAAACAATGCAGTGTGGTTAAAACTTCATGACTGTACTGGTGTAAAAAAAAAATGCATCTTATGATTCTAATGACTCCAGGACTGAGAAAGTTACCATTTCCATTTGATTATGACACATTTATTTATTTGTTTTCTTTATTATTGCTAAATATCGAGATAGCCTCATATAGCTTGTTTAAAAAGAATAGATTTCAGCCCAAATTTTAAAATAAAATGATGCTAAAAAAATGTATATCTGATTTAACTCTGATTTACTGAAACTCTTAGTCTATAAATGAGGATGATCTGATGGTTGCAGCACTTTAGGCACTAAGTTAATACTAAGATACTCACTCCTGTGCCATCTCCCACCCATGTGAGAATTACATGGGAGCCATCATCACCGTTAAACCCTGTCTGGGAGAAAGAGAGACAGAAAGACTCTCATGTATGAAAAGTTTAAAAACACAATTAAATTGTTTATTTACTAAACGTCCACTTTCTCTAATGGTCAGATACCACATCTTGCAATATATTAAATAAATACATAAATATAATAAAACATGTTCAGCAGCTGGTTACTCCGTTATCTATTTACATAGATGTCAATTAGTATCAGAGTCCTACTTAAACATTCCCAGCGTCAGATCAGTGACGCACAATTCAAGCCTCACCTCATGCGTGTTGTCATCCAGAACCTTGTGCTCGGCTGGAGTGAGTGGGAGCCGGCAGGAGGTGAAGGGAGTACCGTGATCAGGCTTCGATGTGCCCGAGGAGCTGCTGGTGTCTCTCCTCTGTCGTGCGCGCACTTGGCCCAGGCTCTCATACTGCTGAGTCCGTTGGAAAGTCACCGTCCTCCCCCAGCTCTTTCTCCCCTCAGTTCCCAGAAGAACGCACACCCCGCTGAGGACAACAAGGCTCCAGATCATATCCAATGCGCTAAAGAGACCGCACTAAAAATGAGTACCAGGGACTTAGGGATTAGTGCATTAGTTGCATAATTGCGTTGCGCTCTAAACCCAAATGGGGGCGGGTAGTGCTCAGAGCGGGTCGTTAATATAAAAGATGCTGTGTGAGGTGGTACGTCCTCCGCCTGCAGGTGTTTCTGCCCGCATCCAAGTAACCTGAGTTGCAGAGAGTGTTTTTTGATGGAAACGCACTTTGTGGCCAATTGCAACCAGTGCAAAATGTGTGTGTGTGTGTGTGTGTGTGTGTGTGGAGGGTGAACGAGGGGAGTTTTCCTCACGCTTTGTTACAGTGAGCAGTAATGAACGCCAGAGGGACGTGAAGCTTTCGCATGTGGCGAACATCTAACTCCCAGGTGCCAAAAGGCCTCAGAAGAGTTTAGCGTTTTGACGCACGAGAAATAATTACTCCTATTATAGAGCTGCTGTCACTTTGACGAGGAAAAACAACAGGTTTGTTTGAAGACCATCCACACCAAGACATCTGAAGACTGAGCAGAGACTGATATGAGCTGTGCAGAGGCTGGAAAGGAAAGCATAAATCAGCAAAGTGCTATTTTGCTGATTTGACACTTATTTACACGTCTCTATCTGTAGTTTTTACTTTACACTTAAGTTTTAAGGCCAGATTTAAAAGATAATCTTTGTATAAGAGCTTTTGTGTTGAAATAATTTGTAGCACTTTGAGATTTGCTTCAAATATAAAGTGCATTATAAATAAAATGTATTATTATTATCTCTTCTCTATATGGTGATGTTGTCTTTCTTGCCTTATGTGAAGCATTCTGAATTGGCTTTGTGTGCACCAAATGTCCTGAAAAACAAAAATTGCCTCAGCTGTGGGAGAATTTGGCAAACGAGAAAAGCCATGTGATGAGTCACTGCTGATGACCAGTCTCTGTTGTGCATGAATAACCATTACTGTTAAATGTTTCAGACTAAAAACTGCACTTCCTCTCACTCGCAGCAGCGGGGGGGACAGGAAAACACTGGCAATGTGCAGGATTTAATAGAAAATGTTAAAACTCCGTTCATTTTGTTTGGACACTAACATATTTAGCTTTAAACCTGCAGGTGAGCTCCCTCAATGCTAGAGCCCATGATCGAATAGTAAATTCACTTTGTTGGACATTAGTGCAGTTCAAGCCCAGAGAAACAGCGTTCATGAGATTAGTGGCTCAGTAGCAGCAGCAGTGTTATTATATCACGGCTGTTTATGTGGTTTTCACAGTGCTTTAGAGGATGAACAACCGGAAGTGACACACATTACTGTGTATTATTGCTCACAATGGTGCTTTCCTCACTAAGGGAAGCTCTCCTGCTAACATGTACAGTACATTTTCAGTTAGTGATAGTGATTCAGTGTCCAAGATGTTTGTTCTTGTTCTGTTCTAACTTGATAAACTGGAGCGCTCACTTTCCTGATAAGGGAAATGACACTGAGTCATTCACCTCAAAAAAACCATGTTATGATGCAAGATTCTAAAATGCTGCTGATAGCCAGACATCAGTGATCTTTTTCAGGAACCGCATTTACATTTCACATGATTCACTGAAACATACTCACAGATCACACGGACTTCCTGACTCTACAGGGCTCACGTTGTGCAATCAGGCTCTCTTGTGAGATTACCACCCCAAAGGTTTCTAATTCGTTATTTTTCTTTGTGCTTGGGTCATGTTTCAGGGGAGAAAAAAAAAAAAAAAAAAAAGGTTCTTGTTTTATCTGAGCGTTTGACTGTTTTGAGTGAAGTGAAGCTGCTTCTCTGGTCAGTTACTGTGAGGACACAAAGGTTCATATTTCCGTAAGTTTGTGTTCTTGTCCCCACTGTAAAATACAAAGAGCCTACTTCTTCCTATTTTCTGAAAAGTCTGGAATATCCACATTTAAGATGCTTGAATTTATCTTAATTCTTTTATTTTAAAAAAAAAAGCAAAAAACAAAACTGAAAATACACATGAAAACACTCACTTTGTGCAAACAGTTGGTCAGTAGTGATGGTACATTTGGGATTTGTAGTTCGAACACAGACTAGCTCCTACAGTGTTTGGTAGTCGATGGTACAAGGATGAACAAGATTTTGGGATTATGAGTCAGTATCAAACAGCCTGCTGACAAGATTCTTCAAGGTGCAGAATACGTCCAACACGTTAGACATGCTCAGCAACACAACCAATACAGTTATGATAAAGTCTCAGTGCACTGACAGTGTCCAACACATCCTTCATCACGAGCCGATGTTTTTGGTCACAGAAGGTCGTTTCTGGTGGTTACTGGACGAGAGATCTCTGTGTGTCCGCTGGTCAAGCTCCAGCACGTAGTTATGGTCCTGGACATACATCAAACCACCAAAGGAGTCCACTATTCCATAAAGGACTGCAAGGACAGTCAGTGCCGTGCCAATGAAGTACAGTTTAAGGACTGCCGCCACCATGCTTCTCATGGACAAAGGCACCTAGCTGCAGAGAAGAAAGGAAATCGGTTAATGTTTAGAAAGTTCCTTGGACTTGTTCTTAGCTCTAAAGTTGAATAAACCAGGGCTGATCCTGATCCTGGGTTGGTTCGGAAATGATTTATCTAACCTGTAGCCTATAAATGGTAGGTTTGGATATTGAGTTCATTGAGTTTTCCCAGCTCTTTTCTCCCAACATCAGATTTTCAATAATAGTAGTAATAGAAATCATTTACAGATACACAGCAACACCATGTGAGCTCTATAAATGACAATGCATTTCAGAAGCGGGACTGGCACAGCTTTTAGTGAAAGGGCATCTTGTTTGGAAAGTACTGATGCGTAAAAATAGACTCATCAGCCCACATCAACAGGAAGATCGACGAGAAAAGAAAAGTAACGTTTACAGACAATATTTCACATCATGCGCGGTACAAAACAGACCTGATCCGACGGGAGATGTTTGGATTAGCGCTGTCAGTTTACAGGAAGTAGAAAATGTTCAGTGTTTTCATGTTAACGTGGCTCATACGACTAAATTTATTTGGCTGTACAGTATCTAGGACTGTTTCTCCGCCAAGGCGAGAGCCACAGTCTATCTACGTCCTTTACGTTACAGTGTTGGTAAAAATCACAAACGAGCCTTACGCTGCAACAAACTGCGCAAGAACACGTGGCTTTAAAAACGGCGAAACACAAACCCAAACAGCCGCAACAAGCTCCGAGTGCTGCTCTGTTGTTTTATTCTTTCATATGCTCTAAAAAAAAACGTGCACAGTTTCACAACTCACACAAGTCTGGACTGAGCCGCGTGTTTTCTTTCTTGTCCCTAGTTGGGGGAGCTGGAGCAGATCACAACCAGAAATCCGACGGTACTTGGTCCTTTGGTGGTTTCACCGTTTTCTGTCCTGCTGCAGTGGATCCGTTTTCATCCCAGTACAGCTGAATCATACAGCGACTGTCTAATCAGTCTCCGGAGGTTTATATCAGTGCGGCTGTTTTAATGTGCGTAACGGTGACATCACGTGGTAAGAAAGAGCCTCCGGTTTCCTCAGTCCTCAAAACAATCTGAGGATAGTTCAGGAATTTCCATTTGGGCATTTTGTTTCACATTTAAACAGCGTGTCAGTGAATAAGTATGGATCCTTATTAAAAGCCTTCATGTTGTATTAGTGTCTGAAAGTTCATATGTCTTCCAGGCTAAATAATTAACAAAGAAACTGTTTGATTATTTGTACTTTTTAGTTCTATTAAAATCATTTCTGTAGATTTTATTTACAAACCTTTTTTTTCCTAAAACAAGTCTATTTTAAATATACTGAACCTATAAAAAACCCAAACTGTAGCTTTAGTTTTCTAAAACTGAACAGTTTAGCAGTTTAATGGCCACCATCTTCACCATTTAGCCTGTCAGCACTTGAGAATGACCTCAGAGCAAAGCTGAGGCTGATTTTATAATTATTTAGTCAGAAATCAAATGCCTGGTGTGTGATGACAACACTAGATGAAAAGTTTAAGGGGAACTCCATAAATTGTACACAGCAAAGACTGTTTTAAGGTTTTCGTGGCTCCAGAAGGAGCTGTGGCACATCTGGAAGTTTCCTAAATTGTTGAAAGCAGCAGATCGTCAGATTGTTTGAGTTATATTGTGGGTAATGTGGGGAACAGACTGGCTGACCAGCTAACCTACATTTCCATGATTAAAGGCACAATGGGTGGCAAAAAAAAAATATGCAGGACCTGACTTGAGTGTGTTGTGAGAGCTGCCTGTTTGACGGGCCCAATGTGGACTCATGTCAGCTCCACTACAGTGAAGGTTCAAGTTTTCTAAAAGCTAAACTGAATGGTATCCTCATGGCTTAGATATTATGTCAAACCCTTTTAGACGAGCTTTTTGCGATGGTTTTATTTCTCACAGGCAGCCAAGAAGACTACACACAAGGTACTGTAATCTCACATGAATACACATTATCACTTCCTTATTTGGGATTGGAATATTTAGAGGAAAGTGTTGAGGAAACATGTTTGTCATAGGTTCTTGCTGACACAAGTGAGTGAATATCAAGGAACACACCGTTCGTAATGCATTTTCACTGTGTGCACAGGTACACACCTTTATGGACTCGCTCAGACCTGTTCCTAACTCACCAGCATCCACACTCTATAAACGGCTTCTCAGGCCTTTTGTCAGAAAAAAAAACAAACAAACATATAAAATCTTGGGATTTCCAAAGTATTCACATTCCAGAGTGGAAATTCCAGTCTTTATTCCCCATTCAAAGGATTGAGGAGCTGTGCTGTTCTCTTTTTCATGTAACAGTCATGATTTCACTTACCCTGAGGCTTGGCACGGTTCTACTGTCTGGCCAGTTTAGCCCAGACAGATATCAGTTGACTGGAGGGATAACAGCACAATTGTGTACTTAGATTTGCTTACCATCTATCACTACTGCTGAACTCTGAGGTGCACACTGTGAACAGGCAAGAGTTGTGTAAGCAGCTTTTAGAGTTTGGCACTTGAAGCTCAGACTTACACTTTTCACAAGTTGCCAGATGTTTCTTCTCCCTGAGCAGCAGTTGAACAGTCGGCAGTAGTTCAGATTACTCATCACTTACTCACACAAGTTTTTTTGTGATTCATTTCACAGTCTGGACTTTAAACAGCTGATTCCTCACTATTTTTATTCTACTTTTCTGTTCTTGCACAAAAATATTATATTTATATAAAGTAGTATAAATAGCAGAAGACTGTGATCCAAAGTAAATCCTTTAGTTGTTGCCTGGTGATCATTAAAAGTGAAGACATTATGAATATTATGCTGAATTCTATGACAGGCTGAGATTGAAGAGTAAAATACAATTAATGTTGTAGACACATTTTCTATCTGTGGATTAAAAATATATTCTAACTTTATTTCTACAAGTGATGAATAAGGAGCAATGGCTGAAAAATCTTTTGCTGGGAAAATTTTTATGGTGTCAAAATAATAAAACATTGCATCCACTAGATGGCAGTGCTTGCGAGTTAAGAAGGTGGTTTTTCATGGCTTCAGGCTTCAAGAGAGTAAAGAGAGTAAAAGGGGGAGAGAGAAAGTAAAAGAGAGAGGTAAAAGGGGAATTTTGTAGAATACTGATTATATTGTAGTGTATTACATTATACTGTAACATTCAAAATGTCTGCATTTGGCATTTGATGAAACATTAATGTTCATCTCAAGTGTCCCAGTGAGTGCGACTGTGAGGCAGCATACACGACTGCCCCTTTTCTTTTTATAGCAGAATAAACAGTTGCAATAGTGTAACTGATAACAATTAAAGCAATTATTGTTTTTATTGTACTCACTTCTGCTAGTTCTACTATGAGAAGTCGCATTGTCTACTGTAGAACAGTCTGTTTCTAAATAAAAACACACCCACACCAGCAGTCGAAAATGCTGCCCTTCCCCTTCGTCCTGTTCTGCAACCTTTCAAAACCAACCCCAGCAAGGCCAAGTTTGGTGAGACAGAGCCTTCAGCTTGTGTGTTTTGCAGTTATTTGTGCAAGTATAGTTTAGAATTGTTTTTGCAATAATTCACATATTTATAGATTAGCAAATGTCACTGTGTGATGGTGGACACAGGGTGGTAGATGGCAGTGGGCAAGTTGCATATTTTTGCCCCGAGGCTTTTTGTTGTTATTCAGGCTTCAGTTCTACTTTGTCTGCCTTTAGAAAGCTCTGACATATTACATAATGCAACTGTCTTCACAGGTTGTGTAGTCATTTTTTTAACTGTAGCAAGTGACACTGACTTGGAGAACAAAAACAGGCCAAATTAGTCTGACATGAAAAGAATTACAACTCCACTGGTGATTCTGATCATCTGAGAAATAAAATCATTGGTGGACACTCATTCACAGTCAGATACACACTAAAGCAGTATTCTTGAATAGTTGCCCTTGTGTAAAATCTTATGACTCTGATTGGTCTCAACCAATGAGTATCCACACTGTGCACATGACAGTCATTGTGATAAATGTAACTGAATGAGGAAGGGCTGTGCACAACCAGAGGACATGCACGCGTTAATTTTAGATCCTCTGATGCCGTTACCATGTGGCATTAACCCTATAATGCCACAGATAATGTGATTTTGAGATTCAACAGCATCAGTGGGCTACACTCAGAGGGAATAGGCGCATCATCATACTAATCCAATCAGATTGTGAGTTATTCTAAAATATGAGTTGTATGTGGGGAGACTACTAGAGCTTCAGAGGACAGGCTAAGAGGATTTTTCCATCTTAATGTCTCAGCAGCTATCAGTCACCTAGAGGTGATTCCCTTGAGATGAATGACAGATGTGTGTACAGTATGTGTGTGAGTGGAGGGGAATCCTTTCAACTGCACTAAAGGTTCACACACAACAAAAGAGTCTGACACTTTGGCTTTACTCTTCAGTGTCGAGATACAGGTATATGTTATGTGGGATTATGGGTTTCTGCCTAAGCTAACAGAGTGGTTACACCAGAGCTGTTTTTATTCAGACTCATTTTATCCAGCGCCAGGTTTATTTGGCTGTGAACAGGAAACCAACATTTTCTGTGAGGCCTGCACAAAGCATGAGAAGTAACGCAGATCATCCCCACAGGTCTGGGAGTGAGGAGCTAAATTTATCAAGTCCAGGGGTATTAAAAAACATCACCCTGTTCCAGATACTTTCAGAAACGCTAGGTTTGTAGTATCTGTTAAGTTTTAGTAGAACCCACTCAGACAAATAAAAATAACACACCACAGTGATGATCTTGCTGTTTGTGCTGCAAAAAATGTGTTGCTCTCTTTGCACAGCTCAACTCTGGTGCTGGTCATTCTAATTCTGAAATCCTCTTTGTAAAAGTGATGCAGTGCCACTGATAGAAAGCAGGATTAGTCCATGGTGCACTCAGTAGCAAAGCTCCACTGAGTCTTTCCTGCATGTAGGAAACACTCAGGGCAGTGACTGCTTTATCCCACATATCAGAACAGTACAGCACTTTGCTGTGCTCTTCTTCCTTTCCATTAAACTCTGCCTCCGTACTGCAAATCTCCTCCATGACTTCGAAGACATCAGCGCAACCAACTCTCCACAACAACACTTTGCTTTTGGCATCATTTCCACGGCGACACCCTCTCAGTGGAAGAATCTCCTAGGTGACGCCCTCTATTGACACGCCTATAGGTGGCTGGTGCCTTTTTGTAGGCAGGTGCATCCTGTGCAAGGGCAGACGGAGTAGGTTGACTGTTTTTCTGGATTTCTCTCTGTGGGAATATCTATGCAGCCTCATATCTAGTCTGGAAGGCAACAGCAGCGGAGCAATTAGAGCAGGCACTGGAATTCAGATAAGGAAGTTTAGAAACAAATGGAGAGTTGGTGTTTTGTCTTTGAAATTGTAACTCCTTAAAACTTACTCAACTTGGATTAGGGAGCTCATATAAATTCAGGGATTCAAGAAATTGTCTTCAATCCTTTCTGTTTTGAACCAAATATTATCTTCAGCTGTTGGATATCATCACTGACTGTGTGCATTCTCTTTAGAAAGCAAGAAACAGTTGAAGGGCTGCAAAGCAAGGCCAGGCGATGGAGAGGTATTGTTATGAGCACTTTGGTGAGAGGGAGAGCCAGGAGGTGGATTATCGGAGAATTGTAGGGGAGACTCAGCCATCACACACCAGTGTTACATCTGTGGAAGGTGACCAGTATATCCGACAAATCTTACAAAACTATGGACATGAAAGTGCAGCCCAGCGATACAGCGCCACACGCATCCAAGCTGGTTTAGGCCCAGAGAGGTGAGTTATTGGAAAACTATGGGGAGAATGAGCCCCTTCAGGATCTAATTCAGTGTTTAGTTTAAAATACATACATCTGTTATGGCAGATTTGCCTGCAGCAAAATTCATTCCTTACCAGATTTTGCACAATTCAAAGAATATTTAATATTTTCATCCCTCAATGCCAACATCCATGATGAAATCAAAAGATGATGTGAGGTCAGCTCACAGACCGTCATGCTTCCACTGGCTGCGCCTCCACAAGGATTCATATGTAAATTAGCATCATGACATCAGGTCAGTTTACATGTTTACACCCAGTTTGCAAATGTCCTCGAGGTTAATTCCCCTGCTGTGGATGACATGCTTAACTTTTGGTTTATGAGTAGAATATAAAACAACAAAGATTTTGTCAGATGCTATTTTTATTGTGGCTTTTCTGCCCTTCTTGCACACCTACAGTTCTGTGATACACTGCCAAGGCAGGAGTGAGTAGCATGTTGCAGGGCAGATAAACAAGGCTGAATCAACTTCTCATAATAGCTAGAGTGCTGACCTATATCTGCAATAGACCCACATTTAAATTAAACACAAACACAGAGTGGGAAACCGCTGATGTTACCTTGGCAGACATACAATATGTAGCAGCTCTCACCTTAGATTATTATAGAACACAGGAGAACTGTGACGCCTATTGGGTTACAGGCACACTTACATGGCTGCTGACAGTGAAGGTGACATCAAGCTAAATACAGAAACCTGGTGACGTCGTGATCCCAACTCTCATAATCCCTAACCTCGTACAGACAGACCTGCAGTTGTTTTTATAATGCAACTCTGTTACTTTATACATTTCAAAAACAACACTAGGCATCTATTTGCCTGAGAATACATGGAAAACCTGTCAGTTTGCTATAGTTTAACTGGTACATGCAAGGTTGTATACAACGATCATAGTCCTGCCTTGAGAGAGACTACTACTCTCCTGAAAACTGCTGCTGATATTGTTAAAATCACAGACAAATTATGTCCTTCCTTTTTTGGCAGCACGTACAAAAAAAACTTTGTTCGTAGTAAAAGACCTTCACAATCTCATATCAGTCTCATGAAGCTGTAGAACAGGTGATCGTAAATATCGACGCTCACATTTGTTGTGTGAAAGTAACAGGTATTTTCTGCCAGTATCTCATGCCAACCAATTATCCTGCTGACAGCTTGATCTGCAGCATGTTGACACACCGTCAAGTAATGCAAAGATACGTGTGTGTGTGTGTGTGTGTACGTGTGCGTGTGTGTGTGTGCGCACTGCATGCAGTAAAGAGAGTGTGTGTGCAGAACTATGCAAACGTACAGCTCCAATTAAGTATAGTGGAATGTTCATACAGCATTGTTAGTACTGAAATTGAAATTTATTTTTAAAAGCCTACTAATCAATAAATCTAACTTTCTCTTTCTATTTCATGGCAACTAATAATGTAAACTTAAAAAGATATGCCCTCATTTTATCCCCTCGGTGACCCAGTGTATTTTTAGTGTAGCCAAAAATAAAACTACTTTCTATGCTGGTTTCTTTTATTTTCCCAATCATTCTCTTGTAAACACCACACCACACTGAAAGCAGCTACACAATGAAGTTGATCCTCATTATGATTTAACAAAAGAATAAGGAAATATTGTCTGACAAGCAATCATTAGTTCGTATCAGTCATGCTGCCAGCCAGGTTGTTTCATGTGGCTGCTCTGCATGCCTCTTGCAACTGCTGTGTGAATAAAATGTGGTTGGTGCTGACTTTTCAGTAAACATTAACCAGTGTGGGGCAGCATGGTGGATGAGTGGTTAGCACTGTTGCCTCACAGCAAGAAGGTTCCTGGTTTGAAAACCCATCAGGGGCCTTTCTGTGTGGAGTTTGCATGTTCTCCCTGTGCTTGCGTGGGTTTTCTCCAGGTACTCTGGTTTCCTCCCACAGTCCAAAAACATGTATGTCAGGTTGATTGGTGACTCTAAATTGCCCATAGGAGTGAGTGTGAGTGTGTGAGGTTGTTGGTCTCTATGTGGCCCTGTGATGGACTGGTGACCTGTCCAGGGTGGACCCCTGCCTTTCACCCAAAGAGAGCTGGGATAGGCTCCAGCAGATCCCTGGGACCCTGGTTAGGAATAAGCGGGTATAGATGATGGATGGATGGATAAACCAGTTTGGATGAATCATGTGAAGAATTATCAGATGGCACTGTTTAAATTCAGCATGACATTCCTCTGCGAAAAAAAAACATTTCTGAGAAAAATTAAGCATGAAATTTAAAATTTTTGGAAGGCAATTGATATATAAAAGACATGATTTTTTCCTTTATAGCATTAAGAGTCATGACTACAGTCTAACCAAAGTCATCACTGAAGTCTGTACATCTGCACAACTATATCTGATTATTACTCACAATATAATTTGACTGAATATTTGTCACATACTAAAAATGGAAGGGAAGCTGAAACTAACACCTCACAATGGAAAACGAAATAGTTCAAATATTTATTTTAGCAATACAACAGTGTAAAACCTCCATTATGTGTAAGCAGTATGTTCATGTGGGCCTTATTAAGTTTTATCTCTGACAATGTGTAGTTTTTCTCTCTGAGATGTGAAACACAATATACCTAAAGCCAGTTATGTTTCACTGAAGTGGACTGGGGGCTCAAATCGTTCTGCCAGTATTTCAGTCCAGTTAGTAAAACTTCCACCTGAACCATCTTTATTGCTCTCTGAATTGTTTTTATTCCACCATTGGTGCTGATTTCACAGCGGCAGAGACTTAAACACGCCTCTGAGGGGAGAGAGGATGTGACGCTGCTGCTGCTGCTGCTGGTACATAACACCAACAAGCACTGTTTGCAGCGACAGGCAATCATTTCTCATTTACTGTCGACCACTACTTTTACATCTTGGAGTCACGAACCACCGGCGTTTGCATCCAGTTTGTTCTTCGAGGTAACGGGAACCGCTTCGGCTGCGCTCGCTCCTGACGGGGCTCACAGCTGGAAAGTTGCTTTCTTTTAGCCAACGTGGGCATCAGGTCCACAAGGCGGCTATCTGCTCTTAGTGGCTCCGGGGGAAAGATGCTGGTGTTTAGGCGAAAGGAGCGAACATGGTTTAAAAAGCTCGTTTACCTGCGTAAGAATGAAAGAGTTTGTTTTAAAGTCTCCGGAGTATTTTCAGTAGGTGACGCTAAAATAGCCGAGCTGCTAATGCTAAATGCTAACGGGTGCCCCCACATGTCCGCAAGTGAAACGTAGACGTCGCCAGTGTGTAGTCTGCGAAAGTTGAGCTGCAGGCACGCTAGTGGGTTATTAACATCTGCTGCAGATGTGCCAGGTTGTGCTAATGTGTAGATTTTTGTGCAGATGTAAAGTTACACGAGGTAACACCCAATCGCTGACATATGTCAGCGTAACGGGGCTGACAACACCTCTGTAGCGTTTCTGAAAACGAGATAGTCATATCAACCTGCACACACGCTGTTTACATGAAGCGGGGGTAAGCCGATGAACGCAACACCAAACCTGCTTCAAAACTCCGCGAAAATAACTTTGCTTTTGTTGCTAGAAATTATTCACGTTGGTTAGAAAGACATTTTACATTTCTTAGTATATATAATCACCCACAAATCAATTCCGCGTGCTCAAAATACACATTGTTGTAGTTAAATTTGAACTTTTCTACCTACATTACTCCTTTTAAAATACATGTAGGTTTATATTGTGGCTTCCAAAACACATGCGAGAAGCTAATGTGGATAACACGATAACCCAGCACAAGCTGCTAATGTTTGCTAATGTCAACGTTATCGCCCATGTCGACGCTTTACAGCTTATTTTTTTGTGCCGTTTTATTTTGGTGTCCACGGTGTAAAAGCGTAGCTGCGGTGGTTCAGTCTGGTGTTAGTGGGTCACCCGGCCATATTGGGGAGACTTCACTGGTGTCATTTGGCCTAGTTATTCCCTGAATAGCTCCGCTTTATGTTTTTAGAAATATTATATGCTCTTATGTCTTCCAGCATAAAATCACGATAGGGTTTCTACAGTGACGTATATACGTGTTTATGGCACTCGGTCATGAGTTTATAGGTGATCTTTTTGTGCCTAGTGGTGTTTTAATTTCCACTAAAGTCGCTTTAATAGTGGTGCACCACATTATAAAAAATGCGAATGCGCAGCAGGGCTCTGTGTGTGTGTGTGTGTGTGTGTGTGTGTGTGTGGTTTTTATTTATTTATGTTTTACATGGTCATCAATGGTTTGTTTTTGCAAGCAGCCGAAGTGGTTGCATCCTGCACCTGCAGCGCATGCGCAGTGATCATGCTTTTTTTTTTTTTTTTTTTTTGGTTGGGGGGGATGTTGATGTTGCCATGGTTGTCTTCCTATGAGAAGGTCACTAAAACTGTGCCTGCAAACTGGATGTTTACTGTCTGCAGGTGAACATCACCTGCTTCTTCTTCTGCACAGCTGATTCAAGTTACCTCTTACTTTCCTTCGGCAGCATGGCAGATTACTTAATCAGTGGTGGTACAGGCTACGTCCCTGAAGATGGACTCTCGGCTCAGCAGCTCTTCTCCATCGGAGATGGCCTTACGTACAAGTGAGTTTCTCTGCATCACAGACTGTGATTTGCTTCACCAAGAATCGTAGCAAAGAAATGAATTCAAAATAAGGTCTCCTGATTTTAAAACCCCACCTGCGCGCAATGGTGGGTGACGTGTACGAAGCATTGCTTTGTAATGGCCAACACATTTTGAACCAGCAGATCTGACCAACAGTACGTTGTCTCCGATGGTCATTCGGCTGAAGAGCTATGCTCTAAAGGAGATGGGTTGACTTACAAGTGAGTAAAACAGTCGTTTTCAAACTGTTTTGAAACTTTTCTGTTGAAACTGTTCCCCCCCCAAAAAAAACCAAAATTATTCACTGTTCTTTCTAAAGCAACTTAACTTTGACTGAAACAAACCATAGCAAAATCTCCAGCTGCTGTCAGAGCAGTGCATGAATGCAGAAGGCGAAGGACGGTTTGTTGGAATGCTCCATCTGCTCATGTCTCTAGTGAACGTAACTGAATTATTTACTGAAACTAACCACTGAAGTGCATAACCTGTGACTGCAGCATGCAGGACAGACCAGGTCATGCACTTTCTAACTCACCTTTTATAAATATCCCCACTAATCACTAATTTCTCCTCTCACTTAATCTCACTCTTCTTTTGCAGTGACATAAAGAGTGCTTTATCAGCTCATACGTGGCGATTATTACTTTCTTTATTGATCCATGTACTCACCCTTTTGATCATAAATAAGAAGCGATGTGCTTGTCGTAGCAGCAGCTGGACACAGAAGCATCTCATTTACCTCTGCATTTGCACTTCTAAAACAATTTCCCAAAGCCACCATAGTGCTTGAATATGTTTTGCCACAGTCATTGGTTAAGATGCCTTCTCACCGTTCCCCAAGAGATAATTAATTAATATATTATTGTCTATTATGTATTTGTCCATATTCCATCATGATGTATTTGAGACCAGCAAATCAGCATTTCAGTTTCAGCGATTAAAGCTTGCTTGACCGGTTTTATCAGCTGACAATCCTCCAGTCTGTGCTCTAATCATGCTGCTGCTTCTTGGCGAAACACTAATTTACTGTAATAGAAAAGCATAATGTTGGTTGTGTGTTTCTCTGTGATTGAATAACCTCTCCACACTATAATTAAGTGCATCACGACTGAAGGAAGGACTGTGCACATGATGGCCTGAATTGACATCATGTGAATTGCAGGAGGGACTGAGTTGGTTTTAAAGATGCAGGAGTTTCTATCAGTCTTTACAAGGCATTTGACCTCTGTTTCAACCTCCTTCTAGCGTAACAGTTTAAACTTTTGTTTTTCTTTGAGGCAGATTTAAAGCTTCTGCCTATATCACTATATCACTCTGAGACTCTGAGTACATAATTCCAAATGTACATTTTTCATACTGAAGTCTCAGGAGGGGGAGGAAGAAATACTACAGAGTGGTGAGGCACAGACACAGGAAGACATAAACAGCTTTGTGAGAGAAACTGTTTCCTGCAGTGTTGTGACAACCAGGTGCAGAAATCATATGCTGGGTGTGATCATGAACATATTCCCATCATCACATCTGCGTCACAACATAAAGGACACAAATCAACTGTCATCCAGTGCTGCTTCTGGCACTTTCACTCAAGACAGGAATCCCTTTTAAAGTTTTCCTGCCAAGTTATATGCTGCCACCTTTCCAATCATTCGGTGCCACTCCTTCATATATTTGGAGGTGTTTTGGCTGTGCGAATGCAGCGCTATAGGTTCTCTTTTGTGACACTGCCAGGGCACTGATGACAGGTATGATAAGTAGGTAAGGACTAGCTGTGGCTTTGGTCGTACTTTGGAAAAACTCCCGCTTAGCATCATGCATTTGACTACATTTTAACATTCAAATGAAAACCTCAAGGCATCACCAAGCCAGTGTTTTGTTTAGGGTTCAAAGCCAACACAAAGAGCTCTGGTGTAGTGTAAAGCTGACACTGAGCCTGTGTGCTGCAGCTGAGGTTTTGTGGCTGCAGCTAAAGGCTAGCAAATGTATGTATGTTGATATTTTTATTTATTTTTTGTTTATTTAATTTAATTTTTTTTCCCTGGGGTGTGTGGGTAGGAGTTTGGGTTTTTAAATCAAGGGAAATGCAAACTGGACTCCTCCCTTGCAGAGTCCCACCTCATGCAGCTATTTCAGGCCCTCTATTTCCCCACCCACACTGTCCCTTTTCTCTCAACCACTATTCTCACTTTGACTTCCGGTTACGTCCATATGTACTGTTCATTCTTTTACAGGTTTCACAGCTCTCACCCTGTCATTGTACAAGGCTGCTCTTATTTCTTCACCTTTATGCCTGTACCCTGCCTGATTTCACGCTCCTCTGCAAAAAACCACAAAATACATACAGAGTTTGTGGAAAACAAACACGCCATTCCTGTGTCTAGTGCCAGCTCTCCCACTCATCTTGCTCTACTTCTGTGTATACAGGGCAAGAGCTAAGGAGTTCAACTGTAGCTTTTTAACCAAGTACAGGGCACACCCAGCTACACTGAGTGCCTTGACTCAGCTGCTTTGCAACATTCTGGGAAGCATGGAGAGATATAAGAGGATCCAACACTAGGTTACACTCTCAGAGCTGTGCCATTGTCCCAGCTGAAATTGTCTTGCAGAAGGAAATAATTAGAAAAGAAAATCTGGTAATCCTGGAATGAAAGTAACAGACATTTCTAAGCCCTGATAATTTATAGTTGCTACCATAAGTTCATCGACATTCTTTGCTGTTTTAAATCATGCTGTTTATTTTACCACACATTCTGTATTGTTTACCTGTCATTTTCAGTAGCATTTAGTGTTGAAGTTGCCTTGTCTGCTGTGAGCCAGTGGCAATGTAGAGAAACATTTCTGCTTTTCTCAGATATTTTGCAGGATTTACTGCAAATGTTGGTTTATTCCTGTTGGATTACCTTTTTAATTCATTGTAGATGTTCTAGACCTCACAGTGTTGCTCATTTGTAAGCATTAGCCCCTTACTTTGCATTTTTTGCTTATGTCTTTCAGTGACTTCCTGATTTTACCTGGCTTCATCGACTTTACCTCAGACGAAGTGGTGAGTTCACATGAGCAGAGGAGATATTTGAGAGTATACAGGTGCATGTAAGATCTGTGGTTCTTACAAGGAACTGACACTTGTGACTGGGTTTCTTTCACTCCCCTCGTGACGTTCTACATACATTGTGGCTTTGTCAGCAGACAGACCATTTTTGGCAAAGCCACTTCTTAAGCCATTAACATCATTACAGTGGCGTCTTGAGAAGTTTTTAAACAAACCTCTATACTCCAGACCTCAGCGTCATTTTTATAATTGCAGCTTTTAGAAAAGTAGTGTTGTTTTTGCCAACTTAAAACTGTCTGCACCATCTCTTTTCTCCTATTTTTGCCCATCGTGGTCACTCACTGGCTGCTCCCTTTCCCCTTGTTTATATTTGTGTCTGTCCAGTTGCTCATCCATCTCTCTCATCTGATGATGGAAGCATTAATCTCTCAGCTTTAGATGAAATCCTTCTCTTCTGCTTTATCCATGTCAGAGGGGTTTAGTTTAATTGATATCTCTAATCTCTCTCTTTCCTCCAGACTTAAGGAGCTCTGGCTCTACTGTGAAATGCTTGTCTGCCTTATTGTGTTGCCATGGGTTAGTTGACTCCACTCCTTATCCTGTCCTAGTTTTTCACTGGATAGTGAGCCCATTCAAGCTTGAATAACAGAAATGCTTCCACATTTGGCCTCAGTCTCATCTTTGACTGGTGTGGTTCATGTCCACACAGCGACTCAGTGGATCGGACTGAAATGTGTAATTTCAGGTTTGCTTGCCCTGGGAAATGTATTGCAAACAGGAAGAAGAGCCACATGTGCACAGAGCTGTGGTGGGAAATTCTTTTGGGTTGTGATGTTCTTGACATAGCTTCCTAACCGCTAGTTGAATTTAGTAGGTTAAGACAGTTGGGCTCTGTATATGGAGGAGAGGTGTTAAGTGATTTCTCTTGCCTTCAGCCCTGAGAAAAACACCAAGCAGCTTCTATAGTTTGTGTGTTACAGATAAGGAGTAAATGCTTGGACACCATAGATCTCATTAGCTGGCTTTCCCATGTGCAAGGAATGCCATTATTTTTACTCTCGGCTGAAGATAACAGGAGTCTGGTGTAGGCTGTTGTGGGAATCGCTGAGAAGTGAAAGTAAAATCTGGTTGGTGGAGATACTGTAGCATGGTTCATTTCCATGTTTCCAGGCAGTGTCAAGTTTCTGTCCCTGAGAGGAAGGACACACATTTTATTTTGTCTGAACACCTCACACTACAAACACTTACATTTTTACTGAAAAGCACCTTCTGTGTCATACACCTGTGTTATTTAAGTCTGCTTTAACAGGCCTGTTGTCATTTGAGGTTATGTCCTTTAGTCTTTGAAAGAGAACTAAAGGCATTAACCTCTTAGAGCCGGAGCAGTGGAGTACTATGTATCTTCCTACTTCAGTCTGACCCCTGCTGGAGCAATAAGAGGCTTAAATGTGCATTTCTCTCTTTACATCTCAGGACCTGACATCAGCACTGACCAGGAAGATCACACTGAAGACCCCTCTCATCTCCTCTCCCATGGACACTGTCACAGAGTCAGCTATGGCAATTGCTATGGCTGTAAGACACTGCTTTACTAAAACTATAAAATGTTTTTTTCCTTAATTGCCTAACTCTAAAATCTATGTGTCATTCATTTTAAATTTGGTAGCTAATGGGAGGCATTGGTATCATTCACCACAACTGCACACCAGAATTCCAAGCCAACGAGGTCCGCAAGGTTAAGGTAAGCTGAGGTTTTTCCTTCAGTTGTATAACATTTAAAATCTTCAGGATATTTTATGTTACACCATCACAACATTTTGTAGTTAAGTTTTACTACTAGTAGGAGTAATATCATTGGGACAGTTGTTTGTTTTGTCTTTGTCGTCATCATTTCCTATCTTCTCCCTATAATAGGCTATGGTAATTGTATTCCTTCTGTGCAGTGTTCTGTGTGCGCGTGTGGTGTGTTTTGTTCATTATGTGTGTTATTTTTACTGTTTTGTTGTTTGCATATTGCTGTTCATTTGTTTTTCGTGTGGTACTTTGTTGTGTGGTTTTTCATTGCTTTTGTTGCTGTGCAGAAGAAAAGTGGAATAAAAAGCGAATAATTATGCTAGCTTTGATTTTCTTTGGTTTCCAGAGGTTTGAGCAAGGTTTTATCACAGACCCAGTTGTGATGAGTCCTCGCCACACAGTTGGGGATGTGTTCGAGGCCAAAGTAAGACATGGCTTCTCTGGTATTCCTGTCACAGAGACGGGAAAAATGGGCAGCAAACTGGTCGGCATTGTCACCTCCAGAGATATTGACTTCCTCACCGAGAAAGACCATGACAAATCTCTGGAGGAGGTGTGTAGTTTGTGTTTTAATAAGTTGTAAAGAGTTCAACTCTTTTTCTATTGGCATCTGTTATTTGATTACTTTTGCCCTGAAATTGTGCTGGTGATCTCCTAGGCTATGACTAAACGGGAGGAGTTGGTTGTGGCTCCAGCTGGTGTGACACTGAAAGAAGCCAATGATATTCTGCAGCGCAGTAAAAAAGGTGAAAAAATGAGAAAGCATGAGAGCAGCTTTTTTGTTTTGTTTTGTTTTTTTGTTGTTGTTTCTGTGTAACACCCTAAACTTTCTTATTCTTCATCCCCAGGAAAGCTTCCCATTGTAAATGATAACGACGAGCTGGTGTCCATTATTGCCAGGACAGATCTGAAGAAGAACAGGGACTATCCCCTGGCATCCAAAGATTCACGCAAACAGCTGCTGTGTGGCGCCGCCATTGGCACCAGAGAAGACGACAAATACAGACTAGACCTGTTAGTGCAGGCTGGGGTGGATGCTGTCGTACTGGTAGGTGTTTTTAAAGACTGGCCTTTGGTTGATTTATGTATCCATCACTGGTGCCAGCCTAAAATGGGGCTTTTTAAATACCTGTATGTGTAAATAATTCTCATCTGTTTGTATGTGCAGTAAATGTATTCCAGCTGTATTATCTGTTAAGACTACTGCATTTACATGGTTATTTTGTTGTTTCTAGGATTCTTCACAGGGCAACTCAGTGTATCAAATCAACATGATAAATTATATTAAACAGAAGTATCCAGACTTGCAAGTTGTTGGAGGAAATGGTGAGTTTGATGACAAAGGTAACGCAATTTTGGAAGCTTTTTTAATATCAAAATATAATCGTTTTCGTGCCTTCTGTGATCGTTCTCCTTCTTTACCCTCCAGTGGTTACAGCAGCTCAGGCCAAGAATCTGATCGATGCTGGTGTGGATGCTCTAAGAGTGGGCATGGGCTGCGGCTCCATCTGCATCACACAGGAAGGTACTCAGCTGTTCCACCATCTCCTGAACACAGTTACAGCAGATGAGTTCTGGAAAAGCATGAAAGGAGAAAAATTTACATATAGCATTATTTTATGTTACACTGTGTAACTGCTGTGGCTTTTAATATAGTAAAAAGACTAATAAAGAAAAAATGCTCATTTCTTTAGCCACATTCATCAATGCTGTAGCTGTGACATAATTAGGAACTACAGTAAGAAGGAAAGGCTGTTGGTTACTAGTGATAACCCTAAGACCGCTACTAGTTGTCATAGCAATCTGTCAAGGCCCCGTTCTGGGTTGCCATGGAGACCAACATGTATTGCCCAAACTTGGCCATGTTCAGCAACAAGAACAGAAGAAGCATGTTGCAGCGAAACAGCATGAGCCTAAAATATGTCCCAACTTCATCTGTTCTATTTTATAGTCATGGCATGTGGACGGCCCCAGGGGACCTCAGTGTACAAGGTAGCGGAGTACGCCAGGCGGTTTGGTGTGCCCGTCATTGCGGATGGTGGCATTCAGACTGTGGGCCATGTGGTGAAGGCTCTGTCGCTTGGGGCATCAACTGGTGAGATTGAATCTTGTAACACTGTGGGGCAAAAGGGCTCATCTAAGTCTTTATGCTTCATGCAGCTTGGGCTCTCTCTCCTCTCTCCCACTCCAGTTATGATGGGCTCGTTGCTAGCAGCAACCACTGAGGCTCCAGGAGAGTACTTCTTCTCAGATGGTGTGCGGCTGAAAAAGTATCGTGGTATGGGCTCCCTGGATGCTATGGAGAAGAGCACCAGCAGCCAGAAACGCTACTTTAGGTGTGATGCAGGTTACAAATCAAAATTCAGATTCCAAATGTCGATATTACAGTGTTGTAATCACACTCTATGAATATTAATTGGGTGATGTTTTATGCACAGTGAGGGCGATAAGGTGAAGGTAGCCCAGGGAGTGTCAGGCTCGGTCCAGGACAAGGGCTCTATTCACAAGTTTGTACCATACCTGATAGCTGGCATCCAACATGGCTGCCAGGACATCGGGGCAAAGAGTCTCTCTGTCCTTCGGTGAGTGGTGTTTGCTTGGATAACTGGTTATAAAACAGATGTTAACTGTTACCTGTACTGTATTTATCAGTGTTTCTATTTTTCTTAGTTCCATGATGTACTCTGGCGAGCTTAAATTTGAGAAGCGGACCATGTCTGCACAGGTGGAAGGAGGCGTTCATGGACTCCACTCGTAAGTACAAAAACACAAAAGCATCTTTGCTGCACTAAACCATGCATTTGGTGGCCTGCAGTAAAGCATGTGCACAGTACACTAGCTGGGCTCCAATACTGCTCTGCTTCCAGTTGACATCAGCAAAGTGTTGCAGTAGTAGTGAAACCTGCCCTGTAGTTGCCAGAAAGCTGTGTGGCAAAAAAACATTAGCATTTTTTTTTTTTTAATAATTCACTTTATTATTGTTACTGAATGCTATTTACTGCCAAATGCCTTACAAACTTTGCATAACAGAAAAACGGTTTATCTCTTAGAGCAAACACTGACTTTATCTATTGTTTTCCCCAATATTTCTTGACCTCCACAGTTTTGAGAAGCGGCTTTACTGAACGGGGTGGGGGTTATGGAGCAAGGATCAGCGGTGCACATGGCACATTAAACAGTGACCAAATCTTCTCCACTTCTACTAAAAAAAACAAAACAACAAAAAAAAAAAAAACACCACCCACTATACCCTTTCTGCCATTTCCGAGTTGTACCTACTGTTGCTTTCTCTCTGGTCCCAACCAGTCGTATTTGGGAGGAAAGAGGCACCGTAGCAAAGTGAGAATCTTCAGTGACACCTGACTCTCTAACACCTGGGACTTTGCACTCAATAAGTGGCACATCAGAGTTTTCTGAACAATATATTCACCTGTACCTTGAGTATACAGCCCGAGCACAGTTTTGTGTGTGTTGATAGCAGTGGGATAATGACTTGTGTGCATGTGAAAGTGTGTGTCTGAATGTGAGATAGTTTAAACTGCGTGTTGGGACAACTGAGGATGAAGGTGCACTGTTTATTTTTTTGTTTGTTTTTTTTGTCGGTCTGAAGCAGTTATGGTGCAGATCCCATCAGCATTTTTCTTGGCTTTTTTGGGATCTGCGCTTACCAGCACGTTCCCTGTCAAAAGCCTCACACATCTCAGCTCCAACCACAGTTTGTGTGCATATACTAAGCACTTGTCTCTATATGTTCAGTATGTCAGCATATTATGACATTGTTTTTTTTTTTTTTTTCTTAATTTGTAGCAGGTACACTATACTTAATGAAAGTAGCTGCTTCTATTTTGGGACGTAGCTGTTTATTTTGTGTATTACGAATCACAACAAGGTGACACAATATTGCAAAGGGGTGTTTTTCTAGGACTTGCTATCCTCCAGTGTCACCTGTAATAATTAAACCCACAGTTTTTAATACTGTGGATGTTCATTTTCGCTTCAAAGACATCTTGGGCCAAATAAAACAGTATGTATTGAGCATTGAAGGGACCAATAGTGGAAGATCAGGTATGTTTAGAAGGAAAGAACAGTGTGTCTAATGAGGGGAATGATCCTTTCTCTGCCCATAATTTGATACTTTTTTTTTCTACCAGCTTTTGTATTAAATATGTATAGTCACTGTGGCTGTCAGTTGCTCATGATCGATTCTTGATATACGTGTTTGTTTTTTCACTAAGTGAAGCATGGCTCTATTTATATTTTGCTTTGTAGTAGTTGCATACATACTGCCAAGTGTATTTACACTTCCTCTGACACTCTTTGTAACATCAAAACCAAAATGGGCACAAGTTGACTCTTGCCGTGTCACTTGTTTATTCTTCTGCTGTCAGTGTGTGACAGGTTTTCTGTGACAGGTTTTTCTTTTTTTTTTTTTTTTTTTATAAACCAGAGATATGCCTTGAAATAGTGGTTGATGTTGAAAAGGGGTTGATAGTAAAAATGAGTGGCTGACAATATACATGCTGTCACTCTGCTTTTTTTGTTTTTGTTTTTTTATTATTATTATTATTAATTCACACAATGTTGCTGTGTTTATCATTTAGTTTGCATAGGAGTAGGCTTTTCTAGCATTGTCATCCTGGATGTTCTTTTTGCCAGAAGCTCTTTAAATGAAATGTCCCATATTACCAGACTTGTTGCTTTCTTTGTCATACTAATAACTTACCATGCGCAGAGGTTCACTTAACAGATCTTACAATTGGATTGAATTGCAAGAAAATGTACATACACACATAAATATGGAGAATTATTTGCCTATATTCAGTTTATAAATGACTGCTGCTTGTTTTCAGTCTCCATCTACAGAGAATATTCAGGTTTTTAAAATGTCTTATTTGTCAAGTACTGAGTCCTGTTAGTCTAGTTAAACAACAAAACAGTGAAACATGACATATTAGCTTTACAGTTGTTGTTTTTTGGGGTTTTTTTCCCCTCTTTAAGTGTTGCACTTTTTTTTTTTTTTTTTTTTTTTTTTTTACATATATATATAATTTCAGCTGCAGTTAGTGGAGCGTACAGGTAGCCTTTGCAACCAATAACCAAAACAGTACAAAGGACTCTTTAGATGGACGTAAAAGACTTGATATTCAGTAAATCCATTTGGGGTTTTTTGAGGAATATCACTTCAGAACATGTTTACAGTAAAACACTCAATAGAGGAAAGTTGCTTTTGCTGTTCAATATGGAAAAAAGAATAAATTAATCAAACTGTTTATGGACTACTGTCTTATTTAATAAGTCATGAAGTCACATTGCAGGATGTCAGTGTGAACTTGAAATAAAACAAGGCGAATGTTAGAAAAGAAACTTTATTTAAAGGTGTGTTGTGCAACGTTATGTTTGAACATAAATAAGTTAGTAAGCCAGTTATAGATACTGCCATTGTACTGTATGTAGAGCAATTGGTGATAAATGTAGAGGGATGAGGGAGCATTGTGTGTGTTTTACCAGTAGGGGGCACTGCTGCATTATAACTGCCCATAATGTGTGGGGCATGTTTGTATTTTGAGGTTATGACAAACTTAATTTTAATCCTTATTTATTGACAATATTTGTTGAATTTGACAGTACATGACTTCAGTAGTAGTATATAATAAGTGCTTAATTCATTCACAGTAACTATATTGGAATGTCAGAATGCAGTAAAAACATTTGTACAAATAAATTCCTGTTATTTCCACACACTAAAATGCTTGTAACTGTGCCAAACTTTACCGACCTTTATCAGATATGTAAATGTTACAAATGACCTTTTGGCGTTTGACATTCTTGGCACTTAAACCCTCAGGACATTCACTAATGACCACATAAGAAAGCTTATCAAACCTCCAAAATTTGTATTTTGGCAGCTATGTGTCTTTTGTGATGTATGCAAAAGCTACCATGCACTACCAAATAAGCTGCAAAAATCAGAAATCCTTCTCAGTATGTCCTCGGTGTATCCCTTCTCTGAGTAGTGTGTCCTTTTTATAAATCAATTGTCTCACTGCAGATGCTCAAAGCATCAATTTGTCTGCAAACATTAATGAACTCCTCCTGCACAGATCGGTCTGCTTCAGAAGACATGTCCAGGTCCAGGCTCTCTTGTGAAGCTGTGCCCAATGTATCATACTGCATTTGTGGATCAGCATGCATCTGGTGGCCTGAGGGCGGCACATGCCCTGTGCCCCCTTGCTGGAGAATCTGCCGAGCATGTCTCCCTGGGCTGGGACAGAGGATCAGCGAGGAGCCTCCGAGGGAGTTTTGGTAGAGGGAAGAGGAGGAAGAACTGTCCCTCCAACGTTCAGGAGATGAACAGCTGGAGGGGGAGGACAGGGAGGGAGATGGTGGCGCACCTACAATAGTTTCTCCTTGAGATGGTGTAGTAAGTGGCTGAGGTTGAGACACTATCTCTGTGCAGGATGAAGTCCGATAAAGGCCGGGGTCAGCTGAGAGAGGATCACAGAGGCTGTTATTGGGAAACATACAGTTTTTGTTTATGGACTGGTCACTGCAGCGAATAGGCCTCATAGGGCTGAAGAGGCTCATGGGAAACAGGGCCTCACTGAAGAGCGCCTCGTCTATGCTGCGACGCAGGTTGATGGGCGAAGGTGGCCGCAGGTCTGTAGTGGAGTCACTGGCAAATGAGGATCCCCCTGATGGCTCACCACCTCCTCCGTTCTCAGGTTTTTCTGACCCTTGCAGGTCTATATCCAAATCCAGGTCTCGGTATGCTAAGGCCCGGTTGCTGTGGTAGAGGAGGTCCAGACCGTTCAGACTACCAAGTCTCTCATCCATCAAAGTGTAAAGGGGAAGGCTCTCAGTCTCCCCAAGTCCAACTGTATCGACAATGGCGAGCTTCTCCTGATGGCTTAGGGTCCACTGGTAACTCCCAGGCAGTATGGGTGATTTGGATGCCAACAGTTCAGTCCAGCAGCTTCCTGCAGCTGGAAGGTGGTCCGAGCAGTAGACTGGCTGTGCGACCACTAAGGCTAAGGTGAGACAAACCCCGAGCTCACACAGTCTGCAGCTAAACTGAAAAGCCCACCACGGCCAGGGGTGGAAGACTTCCTCTCCACCTGCAACACCCATAGCATTGAGCATTGCATATAGTTGCAGACCTGCACATGCTAAAGAGAACAGTGCTGAAACACAGACTATTGCAGCTGCACGGTCCCATTCGCGGCTCTCAGCAAAGGGGCAGCGGTTGTAACGCTCAGCAGGTGAAGGAGACGTGTTGTTCAGGTGGTAGATGTGCTTCGAGTCCGCCCGTACATAGATAAAGAAAACAAAGTATGCAGCAGACAGAAATGTGGCTAAGGCTACAAAGGCTCCTCGAGAGATGAGTGAAAGGAACAGGCAAAGGGGAGGCTTTTGGTGGTAGAACTTGTATAATGTCACTGGACCGAATGCAGCAGCAAAGTGCAGGACAACCAGGCAGGCCAGGAAACAGGGTCTCTGGAAAGCTGAGTAGGAGAGCTGCATTCTTGAGCGCATGGAGAGGAGAAGGAAAACCAGACCAAAAGCTGCAGTCAAGCAGGGAAATGGGGCTTCATAGAGCATAAGTGAGGCCTCTGCGGAGGGTAAGCGATCCTGGTGGCCATAGGCATCGTACAGCAGCAAGAAGGACCTGGTACTACCAGCAGCTAGGAGAAACAGGCTGACCAGAGCAAAATAGCCGCATCCAGATGGGCATCGCAGTGGCAAGCAGAGAAGATTGAGTGCTGAGGCAATTGTTAGCATCACAAAGATGCAACCAGCACCATAAATGTGTGCCTCCCAGGCCATGCCCCAAGCTGCCATGGCACTGTTCCAGTCGGTGTACAGGGGCACTAACATGGGTGGAGCTGGGATCAGGAAGGGGTTGACTGACTGGTTTGTGGCAGTGGTGTTTTGTGTGGGTTTAATGTTTGATGAGGTTGTGAAGTCCCATGTGTCTGAGAGGTTGCAGATCCCAGAGCGCTCTTTATTGCAGTCTGGAAGGAAGGTAGCACTGCTGTCCACTGGGCTGAACATCCAGTCTTCAGTGTACAGAGGGATATGCGGACTTTCTGAGGAAATGCCTGGAAACAAAGCAGAATATCAGTTTGATGAAATTTCTTTTGAAGGGCTCATAGGATGAACAAGCTTAATCCAAAGTGTTGGCAATAATTCAAGTGGAAATAGCTGTAAACATCTATTAAAAAATCACTTTAAATCACTGGATGTACTAATGGTCCACTCACGAGAAAACACAGCAGCATTTAATCTGGTTAAACTGAGTCAGAAAGCGAACTGGCTCAGGTTCAGCATGGTTAAAGAGTGCTTTCTTCCTAATGTTGTAATCCTGCTTAAAAGCTGGTAAGAAGGCAACTTCGAACTGAGAAGGGTCCAAAAGTGGAGGCGTGTGTATGTTTGTGTGAAATCTGTCCAGTTAAAAGCACAGAGCTAGTTGGTGGTGTTGTTCTTTGTTAGTGGTTCAGCTTTGGAAATGAAGGTGTAAGTACACGTGTGTGTTTGTGTGAACATTACTGAGATGCCTGCAAAGCTCGTTCTTCACCATACATGTTTCTTCACTTACTGGGGGATGACTTGGATGGGATGCACAAGTTAAAAAAGACAAACATTTTTAGTTTCCTTGTCTCCACATCACTGACCTTGATATCATGGAGCTTGTTCTTTTCCATAAAACAAAACTCACCATGTGTTTGAAAAGAATAAACCGAGATCTACAGTCTAATAATGTTTCCACATAAAAAAATGTTGTAAAATACAGCAGAAGAGAAGCAGCTTGTAGTTGCATCACACACACACACACACACACAAACACACACAGGCTCATCAGTCATTTTGCAGCAGGCTTATCAGAGACAGTCACTTCTTCATAAAGATACAGTGGTGTGAAAAAGTGTTGGCCCCCTTCCTGATTTCTTATTTTTTTGCATGTTTGTCACACTTTAATGTTTCAGGTCATCAAACATATTTAAATATTAGTCAAAGATAACACAAGTAAACACATCATGCAGTTTTTAAATGAAGTTTTTCATTATTAAGGGAAGACAAAATCCAAAACTACATGGCCCTGTGTGAAAAGGGTTAGCCCCCCCCCCCTGTTAAAACATAACTGTGGTTTATCACACCTGAGTTCAGTTCCTCTAGCCACACCCAGGCCTGATTACTGCCACACCTGTTCACAGTCAAGAAATCCCTTAAATAGGACCTGCCTGACAAAGTGAAGTAGACCAAAAGATCCTCAAAAGCTAGACGTTATGCTGAGATCCAAAGAAATTCAAAAACGAATGTGAAAGAAAGTAATTGAGATCTATCAGTCTGGAAAAGGTTATAAAGCCATTTCTAAAGCTCTGAGACTGCAGCGAACCACAGTGAGAGCCATTATCTACAAATGGTGAAAACATGGAACAGTGGAGAACCTTCCCAGGAGTGGCCGGCCGACCAAAATTACCCCAAGAGCGCAGCGACGACTCATCCAAGAGGTCACAAAAGACGCCACAACAACATCCAAAGAACTGCAGGCCTCACTTGCCTTAGTTAAGGTCACTGTTCATGACTCCACCATAAGAGAGAGACTGGGCAAAGATGGTCTGCCAAACACTTTTTCACACAGGCCCATGTAGTTTTGGATTTTGTTTTCCCTTAATAATAAAAACCTTCATTTAAAAACGTGGGTTAGATGTGGCTTATTAAAGCAGAAAACATTGTCATCACTGTTTTCTAAACCTAAGGAGGAGGTTTGAATGTAGCTAGTGGGGCCTGGGGAATGCATCATATTTAATGGTTATGTGCCAGTTACTTAACCCTAAATCTTTGAGTACTGATTGAAAATGTCTAATTCCTTTCCTAACTAGACCTAAAGGTTTAATGTATTTTTATAGGATGTATTCTTCTATTTCCCATCCCACCCTGTCCTGCTCCCCTAATTTGCTCTTTTGTTTATGACTGTTTACCTGCCTTCAAGGGGGAACTCTCCTAGGTGGGTTTGTTATTTTTAAACTGGGACGGTTTTCTGTACCAAGTGCTGCTATTCTGTGATTGAACTGGATTTTACAAGTCTCTTCCCTTCTTTTATATTTTCTGTCTCTGCTGGTCTTTGCCTCTGTTTTCATTTGTATAGCTCCAATGTATGGCAGCTGCTGCTACTGTTCAGTTCTGTAGTTCCACAGGGAAAATGAAATGGTGTGTGTCTGCTTTAAAGCGATGATGCCGCAAACAGCCTGATGTCCTTTCACTTGGATTAGTAGCTCCAGCAGACATTCCCATATGTCTTTTCATTTTGGGCGTTTTTATATGTGTATTTGCATGTATTTGTACACTTGGCTGTACTCAAGTAACTTTGAGTTATAGTCACTTTTACAGTAACTTGTTCTAAAAGAGTACTTGCTCTCTTTCTGCCTCAGATCTTCATGAGTGGCAGAGGATTTTTGTGAGTGCGTTAGCATAAGCTTTAGCACATCACTGCTGTCTGCCTGATGTTGATGAAGTCTATCATATTTCCTCATTCATCCCCTGGCCTCAAAGCTGAATCACAGTCCCAGGTTGTGATAAAAACATCAAGCTGAAGGTCTCCACTGCCAGCTGCATTTTTTGCTACTCTTGCACAACATAGCAGTTGTATTTCAGACTTCCTGAGCTGTCTTTCCAAGCTTAATTCCACCTTCAGCAGCATGAAAAACGAGGATTGATGAGTTATTGTTTTTGTTCCAGTGCACTGTTCTTTATTTAAAGCCCTGATGTATTTTTAATACAGGAAGTTATAAAACTGATGTTAGGATATCTCCCTTATGCAGCTTTCTCAAGCTTTGACAGGGAAGGGAGTTGGACAGATGTGTGAGCATCAGTCATGTCACTGTCATGTCATTCCCACACTAATGTTGATCTGCCAGGAAAGTATATGCTGCACAGCCATTAAATAGTATCTGGTGGCCATACATTAATAACAGGTGTTTGGTATTTGGCCACATTCAATTAGTAAATATTTATATGATTGATACTAAGATCTCATGTTTATTTGAATGTTATGAAATTAACAACTTTAAATGATTCACTAAATACAGAAAGTAAGTGATCTAATAAACCTACACTACATTACTGCTACCACAATGTCCTCCTATCAAAACAGTCAGTAGCTCTGTGGGAAATGTGGTTGCAGTGTAAAACAAACACAAGTGCAGGGGTTTTGAATCTGGGGGCATTGATAAAGTAGGTGAGGCTCTGCTCTCTGTTATGCCAATGACTTGTCTGCCCAATTACTTTCCAAGGCAATGCCTTGGATGCCATTGAGTCAGACTGAGTGGAAAACGTGACGTGTATTGAATTAGTGCCACGTTTTGCTGCCTCGCCCATGCCCATAAATGTGTCATCTGAGCTGCGGGGCAGGCTGAACGGCCTGGACAGAGTTTGGTATGTGGTGGTGGCTACAGTACAAGGATGAATCAGAGTGTTACGTTCCACTGCATCCTGCTTGGTCATCTAACACATTCCTGTGAGAACAAGTGTCATGCTAGAGACAACTGACACATCTGCAGCAGACAGCCACAGGTGAAGGCCCAGTCCTCTCTGGACACCAAGTGAACGGGTCATTTTTTATTTATAGTATAAAAATTCTAAAACATAAAGATTATTTTTGGCTTGTTGGAATGAGATGTTTAAAAGTACAGTCATTCTTGGAGCTTTTGGAACTTTTAAAAACACTATTATTGCACAGGGGTTATATTTAGGTCTTAATGTAACTGGGTTTTGTTGTGATCTCACCTCATGCACCTTAACCTGCAGACTAGGTATTAAATTGGCAACAATGCCACACTCATCTTTAGTTGGCTGCATGTTGATTCTGCATCATGAAATTGAGAGATTCATGCAGTTGTCATCTGATCATCTTCTTCAGTTAGGCTCACCTCAGAAAAAACTGTTTTGTGTACGCTCATGGAGCAGTTCGATCATACATACTGAGGATAGGCAGTTGTGTGTTGGGTAAATTTGAAGCTGAGCTTATATGATAACTGTAGATTTGTTTATGTGCAGCAGATATTTTCAGCAGCGTAGTTTTTCTTTAGGGAGGACACATTGAAGTGGAAGACTAGTAACATTATTGTTTCACTCACTCCCTCATGACACACCAAATTAGAGAGCTCCATAACATCCCATTATCAGCTGGTGGAACATTTGACAGGTCTATTTTTGAATATCACTTGACAACATCTGCTATTCTGGGCAACGTAATGTGGGTTACATCTGCTCCTGTGAACTGGGCTAAATGTGGATCTTTTAATCAACATGTTATGCTGGAAATTATCTTAATAATGATGGACTAATATATATTACCGTAAATGACAGAGATGATTATAAGCTTTTCTGTTGATTTTGATTAAAGAGTAAGTCTGGTGGTATTTTCTGTTCTCTTATTGTCCTCAAATCCAGCAAACAACAGTGAATTTATCTTACCATGTATGTGTTGGTAAAACCTGATGTAGTTTGTTTTCTCTGCTATATTATTGTGTGTTATCAGTTGTTTGTTTATCAGGTGGACATTTTACTCTTCTCAGTAGTTCTATAAAAATCACAACATAAATGAGCAGATTTCTCTTCCCTTTGGAAGCAATTAGTAGCTTCAGGCTAATGATGCAGGATAATTGTTTCTCCCAGTCCTCTTGTCAGATTTACAGATATTGCAGTAGCTGCAGGATGGCTTATGAAGCAAACAGCTTGCAGTCCTTTTACTTGTCCTCCTTACAGTATGGCAGCGTAAGATGGATGGGATTTTCGAGTCAGTGTTTGTTTACCTCTTAAGAAATGTGTTTGCTCACCTGTGCTCTGTGGCAGGGACGTTGTTAGCAGCTTAGCAGATGGCATGGAAGTTTCTGACAGCCTTGCATCATCATCTTCTTCTGCAGCTGAAGGAACCGCACCTTTCTCAGCCGTCTCATCCCCCTTATCCTCTTTTCCTGGCAGCTCTGGGAAGACACATGCAATTTAACCTTTGATGCCATTTAAAGTACACAACACTCCAAGCTCCTAGTAGTCTGAGAGAAACAGATTAGTGAATCTGGAGCTTGCCAGAAGAAAGTTTAACCGCTCTGCACACAGAATATCTGAGACTTCACACCACGGAAAATAGAAGGTCTATATTTCTTAACCCATTTCTGTCAAATGGATTGGTCTGTCATCCACTTAGCTGTAGCCAGTCATCCATAGCACAGTAGACTGGCCCTCTGTAGTCTAATTACACTGACATCCTGATGTGTCTGCATGGGTGTGTGTGTCCTGGTCCATCACAGATCCAGACTCCTTGTTCAATCATGTGTCTTAGTGCCTCAAAGTGGAGTCAAACAAGGGAAAGCAATTCACACAGACAAAGAAAAAAGACAAACACATTAAGACTCAGAATAAGAAAGCAATGGCTCCTTGTCAGAGCCACATTATTTTCTTCTCCCTTTAGTGCACTCACAAAATATGTTTTCACAGTCAGTGGTCTGCAAAGGCTTTGTGTGTTTTCTAGTACAACAGAGTACAGTATTTATAAATGAATGATGCACCAGAACCAGTTGGGAGAAATTAATGAGCTGAGTCTGTGATGAAGCGAGGGACACCAAGAAGAGCGTTGGTTTATCACGTCAAAATTAATCTTAATAAAAGATTCCAATGCATGAGGCTTGAGGGATGAATAATGAGAAGAACTCATAATGGGCTACAAGGAAAGGCAAGCTACTGTCTTGTAATCTAGGTCATATACACACGGCTCAAGTTGATTGTAAGCTTCAAAATCTCCAACGTAAAATCTGTTCATCGCTTTATTGCACTGTTGGTCTCCACACAGCTGGAGACCTGTCTCTGCCAAAGGAGATGCAGAGTAATGAGGAACCAATAAAGAAACTCAAGTCTCAGGTCTCTATAAGTAAAAGCCAAAGTGAGATATAGTGATGATTGATTATCCGCTTAAAACCTTTTGTACTTTTATAATATTCGTAAAGATATTGTCACTAGTGTGTAGTGACTAGACAGCAGCCCAGAACAGACTAACTAAACTAAACGTCGGCTCTAGACAAAGAATTGCATTTTGTTTTAAAGCATCTGGAAATGGGCAGGATGAGGTGTGTGGGCTGTTCAGAACGGTGCATTCTGCAGTCTCACAACTAGATGGCACTGGATCTGTCCCACTTTTCACATTGCACCTTTAACTCAAAACTGACAAATTTACTGATGTATACATGCTGTAGGCTTAAAGATGGAAAAATATAAATCTGAAAAATGATGTTGTCTTTGCAAAAGATTATTAGCTGGGAGAATGTTTTGGCGTATTTGTTGTTGGTATTTTGAGATACTATGGATATATGCACCTCAAAGTAGCAAGTACTTTGAATATTAAATGTTTATAAGCATTTGACGGTTGAAGCCTGGTACAGTTTTGTTTTTACAGTGAATTGTAATTAAGCAGTTGTTTGTCGAGGATGTTGATCGTATTGAAAGGAGATAGCGAGATCACTGCAGGATCTTGGTGCTGATGCACTAATGTGCCTGTAACATTGGATTAAATTGCAACATTTAACAAGATCAGCTACAGATGAGAAATAGGGACAGTAAACAAGTGCAGTCACATGCTCACTCATCCAAATAAAGGAACTCATCTCTTTAGCAAATCACAAGCAAAATTACTGATGACCAGCTATTTACAGATGCCTGCTGACAGAGCAAAATCCAAGCAAAAAGGGATGAGAGAGGGAGGGAGGGAGCTGAGTGGACTGTCTCCGTTATACTTATTGAACAGTTCAACCTTCCACATTAGTGCTGAATTATCACTTTGCAGCATAACTAATTAATACAGTACATATGTAATTAGCTTTGTCCATCATCTTACAGTCAGTTTTTCTAAACTCCTATCCATTTTTTCAGTTGTAGAAGTTAGAATGTCTTCATCCCCTCAGGCTGTGAATAGATGTGGCTCAGTTTCTTCATATATGCATTGGGCTTCATCCAATGAGCTAGTCTAAACTGAATTTGAAGTAACACCTACTGTGGGTAAAATTTTTGATGGTGGCAGTTATTCACCATGTGTAGTGGTAGTGTGTAGTGTTTCCTCATTAGCTTCAGAAAAGATGATTTTCACTTCATTACTCTCTACACTATCTGCGTAAGCCCTGAGTGAGTTTGTGAACAAATGCATACATGGATTTGTGACAAACACAATGAGCTTAGAGTGATAAGAAACAATAGGAATGGGTTGGACAGCAGTACAGCAGACAGCCAAATGAATGGAATCAGATGCATACAAATTGGATATTATGACTAAATTTTTTAATGTACTTACATAAAATTGCATCATGTCGTTGCCAAGTTGGCCCATTTTAAGACAGTTACTAAAGGATTCATTGCATTGCACTCTTATGTCTTGTTTTAGAACAAGATGAGGAATAATCCCGGCTGTTTTACAATAATATTTGTGTCAATGAGGTCTGATGCTCATTCAGCCTTAGGGCTGTAGGTCATATCCTAAAAACCGTCATGAGAAGATTAATGTCATTTAAAGATGCCACAGTGCTTCCTATTTTCATTAAAACCATTTCCCATATCAATGTTGTACAAGAGCATCAGATATTCAGGGCACATCCTTTATGTGTAAATGCATTTCAACGAATGTAATAATATAGTCAATGAATCTGTCAGTCGCCATGCGCTAGCTGTTTAGTACAGTGCTTAGATCATAGAGACAATAAATCCTAGCTGGTATTAATGGACTGTGTTAAGTGTGTAGTCTAGTTGCTGCCTATTAGTACAGCATACGGTAATGGAGGTGGCAGGAGGAGAAGTAAAGTGCAGGATCAAGAAGAGCTTTATGGAAGAAAATTTACAGCAGCGACTATCTGAGATGCTTTAAAAAAAAAAAAACATTTTCAACCTCCACATCTCATCAGCCTGAACCCGTAGCTGCTGTTTCCTCCTGTCTTTTCTCATAATTGCCCTTGCTATCAGATGTAGGAGTGTCCCTCAGATGCAGGGCAGTGCTGTTTTTTATATACGTGACAGCCTCCTCAAGGGCATTGGCACATAGATATGTTCTAGATCAATGAAAAGACACTTGTTTTTGTGGTGAAAGTGTTCAACAGCTCCAGTGGGGGAAGGATTCACCCAGTGCAGCATAAATGACAGCAAACAGATGTAACGTACACACTGGGATAATGTATGATGATGCAGGGGCGCTGTGCTTTCATTTTTGTATTAGTCTCCTCTTGCGTCCTTGTGGCAAAGGTGTAATGCTGCAAGACTCCAGTGCAATCCTCTAACAAGCAGACTATTCTTTTGGGTTGCCTTCGTTCTTTGATAATCCCCCTCATCCCTGTCAAGATGCTTTCACCCTTGCAAGCAGCCATAGCTGACATTTCTGTTCACGGCTAAAGTGACAGGGATTTGTGTTTGAACAGGAGCAAAATCACTGCAAAACGAGGAGGCAGGCAGGAAGGGGGGAGGGTGGGGGGCAGGGGGGGGACGACTAAATGGCACGAGGCATGTTCAGCATCCATGAACAGCGACTGGCGAGCGGATGGTCCCACAGGAGAGATGGTAGTTTCGCTGAGTGTGCGCTTGGAATACTGATACACGGCGACACAGCAGCCCCCCCCCCCCCCCCCCCCAGGCCAAGCCCCTATCTTTTCTGTGCATGGCCACACAGTGCAAAAACTGAAAACAAGTGCAGTCATAACAATGGGCGCCACAGACAAAACATAACATCCACCAGATTCAGTCCAGACAGCGTCAGCGTGACAGTTTGGGAGAGACCAGATCTGGAATAATTGTATTCCATCGCTGCAAATGCAATAACATTCACTCAACCGCACCTTTTCACTAAAAATGGTTAGTGTACATTCTGACAATGTGTGGAATATAATACTACCTGTAATCTTAAGCTTCATTTTTGCAAACAGAAGCTGACAAACTCATTTCAAGGTCCATTTATTTGCTGGTCTGTGGAACCTTTGATTGCGTGACACAAAATAAAGCCAATGTGGTCTGAGAAGAATTTGCGTGTTTATGAAAGACAGGACCAACACAAATATTTTCAAATAGTTAAATTCACAAATTTGCTGGTGAATAGTGCACACTACTATCCACCAAACAATCAGCTAGACACTGCACCTCCTCAGTTAGGAATAATCGACTTATCATTTTCTGGACTAACCTTTGACCCCTCGTGATGAATGTGTCTGTACTTGGAGGAGACCTACCTCTGAAGACTCATTAAGCATATAGACACCAGACTGCCACCAGTGTTGGGGGATGGGCCACGGAGAAGGAGCTATTGCCTCAATGTTGTGTCAAAGTGTCCTGAAACGTACTGGCGTCATCTTTCTCTTTTCATGCACTGTGGAGAATGAAACCTCCACCAAGCAGCTCAAATAAATGATCTTTCCTTCTGTTCTCTGGGGTAACAGCTCATGCAATGTTGGACTTGAATTGTCATTTCATGTCTCATTACATAAACGGATAGTTACAATCTCTGGAATAAGCTGGTACAAATGACTCACTGGTAGTGGTTGTGAATTGCAAAAATTAATTTAGGGTATAGATGCGGCAGGTAAACAACAACACATCACTCAAAGAAAAGTCTTTTAACCACCCACAACAGATTGCAAAACAGATTGTGATGCTTTACCGTTAATTGTTCAGAGTCAGGGAAAATCACGCCTTGGAAATATAATAAAGATGTGCTATTCTGTGCTGTACACTTCAAATATTTGTGATCGCTTCTATTTCTGCAGACTGCCATTTTGATGTGATTCATTTGTTCCCACCATCTGCAATGTTCATGCATTTAAACCACCTTTGGGTAATATGAAATTATATCCAAAATATTACAGCTATCGATCCTTGAGACCCTTTGTACAAACTAGACAAATGTGAATTTTAACACATAAGTCCTCTGAGCTGTCACGTGAAGCCTGTTCTCAGACCTAATGAGTATTCAACAGGATCTGGATGCTAATGTCAGACCTTTGACTACTGACTATGTCAGAAATGTCATTGATCAAGCAGCACTGTTTCCAGCCATCTATTGAACACTTAAGGCCTGCCTGCACATGACTGATCACATCTATTGAGTCAATCCTGTGTCTGTTGATTTGTGTAACTGCTTACCTCCTGCTACTGGGAGGTTAACCCTTTGTCTCAGACTTGTGCTTGTTATGGATTCCAGTTTGTGATCGATCCCCATGGCAGTCGTGATTACTCCTGGCACTTTCTCCCCAGGCCACAACCCGGCCTCAGAGAAGCCTAAATCCACATCACTTTGAGCTGTGTACATTTCTGTTATTCTGGTCTCTCCAGCGTGGAGTGTAATACTAACAGTCATGTCTTGTGGTTGTCTGACTAATGTGGATTCTGAGGATGCAGGGGGAGTAACAGGCCCCAGAGGGTGTCTGCTGGTCAGTGTGGTCTCCACCAGTCCTGGATTTGCTGTGGTGGTTTGGGCTGCTGCCCATGTCAAGGCAGTGGGAACTGTAGTTTCTGGTGCTATAGTCGAAGAGATGTTTTCTGTCAAATCTTCAGCCTCATTTTTCTCAGTGTCTTCCTCTGGGATCAGTTTTGCAGTTGCACCCATGCTGGGTCCGGCTGTGGTGCCCCATGGTGGATGAGTACGTGTTGCATTTTGTTCAGGAGCATTTCTGCTGGTAGGACTGTTGGCGAACAGAGTGTTTGTCATAGAACTAGTTGTTGGAGAGTAGGAGTCTGAAACAAAAGAATCATTGTCGCCCTGTACTATGCTGCTGTCTGGAGAATCTGATGCCCCTGTGGAAAGTGATTCTGTTCTTATCTTTGTCACACTGGTTAGGAGCCCTTGAGTCAAGGTGGTGGGGAGTTCAGAGGCTTCAGAATTGGTCCCTTTCCCTGATTCCCCATCTTGAAAGTGATCGATTGGTTCTGTCAGCCCTTTGGCAGTTGTGGAAGCCTTGTTGTTGCTGTCAGAGCTCCCATAAAACGGGATACGAAATGGCAGTGACGGAAAGGAAGGGAAGTTTGGCAGAGGCCGGGTCCAAAACCAGCTTGGTTTTTTTTCAGGTGGGCTTTCTCTCGATGGTGTCGGTCCCCAGAGGGCCTCTTCGTCAGCCACAGCCTGCCTGTGAAGTAGTAAAAAACACCAAAAGCAGAACACCGAGGTCAGGTGGAAGCGAAGCATGCTGTCGACAGTGGCGCTCAGATCAGTCACATGTTGTTCTCCATTTTCCTGCTCCCTGAGGCGGGTTTGGCTGGCTCGCTGGCAAAATGGCCTAAAAGACAAGAACACACATGGCACTGAGAGACATACTTTTCAACCACTTTTGTGTAGCTAAATTGTATTTGATGAAAACTTGATAGAATTTGCAACATTTCATTTCTGGACGATTGAGCTTCAGCTCCTCTGAGTGTGACCAGCTTTTCATCTGTTTTTCCACACTGTAAAGTAAATCAACTGTAGAAACTATGCCACCCATTAGAAATGACTGCTGAGGGTAGCAGTCTAAAAATATGTCACCCACCACAAATCACAACAAGGCCCTAAGTAGTATGGACACCCTGCAATTAGTGGTGTCCTGTGAAATGAGCTGGTCAGTATTTATTTTATGCTGTTGCTCCCATGCAGGCTGTGTTTCAGTGATTGAGCAGCTACGTGGACTGTCCAATTAGAGGAGGAACTTCCGTCCATATGGATCCTTGAAGTAATGTATGTGAGAGTTGGGTTGGGGGAGGTTAGTGAAGAATTAAGGACCTCTTTTTCTTTTGTGGAGAGCAGAGTGGTTCAAAGTCACTAGCCTGTTGCCTCAGTGAAAAGACTGGAGCACCCAAGGAATTTCCTCAGTGGGAACAACAACCTGTATGCTGTAGCTGGAGTTAACTCCCCTCTCAAACCCTCCTCCCCCTTCAATCTCAGATTTATTTGTTCTTTAAAGTGGAGGGAGAAAGATCTGTTTGTGTGGGAGTTAAAAAAAAAAATCACTGAGCGCTTCTATCGCAGTGTTCTGTTCAGTTTCTTTATCATGGTCTCAGTCTCTGTTTGATTTCACACTTTTTCTTCATTGTCAGCTTCTGTTCTTCTCTGATGAGTTTATCTACAAGTAACTTTCCAGTTCAGACTGTTCTCCCACGTTTTTGCTATTTTTCTTTTCTATACATGTGCATGATCAATCAGCTGCCACCACTTGGGTCTGAGGCTTGTTTTCACTGAGCAGGAGAGCAGGGACCTGACCTGCTATCTGCCCCTTCTCTTTCCACCTGGAGGGATAAGATCAGCCTGGATACAGAAACTAGGATATGGAGACTGACTACCAGTGAGGTCAAACATAGAGCTTCCCACACTCTCTTTTTATTTGGCGTGTTGTCTGAATAACATGAAAACCAGTTTCCAATGAGGTGTAGTTGTTTTTAGAAGCCTGTGTGCTCACGCCTTCACCACCCCACCTACACATGGTCACGTTTCATGTGTGCGGAGATATGACTGTAGCTGATTGTGGATCTCTGAATGTTACTGCAGTTGTGTATTTGTTCGCCCACATGCACTGTTCTCTAGTGCTGTAGGTACACACACCCACACATGGACACTGTGTTGGCTTCTCCAAGACATGTTGCCATTTCTAAAGGATTATAAGCCTAAATATTAGATATAGGCATTAAAAAGAAAGTGAAAAAGTCTTGCTGAGGCACTAAGTTTATTTTATTGCGAACAGAAAAAAGCTTAATTAGTTGTGAACCCTTTGGCAAATGATTTTCAATTCCTTTTAAATGATTTGATGCATAACTGATATATTATTTAGACAGCAGGGAATATGTATAATTTAGTTTGGCAACATTCTCACATTTCACTTCAGTATCACTTTCACTCTATATCAGTGAGTTTAGTAAAAAAGAGGCCCATGTAGAGAGCAAAATGTGTAGTTGCATCTCATCACAGTATGTTCCTGTATCTCTCTACATGTTTTTACAGTCAGAATGATTTTTAAACTTTATTGCTTGTTTTCTAATAGTTTTGGGCAGCATTCTCTGCATGGTTTCTGCTTCTTTTCCATTACATAAATAATAAGTATGAGACTCCATTCTTTATTATACTTAGCTAGAAAGATCAAATTTACTTCTATGATATATTAGAACTTTGCAATTATCTACTACTTTAAAGGTGTTTCCTACATCTGCTCAGGAGTTGCAGGGTTGGGACCTAATTCTCTGAGGGTTTGTCCCTCAGTGCTTAGATGTTACAAGCAAAGGCAACTCTGTCCAGAACTGCATTAATCAATGACATTGATAGATTTTAAGGTATTCAAGCAAACACTAATCACCAATTCTTTTCTCGGCACTAATTAATATAAAATCACACCACAACTTCTTGCCACCACATCAAACACATGTCTGTTAGTGAATGCATTGTCTGGTTTGACAGGCAGTGGAGCAAATGGAAAGGAAGTATAAAAAGTGTCTGTGGTGAATTTACAAGTCCCCTCCATAATTTTGCTGGCGTTTTGTCTGACTGCCCCTGACAAAGACAGAGGCCTGGCGCTGTGGTGTGTTCAATGGAGCAGAGCTAGAGAAAGAGAAAGGGAAGCAGCAAAGAAGGGCAGAGAGCAGAAGACAAGGGCAGAGGAGAGAGAGACAACAACCACCATATTGACATTCAGCTGTGGCGTTCTTAGTCCAGGAGAGTAAACTTTGCGGCAGTCTCCCTAATGCTCACTTTAATTTGTTGCTAGAGACTCTTTTATTAACTCATTAAACAGACTTCTGTCTTTCAACTTAGTCTGTATGTGTGTGTGTGTTAATGAGAATCCCACACTCGATTGCTTCACTCCGGTCCATCAGCCATCTTGGTCTCAATCAGGCTTCAAACTGCTGTACCATATTTCTCTATGGACAGTTCTCTATTCTAAATTAATCTAACGGCAACATTACGGCATTACAAACCCCATCTGCGCTCACTGTGAGCATAATAAGGCTGTAGTGGTCAAGCTAACAAGCGAGAGACAGATAAAGTAAGCTACAGTCTCTGAGGATGAAAGTAAAATGAAAGGGGAAGAAAACAGAAAGGTATAAAGGGAGAGGTAAAGGGAGACATAATGAATGAATTAGTGGTGTGTGTCTGAGTGATTGAAATAGAGAGGCTCTACACTGAAAGGAGCTGCAAATGGAGAAGAACTGACTGTGGCCAATGTCATTACTATTTAACAAACCTTCTATAAGCACAGCAAAGCCTGGGGATCAATGGCACAGTTCAAGGTAATGGGGTAATTTACCTCCCTGCAAAAGGCAACAGCTGTTTTTTTTGAGTCTGCTGTGTGGGTGTGCATATTTACAAGCACTGGTTTTCACTCTAGTATTATTTCCATGGGTATATGTAGGTGGACTCGATTGTGACTATGTGTTTACATGTGCATCCTCCCACATGCTGTTGTGTTCTGTATTTTCAACTGCAGCTCTTTAACATCATGGGTTTGACCGTATGTCCCATCTAAGGAGTCGACTTATGGCTTTTTCCTGTTGTCCTTTCCTGACTTTGTCACAGCACAGGCTGTCAATACTGCACTGATTCAATCTCATTGGCCACTTTAATCCAGCAGGGATTTATTCTGTATAAAGCAGCACATTTCAAAGGCTTTATAAAGTGTTAGAGAGCTTAATGTAGCCAGCATGTATCTGCCTAGTCATTTAACAATCTAGGTACAGTAGTTGTCAATATGGTCATGACATTCTGCATTTAGACCTCACTCACTCAACAGGCCAGATGTCTGTTTGGTTTATTTACCATAACATAAAGAATGGAAACATATGGAAACAGTCACAATGGTTCTGTTCTTAAGTGTTTTTTTTTTTTTTTTTCAAACTTATATCAACATTTAATGTCGTGTGAGGTCAGGAACAGATCCACAAATAGAAATGGTGCAACCAAGTCAATAGTCCCTGGATAATATTGACCTTAATGAGAGCTGCTCTTTCGTCCAAGAATAACTACACCCCTGGTCATGAAACCAAATGTAGCATCACAGGCAGGAGTCCAACAGGTTACATAGGTCTTGTTGGTTTTACAACCAAACAACATCCTGAGTCATTCTATTTACACACAGGATTAATCCTCTGCTGTAATCTGTGGGGTTTCCTTTGAAATGCCCATGCCGAACTACTCTCAGAACAGTAGCAGTACAGTTAATGAAATCTTTTAGACCTTAATTTTCTGAGAAAACACATTAACTCGTTCTGATATCGTTTCCCCCCAGATTAGTTTGGTTCTCTCAACATCTTTCATGCCTCATGTATTTTACCTCTTCCAAACCCCTCATGAAATGGCATTAATTGTGCTGGGTTAATGCTTATTTTTGATGAATGCAGTGAACCTGCTGATTATAAAGCTTGCTCTTAAACACAGCCGTTCCACTGGCTGCCTTTGCCATGGTGACAGCTGAAGCCAAAGACGTTGCGTTAATCTCCAGGATTTGAGCACCTTTTGGACTCCACGGTTCTGCTTGTAAGAGTGTGCTGCACTGACATGCGAATGTGCAGCCACACACACAAACAAGCCATGCTTACACACACACACACACACACACACACACATACACATTAATGTATTCTGTACACCCCTGTGTAGTAAACATGGCTAACAGGTCATCCAAGTCAGGTATTCAAGAATATTATTTATATTAACACAAATGTACTAAACTGTACCCGGATGACACACACACACTCCTCTATATATATATAGACCTACATACACACATCTTGCTTGCCTATAGGGTTATCACTAAATGATTCCCTCTGATCTCCTTAATCCTGGCTTTACTTAGTATCAATGCAACGACATCAGCCCAAGCCGTCTTATCTGTGTTTGATGAAATACAGTATGTTTGTGTATTTACCTACAGCTGCAGCTAGAGTGCGTGTCTCGGTGTGTAGCAGCATGCATATGGGAGTCAGAGCCACACATTCCCTTTTCCTGGATCCGCATCAGCTGGGCAACATACGCATCCACAGAGACAGACAGTTACATCTACAGATGGAAACATGTCAGCTGCTTACCTACAGACGTATGAAATAAGATGGAGGTTCCACAGCCAGCGGTGTGTGTGTGTGTGCTGCAGGAGAGACCGTCTTTCTGAGCCTGTGGAGGTCCGTCCGTGTGGAATTGAGTTCCAGTCTCCCTCCCTCTCACTCCCTCTCTCTCTCTCTCTCTCTCCCTCTCTCTAATTGTCTCTGTCTCTCTCTCACTCACTGCATCACTATGTGGCTCCCTCACAATGCCTGTGGTCACACCTCACTGAGCAAATTCTCCTTTAGCCGAGATCACCAAGTGCCACCTTCATTAAGAAACAGTTGGGCATTAGACTACAATGGATTAGGCATTGTAGTACATGCATAGCCTCTACACACCTGCATGAGCACACAAACTGTAAGCTGGTCAAATGTGCACTATATTTATATAGAAATGGCTTATCTTCATATAATGTCAGACTTCATAGGTAACTCTAATATGTTACAGCTTGGACCTATCTACCTGATTATCAGAACTTCACAACTTCCAAAATACCAGATCTAGATCCAGGACTAGTCTTCAAAAGGCAAAACCTCCTATGTCTACATGAGGTTGAAAAGATTCACTTTTGACATCATTTGAAACATTATTCTGGGAACCGGCATTCTGACTGGCCTCTGATTAGATCTAAGGTGTGTAGCCGGAGGGTGTGAGTATTGTGCATTAGCTTTGGTCCCCGAATTTCCCAAATATAGAAACAATCAGCAAACTCCCAGCCCAAGGAAACATAATTTCCTGAACAGCAGCTGAGCAGTCTTTCCTGTGATGAAGCCCTCTCCCCATCTTGGCTCAGTCCCATTGGGCCAGGCAAGATCACCTTAATAACATATTTGACCTTGACTCTCTTTGCTATTCTTACCACCTTTACTTTTACCTTAGTGAGATAAAAGACTATTTTAGCTCTTGGTTATTGTGACAGCAAGGCTGCTTCTTTTGTTTCGAGTTCAATGTATTGTCAGGTTTTAAAGTAGAATAACTGAATTTAGATTGGACACAGTGTCTGAAGATATCTATCCTTGACACCTGGACTACATATTCTATTAGCCTGACCTTCAAAACAAGACAACCATATGCGAATATGCACGGTATAATTAAATGACAGAATCTATCTCCCATGCTAATCTGATGTGGAGAAGGAAGTAACCCAGTCTTCAGGGGCTTTGATACTTTACTATAAAGAATATTTGTAGAGAAAGTAGGTATTGTACAAGGTTTATTGAAAGCCTGGTTTTATGCTATAGAAAAACTAAATTTTTAAATATGAATATAATATAATTAAATAAGAAACGTGATAGACCTTAATAAGATAAGAAAATTAAAAAAGCACTAGATCAACTGCACAGATATATATTTTACAAGTGCCTGAGTTTTCCTTAAAATAGACAGATACAGCTGTGAAGTTACAGCAGCTACGGCTCATCAAAGAAGCTCCGATATTCTGCTGTGATACTGAAAAAAGTCTTCCACTTCCAAATTAAGATAACCTCTGCAGACAGTAACATGCACTTTTCCACATATTCCTGTGCTATCAAAAGGACTATTCTGGCTTTCACAGGGCTGGTTGGCGTCTTGAGTACAATGTGAAGCAGATCAGCTTCCCCTTGAGAGCACTAAGAATTCAGTGTATGTGTTTGTGTGACTTCATACTGATGTCCTCTTCTTGTGCAGTGCACATTGAAAGTGCCAAACAATGGCATGTTGTGAAGGTCAATGAATGTTTCTTTGTCTGAAAAACAAAACAATGAACTCTATCAAAAGTTTAATGGCTGTGCCATCTATATGGCCCCTTGCTCAGGGACTTTTTACTGTGACTTCTAGGTCAGGGCCCCAAACCTTTCAAAATCTTTACCCACAAAAACAATAGTTTGTCTTACAGCAGGTTTTTTTTTTAAATGAAATCTATTTTTGCTGTCATTGTGGAAATCAGGTTTTTTGTGGGCGTCTCTCTGCAGGCTATAGTTACGTGCCATAGTGCCATCTTATGTTAACATATATGGATAGTTGTTAATGATGTCTCGTGTTTCTGTAATTCACTGAAGTAAGTGAGGTGTGTCATTAATTGGGGTCTTAATATATGGCAAGGCAGCAGCTGTGTTGCAAATACAACCTTTGAAGAAAGAAATCCATAGCAATATAGCAATAGCAATCTTACTGGAGGAGAAATTCAATACACACAAGGCACTGAATATCTTAATATGCAACACAATGTTCCTGTGTGTGTTGGTGTGTGTTCTCAGACGGCTTTCACTGCAGATTTGATTTGGTCTATCACGGATGTTAGATGAGGATCAGAGATGACCTTGGCTGACAAATTATCTGCATTTGCTTGAGAGAACAAATGCCTGTGGGATAAATAATGTGTCATCTTCACCTTGCTGTCATTGCAGAGTACTCACCGTCTCACAGTCTGTACCATTTATGAAGCGTTTGCACATCTGAGTGCTCAGTTTAAAGATGTCTTTAGACTGCGTGAAGCAGTTTGTCAGCTCACTTCATCAGGGCAAATTTGTTGGTGGCAGCCTGTGTTTATCAGTATGCATTGTGAGACTAGCTCACAATGCATACTGACTGTGTGTGTGTTTGTGTGTGTGTACAGTACAGTATATATAGTGTGACTGTGTACTATATGTGTGATAGTAGAGCTGTTTTCAGAACTTACCTGACTTTCTACTGGTATATGTGTATATGTTGATGAGACTCTGTTGTTTTTTACTCCTGTTTCTGTACATTTATGGAGTCACACTGCTTTACATCTGCCTCTTTAAATCTATTTTGCCTTTTATGTAATGTGGATGAGTGGTTAGCACTGTTGCCTCACAGCAAGAAGGTCGTGGGTTCGCAACCCGGACTTTCTGTGTGGAGTTTGCATGTTCTCCCTGTGTTTGCGTGGGTTTTCTCCAGGCACTCCGGTTTCCTCCCACAGTCCAAAAACATGTATGTCAGGTTGATTGGTGACTCTAAATTGCCCATAGGAGTGAGTGTGAGTGTGTGAGGTTGTTTGTCTCTATGTGGCCCTGTGATGGACTGGTGACCTATCCAGGGTGGACCCCTGCCTTCCACCCATAGAGAGCTGGGATAGGCTCCAGCAGATCCCTGAGACCCTGATTAAGGAATAAGCAGGTATAGAAAATGGATGGATGGATGTAATGTGTGTTATTGAAATGACAGTTATTCCACTGCCATTTACTTACTCAAAATGTAGTATTGTTCGTGTTATGGTGTGGTACTTCTGTTTCCGGTTTTGGACTTTTATTTTGGTGTTTTCCTGTCTCACCTGATTTAGTTTCAGCTAGCTTTAGGTCTCATTAATCTAATAGTATTCACTTGTGTTCGATTAGTCTTGGTTCTTGTGTATAAATACCTACGTGTGTTTTTTGTTTTGTGAAGGATTGCTTGTGCTTGTGTTTCATTTCTATGCCAAGTGTCTGAGTTGTCTCAAAGACAGTTACTGAGTGTTCCTGAGTCCTGAGGTTGTTCCCATATGTGCCTGTCTAGTTTTGTTCCTGTTTCATCCTGAATAGAGTTGTCTGCACCTTGGTCCTGCTCTGATCCAAAATGGATGAGCGAGATAAAGAAATGGTAGATGAACAGACCCAGTGTTGTGTCAGTCCCCACACTTCTTCCATGCTTGGGGAAAGTTGATTTTGTAAACTATATAATCAATATTTTTATACAGCTCAGAACTTCAGTATGTTCGGTCATTTACTCCACTCTCATTAAGCTTGTTTCCAGCTGTTTTAGTGAAGATCTGCCCTTGTACACTAACTGCTCATACATCAAACAGCATGCATTAGCTAGTGAAAAGCTAAAATGCTGTATGTTTTCCTCAAGAGCTGGTCCAAACCAAAGTTAAAGGTGTTTAAATATGGGGCTTATATTGGCTTGATGACCAGACACACAGCTTTCAGTGAATACTGATGTTCCTTCATCTAAATTCCCAGTATAGATTCACTAGCAAATCAAAGGCTGTAAACAAAGGTCAAACGGTCTAAGGTGGACTAGTTTAAGCCTCCTGTTTTTCAGTTCTCATTCACAGTATGAAACAAAAATATATTTCATTCTGTTATTCAGTTAAACAAGTTAAACATGGAGTTGTGCTCTTTAATTTCAGACGTTTAAAACCACTGAAGAACCGTAGAAATAAAAGCCCACTGTTTTGCTGTGTTGATTGTGATTATCTACAAGTTCAAGCATTAGTAGCCATGCTTGGTGTAATTTTACACAGTTATTGAGCAGTTAGAAAAACATGATACCAGGAGAAAATGTGACAGAGATGAGTGAGATGAGTAACAGGGAAAGACTGGGAGAAAGGGCAGGAAGCTGTAACGGAATTTCCACACCCTGATGTGGGTGGACCCCTCCTGCTCAGAGAACAGAGAGGGCACATTCTCCCTTCTCTCTCCTCCCCTCTTTTTCTTCTCCCACTCCCCCCATCTGCCCCCACTCGTCCCTCCTAACTTTTGTCTTTGCTTGGACAATAGGGGTCTCGGTGAAAAAATGCAAAAAGGAAAGGCTGGACACTTGTGCAGCAGCAATAGGGGGGTGGTCTGTGGTGCTGAGAAGGGAAAGCGTTAGTTTTGTAGGGAGGGAAAGTACAGAGTGATGGAGGCTTTCATTTCCAGAGGGGGAGGGTATTGAAGTGGGGAATGTATAGAAAATCAGCAGGGTTGAGGGTGGTTGATGTATGTAAGATGGAAATAAGGGGTATAGAGGGGGACAGTTTTAAGGGTAACACAGGCACATTGCATATGGGGCTTAGGGGGTTATGGTTTTTCTGCCTGGCTGAGTGTGAAAGTGATCATGCTGAGCCAGGCAAAGAAAATCTCTTTAGACTGTTTCTGTTGCTCACACAGGTTCACACACACAATAAAGTTACTAACAAGTGAAAACAGAGAAATTAAAGCGGCACTAATCCATATTTTTCTATTAATTATGGATCAAACAACTGCGTGTAACTTCAAATTAATCGATTACAGTGATAAAACCATAGAGAGAATTGTTGTGCAACTCTGCAGTTCCCACAACTCTATGCAGTGTTTTTCAGCTCCTTCAGCAGGTGGCTGTATCATCTTATTAGTGTTTATGGATTCTTATTCATCAGTTTTATCTGCCTGGACTGTGCTGTAGTTATCACTCTACTGAAACTGACTTTTCCATCTGACTATTAATAAAACTGAAAATAACAGGTCTTAACCACATTACATGAATTGAATCAAACGCTGAGAGTCTAACTTGTTCCTACGTTCATACTGAAGGTCAAACATAAAACGGCAGCACTGGAAAATATAGGGTTGAGTGTATGTGTGTGTGTGTGTGTGTGTGTGTGTTGGTGTGTGAGTGGGGGCAGGATAGGGAAGGTGCAAATTACTGTGGAAAATATATCCAGAGATAGAAAAAACAGTGAGAGGTTACAGTGACCTACAGCTGGTGCTTCTGCTGCCTGTATGTGAAAGAATGGAAAGATATGATCACAACTGCGACAGACATTTTACAATCACCTACACACAACGTTATCATGACAACCACAGCTCACATACTGTATATGGCACGCTATACTGGGAAGAACTGATGGTGATGTCAGGAAACAATGTTAGTTTTAAAGGTGCAATGTGAAAACAAATAGGCAGGTTCAATGGAAATACACCAGATAAACTATATTTTGCATATTTTGTATTTCTACTCTATTTTATTAAAATATCAGAATACTTCTGCCACCACTGAATGAAGGCTGAATAACGGTTTCCACATTTGTCAGAGATAGAAATGAGTTTTTGAGCTATAAAACACATTGAACAGTAGATTTGATGTGTTTATCTGACTGGATGCTGACTCAAGCTTTAATACAGACACTGCACCTGGATCGTTTCAGTATTATCACTAAGCTGCTTGGATGAAAGGCTGAGACACCTGTGTATGAATGACATGAGGCAGGTTAGGAAGGATGCAACTGTGAAAATGGTTAGTAAAAATGTATAATGTAAAATGGTGCTGCTGTTTTAGATAAAGTATCCTAGTCTGAGGAAAAGTCTGTCTCTAAAAAAATATTGGGAGTAAACTACAAATTCCGTTTATGTTTTCTGTTTAATATACAACAGATGTATATTCATCTCTCCAGGGGAGGATTTACACCCAGTATTTAATCCAGAGTCACTTTAGAAGAGATACAATCGTCAGAAAATCCTAAAAATGACAAACCCAACACTTTGTCTTCACACATTCATCAAGTCCTCTTCGCTCTGTAGACCAGCGGGCTGTGCAGGTCTCTGACTCCATCTTGTGGCACTGACATGTCTTGCAGTTATTTAATTAGTAGGTCAGACCAGATTTCACCACGTTCTATTATTGCCTCACTTAGATTAAGTGATGGGTCAGTGCGGCCTGTCGACACCGTGGTCCCATGGCTGCGAGGTCCTTTGAACTATAAATAAGACATGGACAGATAAAGCTGTGTTCAGGCTGCAATGGGCATTATAGTCCCTCTGTTAACCGTTTGGATTGCGCTTGGCAACAGACTCCTGTTTTATTAATGTTTGTTTTAGTTTCATTTATTTGTTTGTTTATGTTTAAAAGCAGTTTTCCGACTGCGTTCATTTTGACGGGAGCGAGCTTTGCTTGGTTAGTCGCATTGTGAAGGTGCGCGTTCACAGCGGACTGCGTGAACGTGAGAGGAGAGTCGTTGAAACGTAAGCGGGTTCACGACCGTCAGTTCCTCTTCCTCTACGCCCAAGGTTGTCCTCTGCCGGTGCGACGCGGGGACGCTGCTGCACATCCACCCGAGGCAAGTCAATTTTTCAGGATCCAGGAGGACGAGGGTGAGCCCGCACCTTTTGGGCTCAGAAAATGGGAAATCTTCCGCTGTCCACAAGGTAAACACCGTGAAATCTGGCTCTGACGTCATTTCTTGTGAGGTGAAACTTGCTGAAACGTAAAACAAAAAATAAAAAAGTAAAGCTGATGCAAACCTTACATGCGCGGTCTTGAGACCAGCGTTTAACATAGTTTTAGTGTCATCGCCCTTGGGTGTTAGGGGGTTCACAGATCAGCTCCGCTATTGGGGGCTTGATCCACTGTATTGTTTTATACACAGAGCTGTTGTTATTTAGCCTGCGCTCACTGATATAAAGATGGTAGACACAATAATAAAAACACATGTCAGTATATGCATCATTAACTAGTGATTATACTTTATTTATTACACTGCATCGGTTTTAGCTAGATGGATGGATAGATAGATGGATGGATAGATAGACAGATACAGATAGACAAATAGATTGATAGATATAGATAGATATAGATAGATAGATAGATAGATACAGATAGACAAATAGATTGATAGATACAGATAGATATAGATAGATAGATAGATAGATAGATACAGATAGATAGATCAGATGAATAGGTAGATTGATAATCTGATGAGATCTGATGTCTGATTGTCAGTCTGTTTGTAACATTAACTGTGAAAAAAAGGACCATATCTAATTTGATTTTTCGTGTTTAGTTTCAGATTTATATTATGAAGTCTAATCTGAATGATCAGATCAAAGCTCATGAGTCAGGCAGGTTGTACTAGTGAATTCATTCTAATAAAGCAAACATGTTCCAGAGTCAAGTTATTTGTATATTTGTGTGGAAAAGGAAAAGTAAAACTGTATCACTACAGAAAACCTGAATCCACATGGAAACAGTGACTTGACACTGACAGTTTTCTGCAAATGTCACGCTTCCTTTTAATAGCAATATATTGAATAAATAAAATAAAATGACTTTGTCTTCTCTTTGACACTGTGGAATGAATAAATCTGACTTTGGCTTTTTGGTGTCATTTGTTCCAGTCTCTTCAGGAATGAAGCTGCCATGTCTGAACAAATCAGTGGAGGAAAGTTCACAGCCAGAAGGATCAGCAATAGCATAACTTATTATTGTGCATCAGTCCCTGGGGCAGGCAATCAGACATTACTCTCTGCCAAAGACTCTCAAAGCTCCATCTTACCCCTTTCACCCTCGGCTCTGCCCCTCAGTGACTCCTCCTCTGCAGATGCTTCCTTGGCTCCATTGCTGTCACATTCACCTACATCTATGACCTCCCAAAGCCAGTCGCAGTTTGCCTCCACATCCCGTCCGCTTCTTCTTTTCTTCTCTTGGCTGTGTGCCCAACCAGGGGGGGTAGCCAAGTACAGAGACCTATACCTGGACTGTGGCATGGATGTCCTCCTGGTGCAGAGCAGTGTAATGCACTTCCTGTGGCCTCGCTGGGGGCTCAACTATGGACTGGAGCTTTTGAAGGTTCTAGAGGACCCTCAGTTCTCAGAGAGGGTGGTGCTGGTCCACGCCTCCTCCATTGGTGGCTACACCTTCACCCAGATACTCACCCACATCTCGCAGGAACCCAAAAAACATGAAGGTGTGGCCCGGAGGGTGATAGGGCACATCTATGACAGCTTGGTGGTCGGCAGTCTGGAGCACATGGCAATAGGTGAGTGGGAGTGATCCACCACAGTCCCACTAGGACTCAGCTTACGTCTGTGTTGGGTATGTGGGTCTTGGGGGGTTTTCTTTGTGGGATCTTATTTTTAACTTGTCGGAGGACATTGTTTGATAAGGTTTAAAGATATTCAGTTCACTATAATGACAGCAGAAGGCAGTAACCCTATTAATCATTGATCCTCTTGTTATTCAGGGCTCGGCAAGACTCTATTGCCACGTCTAGAGGGCTTCATAAAGAACGCCGCCATGTTTTACTTCTGGCTCTTCAAAGCCTACACAGCAGACATGTATGAAAGTAGCATCCAGGTTTTCAATAACAGTCCGATTACTGCACCAGCCCTCTTCTTCTTCAGTGAAAACGATGCCCTGTGCAATTCAGTCGTCATGGAAAACATGATGGACCTCTGGAGGAGGAGGGGTGTAGCTGTGGAGAGCAAGAAGTGGAAGGAGTCGATACATGCAGCCCACATGCGATGCCACCCAGAAGAATACCTCTGTACACTGGACAAATTCTTGAAGTCCCTGCACATTTCCTCCTTTAAAGCAAAAATGTAAAGCGTTGGGGGAGTAAAGGTCTGGATGACCTTAATTAATTTGTTATATGATTAATGTTGCAAATTACTCCTCTCCTCTTTAAAGACAATTTGTTTGGTTGACTTGGTTGGTTTTGACTCTAATCAAATATGAATTTTAATCAACTCTATATTCATTTTTAAATATATGATTGTGGAGCCTACGTTATGTGAAGCTTGTTTTGCATGTTAAGTGTTTTAATAAAATGAGACAGAGATCTGTCAATTGCAATACAGTTCCACATAATGTGAAATAAAACACTCAAAGCTCAAATGTGAATTGCGTCATTCCCAACCTTCCCCCTGTTGTTGTCTTTGTTTTGTGTTTATTTCAGTAGAAACACAAAAATATATTTAAGTGGAATACATCTCCCTATGGGCTGTTTACATGGTCAGATAGAAAACAAATTTGAACAGGCCGGATGTAAAGCAGCTGAAAGTAGGGAGTGACTGGAAAAAAAAAACAAAATTTACCTCATCTTGACCTGATCTTGTGTTGTTGTCAGAAACACAGCTTGTTTTGTATTTTTCTGCACTGACAGCACAATGGGAGGATGCAGTTGAAATGGCCCATGAGAAACAAAAACTAAAGCTGTACAGAGCTGTCAGTAACGGCAGAGCAGCTTAGTTGAAAATTAAGGTCTGTCCAGTGGAGGTTAGCTGTGGGGTTTTTTGTTGGTAGATCTGTTTTGTCCTTGTTAACTGAACTGAGTGCAGCAGGAGGATCAAGCCTCAAGCAAGTAGAGAAACATGGCAGACCTTGCAGCCAGTAGGAATGGCAATAGGTTTCCTTCATATTAGTGATATATATATATGTGTGTGTGTGTGTGTGTGTGTGTGTGTGTGCTTTAGCTGATTTTGATCAATAATCTATCTTTTCTTGAGCTTGTAAAAAAGCTTAAAATGCCAGTTTGAGCCTCCTCAGTCTTTCCTCTACTCACTCATATTTGTCTTACATTTGAGGGCCAAGGTGTTCACGTACTGTACTTTATAGCCGTGTATGCATCAAAGGCTGCTCTACATGACGGTTTTAAGAGTAATGTACTTCTAAGTAGTGTTCCTAAAAGGTTGTTGATCTATATGTGGCCCGGTGATGGACTGGTGACCTGTTGGTTAGTCTCCTGTTCTCAGTTTCTTTAACAGAATGATTCTTAAATATTAAGAACAATGGGTACTTAGAAAAAAGTTAATAATTTTTAAAAATTCTATTTTAACTTTCAATTGAAAATTATATTGCATTCAATAAATCATTTAATAATAAAGTTATTAATGTCTACAATCATCAGGATATTACTATTATTATTTTTGAATTATTTAACATATATTAGTCATTCTCTTATTCACTTTTTACATTAGATTCAGAAAGCATGTGAATACTATCAATTTTAAAATGTCTTTTTTTTTTCTTCCAGGGGTTAAATTGTGTGTGGCTGGTCGGTTAGACTTTAAAAACAATAGATTTATTTTCATTAATAAGATCTTTTTAAAATATAGTTTAAAAAAAAAACAAACAAACTCTACAGGAAACAAATATTGACTAAAATCTTTATTGTAAACTTTGACATAACTAACAGCTCTTCAGTTTAAAAACTCTCACATCCTATTGGCCATAAGCTTAATGTTTCTGTTCAGTAAAATATTTCAATACACATGTTAAATATCATTAACATCACACCATCAAATAGTTTTCCATAGCTTTCTTTACATAAAGCTAACACACAATACTATACCCACACCAACATATAAAACAGGGGTTAAACCATAAAGCATACTGGAAGAAAAATCTATAGCTGTTCAGTTCTATGTAAAAGCTATTTATCAAAATCATATAACTACTTCTACCAGCCATATAAAATAAATCTACAATTAAGATGTTTCATGGAATATAAAAATCAAAATCATGCAAACACTAAAATATTTTAAAAATATGCACCTCAATTAAGACTTAAATTACATGCAAATTGTTTTGCAACCATATTTTTGCATTATTGCATTAATACTGAGAATTTGAGAATATTATTCCTTTGCCTTTCATCAATACATGGCAGATTTCCACTTACAGAAATATGAAAAATAGTATCCCGAAAGACAAAATGCTGAGCTCGTTGTGCAAATAAGCTTCTGTATAGACTTGGTATCAGTGTGATATAAGTGTGGTTTTTTCAGCAGACCTTGAGTTTGTCCTTGTTGAGAAGAAAAGTGTCCAAGTAGCGCTGCACTTTAGCCAGAGTCAGGTAAAGCTGACTGTCTGGGAACAATTTGTCACTAGTGTCCGCCTTGGGTCTGGCCTGGACGGGACAGCCCATTGTCAGGGCAAGGGAGTGCACCCTTCCCTGCAAGCTGGAAACATCAGCCTGGATCTGGCTGAGGAGCTCAGTGAACGGGTTCTGTAGTTCATTATCCAAATGTCCAAGGTCACGGCTGATATTAGTCAGTCCCTCGATGGAAGGTGTAGTGACTTGTATCTGTGCAGCCACTGGCATCTAAAGAAAAGAAGAATGTTGTGTGATCTTTAAAATAATGGGTTTTTTTTCTGTAAAGATATGTTTTATTCTATTACATGACAACAAATAAGATAAAGTGATAATATTTCACCCTTTCCTGAGAAAAGCCTGGAAACACCTCCTACATTTTCCTTACAACGTACTGATTAGAATGCACTGTGAATGCGCTTAGATTAAGCAATGTGCATACCTTTGTCCTTAGTTTTTTAATGTGCACCAGAGTTATCTGCGCAATGTTTATTATGTTGGATATGGTATTTCTGATGGAGTCTTCATTTGTGGGAAGACTTGTGCGGCCAGGAGCTGCGGCAAGAGAGACATAGAAAAGGGCCAGAGGGATGTACATACTATATTTAACAAAAAAAAGAAATGAGTTAATGTGACAATTGACATCATAGCTAAACTTTGCACATTCACTATAATTATTTTACTTTGAATTTTAAGTTTTACATTTTTAAAATTTAAATATTAAAGACAAGAGTGTGTATTATTATGCACCGTAATAATCTGCTATAGTGTAAAATATCATATAAGAGTCTTACCTGTGGTCTTTGACGTGTGGCTATGCTCCTGTAACACGGAATGACAGAGAGATGATACATGCCTCTTTGGAGGTTTCCCCCATATAAATAGGCTGCTCTGAACGCCTGGGTCCATTCCCCTCCTCTCTCCACCCCCGACTCTAACCTGAGCGTGACCCTTACAGGTTAACTGCTCAACATGCTCTGATTATGTGGGGAATTCACACTAAATGCCATAAAAATATAGATCACGTCACTCTGACATATCCCGTGTTCGTAGTTTTGATTTTGTGTAGGAGCATTTCAGTGGATGTTGTGTGTCTGTTGTTTGATGTTAAAAGTAAGTTGTTACTGCTAAACAGTGGAAAATATGTAGGTATGCTGTGTATTTAGCTGGGACCACACAGTACAAACAGTCCATGTGTATAAATACACTGTACGTAAATGCTATTGCACACATGCTTGAAATATATAGTATCTTCAGTCATTATCTTGTTTCTTCTGTGGATTTTGTTTACCTGCATCTTTAAAAGCAGTTATGTCGTCTTTGAGATATAAATGGTGCCTGTGATGTTTTCTTTCTATTTTTATTATAGTTCATTTATGGAGGCAAAGACACTAGCAATAATTTAAAAAAGGAAACAACACATTCATGGTTCATGAGCTTTACTTTCTGTTTTTTGAGTTCTGTCTAAAGGCCTGATGGTCCAAAAACAAAGGTTTTGACTCTGTCTAGAGAACTGTCTCCAGTTTGGTGCATATTGCAGGAATGTTCTCGCCGTCCGTCTTTAGTGAATGTTTGGGATTTACCTGGTTTTGACCAACAGATCAATACTATGAGAGCTAAGTTAAGTCAACAAATATGAGCATTTTCACCTTTCTATCTTCAAGACTGATCACTCCAGGTCAATCTCTCACTCAGGACCAACACTTTCTTTGCACTTTCTCAGAAAATCCTCGTGTAGCAATAGTTGTTCCACAAATTTCACTATTAATATTTCACAATAGATTCTTGTGGCTTCAGATCTGAATCATGTTTTTTAATGTATTAAAGCTTACATAGGTAGTTCTTTATGGCTAATTAAGTACTTTTACATTTTTTTATTTAAATGTTTTATTTTAATTGGTATATAATAATATAATATAATATCTAATAATATAACACAAATTATTTTAATTGTATTATTATTATTATTATGCTGTGATTTCCTGAGATACCCAGGACAGACTTATTATTATAGACTAGATATAGACTTTAGACCCTATCAAGATTCTTCTTGGACTTGGCAACAATGAGGGAAACCTGCATCCTCAGAAAACACAAGCAAGGCTTTGGCCTACTTTATGAAGAGATTTAAGAGGCCAGGAGGCAAGTCCGGTTTTAGTGACTTTGAGGCCCACAGCTGTAGGACAGCAGACTAACCAACATCTGAGTTAGAAAATCCAAAACAAACAAACTGGTACATGAATTGATTGTCCAGTCATATCTTTTAGATAATGACTAAGACACTAAGACAACAAAGAAATGCATGTTGCATGTCTCATGCGGGCTATGTGGTTATGTGGGCTCCTCAAGTCAGGGAGGCAACCTGTTACTGCTCATGTGGACAATTAAAAGTTTTAGTTCAAGCTTTTGGAGGGTGTAGACTCCTTCATACTGAGGGAGTGCCTATGGTAATTTGTGTTTAGTATGCAGAAAGCTGTTCTTAGTTTGAGTGTAAATTGAATTAAGATATTCAGTCCTGAAGATGGCTGCTTGTTGAGGAGAATTATACTGAATATACAAAGCTGTTTCTTAGCTGGTAATGTTTACTACTGGATTTTTACACTTCAAATAAAAAATGTCAGTCACAGACACTGGAAGACAACTTCAAATTTCTAACTGCACAAAAAGTTTCACTATTTTTTGCCTGTGACTTTCTGATTGTGGTTTGCTTCTAAATATTGCTGACATTTTAATCTAAATTCAACTAGATTGAAGAAGGAGGTTTGAATCCAATTATATAACTGCAAGCAATGCCAAATAAACATAATTCTTCTGCAGACGGGGTAGTGTATGAGTTATATTTAATAGTCAGTGAACTATGAAGCGTTCCAGTAAACTGATTCTTCTTTGTTCATCAGTCTCCTCTTTAAGCTCAGTGCTAATTGAGACTCACTTTCACAGTTGGCAACCCAGTGACACGAGAGTCCCAGAACTTTAGTTAATGTCTATGGTTTTGCTGGGAGAGCAAGAAGCATACAATATAGCTTGCCCACACAAACTGATTTGCCCACTCCAGCTGGGCCTCCTTTATGTAGGAGGAACAACATAACGCAGATGGAAATACTTTAAAATAGACGATGCAGGGAATCACAAATGGAAACTAGGGAGGAGCGATTTATTGGAATGCCTGCTTTGTTCAATTCCAGTAAGCTGCCATGGCACATGGCCGACTCCGTTTGACCCCCTCTTTTATTTCCATCACCAACTGAACCCCCTTCTTGCAAAATATTTTTCAGTACTCTATTATCTTCGGGAACAAATAGTGCAGCACAGCCGATGATTCGTCTGCAGAGGAAATAGTTGTGGTTTAATACACATGACTAAGGAATGAGAATGGTTGTACAGCAAATTGAAACTTTCCAAAGGGTCAGCCACCTCAGACAGATTCATCTAAAGTTATACTGTCATAGTAAAGTCTTTTACTTGGAATCTTGTATATTATCTGTCGATAAAATGAAATAGTATGGGGCCATGGTGTTGGGTGCTAAGTGTGCTAAATGGTGTCATTTTGCTACAAGGACTGCTATACTGATTCTACAGTAGTGCACAGTCTCACAGAGCCAAGACCACAACTGCTTGTTAAACTGTCTTTCTGGTCTGTTAAATGTAATGTAAACCTGGAGTTTGGACAGGTAAAGCAATAGATGTTGAATGCAGACTTCTAACCTCTTGTGAATATGATGTGTAGCTCTACTAGATGTTGCAGATGCATTAGTGAACCACTATCTTGGGCTGTAGTTTTCAGCCTTTTTTCATTTTGATCTAATTTCATCTGAGTCATGTACTACTTTATTACATTTCACTAACTTCTTTTAAGTGCAGGGGTATCGGACAAATACAGCTGCAGAGAATTGATGACTAAAACACTTATGATATTTCAACAGTTATTGCAAAATAAACAGTTGGTTGTTCTTTTAAGTAAAACCTCATCTACAGGAACTTGTGCATGATTTCTTTTTTGCGTCATCTCCAGTGGCCCGAATAAAAAACAATAAAGTTGCCAGTTCTGCCAGCAGCAGGAATGGCTGGAACAAGATTTATTTTCTGCTGAGTCCACTTCACTGAGTCACTTCAAATTTTTTTTTACAAGCAGACCTTTGGCAATTAAATTTAATCACATCATTGAGTTGAAACAAAATACTCGGCAGTGTTTGGCGAAAACACCAGGCCTGAGAACCAAAACACAGACCAGATTTTTTGAAGGACAAAAGCCAAGAATATCAGCCTTGTCCTTAGGCAGCATATTGTGTTACACCAAATATGGCATTGAATTATTCATGTTTAGCACTTTTTACCGTAACTGCTCACTGGTGTGAATACATCATGGGGAGGAGACTACCCGTATGAAAATGATAGTTTAAATAAATAAACCTGCTATAAAAAATTCTATTTCCAGCTAGGACTTGTGAAAACATTGCTGGAACACTTTTTGAATCGGTCTCAGTTCTTTTGTTTGTCTTTGTGATGCCTGTGTTCTTGGTTGCAGTTCTCAAACCATCCAATGGAGGTCTATATTCACTCAGAGATTTAATTGAGGAGCAGTTTTCCAGTTTCTTGAATATGTTCATGTCATGTATAATATTCTTCACGAATGTCCTTCAAGAATTTCCTATAAAATGCATCTATAATTATCGTTCTTTAGATGGTGCTTAATGACAAATAACAATCCAAATTTTAAACCAAACACTGCACTTCTAAGCTGCATGGTTGCATGTGTTTCACTGAAAGTCTTTTAAAGAAAAAATTACTGTATGTTTTAATTATTATGAAAATGTGGAAAATACCCCAAATTTTCTCCTCTTCAAAAACGTATGTTTTTTTGTGTCAACATAGACACAAAGCCTCAGAGAACAGAACAGAACAGATATTCTATGGTGTAGTAATCCTTTCTACTGATTTTCTGCCCATGGTTACCAATTTTTACTCCATTACAAGTAGAAGAGGAGCAAAAGTGTATCCACCAGCCCATGTCTCTATCTGATGACATGGATGTGCACTGTCCTATTTCCCAGGGCGATGTGTGACACGCAAATTGTGGGCCATGTTTGTGATTTAACTGGGAATCTCTAGTTCTAATTTGAAGGTCAGTCAGAGTTTTGTTAGGTCAATTAATAGATTCACAGGCCCACCCTACTGGAAAACATGTCACTCATATTAGTTTGTCTGATTCCATTGTCACCAACAAAGCAGCAAGAGTGATTCAGTTTGGGATTAGTTACACAGTAAAACCAATTTTACCCTTAGGCACAAATAACCAGTGTATTTGTATTTTTGTTAAACATCAGTGATCATTTTTGTGAAGCACCCTCAAAAAGAGCATTACAAGTCAGAAAATAATACACAGTCACTGCTTTAGGCATACTTAAAGAACTGCAGTCAGTCCCAAAGGAAGAGTATATTGATTAAAATATATTGGAAAGTCAACACTACAATACTTCAACAATGATTTTATTTCATCTTCATTTTAAAGGAAATACCAGCTCACAATAACAAACATGTAAATCACAGCTGATACACTGAAGGGAAAATGAGGGGCTGAGTTTTAATAAAACAAAACTGACCTCAGCAACACAGAAACAGGAGAACAGGTAATAATATAAAGCCAGATAGAGTGAGAAGGGGCAGTGTGAAAAAAGAGACTACAGTGATGTCGAGATGGAAACTGTTGATTGCTGCTATTATAATAATGGGCATCTGCATAATCTCATTTAACTTGTGCTCCTAATTGAGTTTGTCCACTATACTGCAAACTACTCATCAAAAACTGCCTCATGTTTTGACATAAAAAAGACATTGTGAAGGCTCATGGGTTTGGATAAATAATCACTTTTACATAACACATTCTGCATTAAAGCCCAAAGCTACATGTTTATTTTCCCTTGCCTCATTTGTTTACTGGGTGCATCCTTTTTAGTTCACTGAACCCAATAATAACACCTGTATGGGGAGTACGGTAATGCTGCTATTGCAAAAACTGTCTTTTGGCCAAAAACGTTAAGAAACATTATCTGTGTACGGTAATGAATCTATATGTACTTATTGTTATGTTAAAATTTACTGTAGAAAAGATACGTCTCCTGGATAGAAATTTTGCGTAACGTATAACTTGAGTACACTGTTGAGTTGAGGCGTAGTAAAGCTGTTGTCTGTTTCTTACTATAACAAGTCTTTTTTTTTTCTCAGGTTTCCTGCTCTGTTTAAGACTTCTGTTGTGCTACATCTTGTGTTTTACCACTCAGATGTTTCCTAATTGAAGATAAATTTCTTACATTTCAACACTGATCAAAAACCACATCTTACTTTGACCATATCTTGAATAAACTACATTATGAATTATCTCTAAGCAGGTCAAACTACTGTGACTATACCACAAATGAATAGTGAAGCACAACTGAGAGATACTCACTGCTCCATCAGGAAGAAAGAAAAGCAACATCTGATTCAGATGCCTGAATCCAGTGCCGATACTTTTTGGGGTAAGGGCTTCCTGGCTACTGCCTTAGGAACAGCAAGCCCAGACCGCAAAAAGATCCACAAAGGACAAAAGATTTGACCTCACGATGATAGTGGTGATTTCCTCAGCACCTACACAAAGAAATGAGACGTCAGCACATCTGATGTATTCAACAATATTCACAGGCAGGTAGTTTACAATGTAGGGACATATGCAGGACATCGAAAAGTAAGATTTCTGCTTGGTAACAAAATAATAAGCTTCTGCTCATTTGTACCAATTTTAATTTGTCAGAGACAATGACCAATCATCACCACCACACCAGCTATTTATTATACAGACAATACAAAAAAGAGAATAAGGAATATGTGGCCTCAGTGCCCTCTAAATCTATCGTAATAGTAACCTGTTAAATATATGTATAGTGTGGAGAAATGCCTCAAAAAGATACATTTTCTCCTAAAAGGAACAACAATGAATTTGTGCACCTGCAAAAACAAGTGTGTATGTGACACAGCAGCTAAAATAGATTCTCTGAACTCTGGATAAGCAAAAGACAATTTCAGTCATTATGTTAAGGTCAGGATCCACAGCCTTTCATAAACAGATGAAACGTATTGCTCCTTGGCTTCCTAAAAAGAACTTTTGATCAAAAATTAGTGACCTACTCAGACACTTCACATTTGTCTGAACCTTTTTTCTTGACTCATATCATGAATCTCTTTCTGTCCAGAAATGCTTGAACTGTTCTTCCTGTTAACCATGTGACATCCATTATCCACTTGAGAGTCCAAAGGCCTCATTCAAACATCCCTTAGGAGATACACATACAAAAACCCATAGCAGGATACAGGTCTAACTGAATGTCATGAATTTATATGGGTGTACAGTATGTGTTAATGCTGAGGGACGCTCCCTGACTGAACAGAGATGCCATCAAAAATACTATATCAGAAATACACATATGGGATGTAAATAAAATATCTGGGCTAGAAACTCTAATTTACCTTAACACTGTCACCTCACAGCATGAAGGTTCCAGGTTCAGGTCCCACTTGACCTTTCTGTGGTGTCTGCATGTTCTCCCCATATTTGTGTAGACAGGTACTCTGGCTTCCTCCCACAATCCAAAGACATACAGGTTGGGGTTAGGGTTAGGTTAACTGCCATAGGTGGGAATTTGTGTGTCTGCCAGTGACAGACTGTCCAAGGTGTACCCCGATGTCAGTTGGGACTGGCTCCAGCCCTCATACGACCCTGGATAGGAATAAGCAGTAGATAATGGATGGATGTGGTTCTACCAATACAGCTTCTTCCTGGTCAGTAAGAAGCTACATTTAGGTTATATAGATTGGTGTCAAGATTTATAGAATATTCATTCTTTTTAAATAGAGAAATACCTATGGAAAAACGGCTCTACAGCAGATCTGACATTACATACCAGCATTTTCCACATTTAAAAGAATCTGATCATAGATTTGGAAATTAGATTATTATCTTTACAAGTGAATTGAAACACTTCATTTTGTTAGAATTATTTAGTCACGCATATTTCTAAGTTCACACAGATTTTGATCATGCCAGAGATTCGAGAAGAAAAAAAATTGATGAGGGATTGATGAGTCCTGAATTATGGAAAAAAGAACTGCATGTACTCTTCAACATGATGTTTGATCATCTCACGAATGAAACCTAATACTTCTCTGAATACTGTTGCATTATATGCATTTTTTCATAATTCATTTTTGCACAGAAGTGGAAAAACATGTATTTTCTTTCTTTAGCAGTAATAGACCTTAAGAATCACACACACTTGTGCCATCAGCAGAACGTCATCTCTTTCAGACGATAAGTGCAGTAGCTTCATTATCTTAAAGGCTCTTTACTGATGAATTTAAACAGAGAATTCCTGATGTTACAATTGCAACTATTTAAATTTGTGTCTACAGATCACTTTAGACAAAACTAAATGAGCTTTCTTCAGAGATCCACACATTAGGTTGGGAAAATAGTCCTTTTATATTTTGAGACAGTTGGGAGATTCACCCTACATCTCAGTACAATCAGAACAGCAGGGAACCTTAATTCCAATTTGGGAAAATTGTTGAAAAATGCCATGATGTGATCACTCAGATGTTATGGAAGACAGTATTGGTTAATATGGTCATGATTTGATCCTTGTTGTCCTCTCCACATTTTCAGGAGCTGCAGTCTTGATGAAACAGGTGTGCAACCATCCTGTACTTGAATGTGTCTTCAGCCATGAGATCAGAGGGATACACCTGACAGGTAGACATCTTCACTTGGTCCTTTCACCTGAGACAAGATTTAGTTTTGGTCAGGAGTACCAAGGTCTCCTTACTGATCGTGGTCTTGTCTGCATATGAGAAATCTGGTATGGTGTAGACATAATTTGTTCTCTCTTCCTGTGGCAGGGAATCCCACATATACGCTCCCTCACCATCACCATGTTTAAGGTCTCATTCTGATGGTCATGCTCAGAATAATACTAAGGTGTGAACTGCCTCAGGTTTACCTTAGATTCAGATCAAACAGTTTTGCAAACTTTAAAATTTGCTTTCTCAGAAGAAAAGTCAGCACTTACAGTATATGTCCACACACTAAAAGGACATCTCATCTATTAAAATATTGTAATGTATCTTCAATTATTTATAAAAATATATAAAAAACTACATATCAGTTGTGTGAAATTGTTTCCTCAAATTGTCTTGACCTGTGGTAGAGTGCAAATATATGCCTTTAGCTACTTGACCAAAATACTGTAAAAATTTGAAATGTATGCGTCCCAGTTGTGTTTTAGTCATATTTTTAGATGCCTTAAAATGAGCGTTTCTGCATTTTTATCTACTCTTTGCTCGACAAGTTCAAAGTACCATTCAGAAATCAGCATCTCCTGCAGCAGCAATAAATCTGACATTCCCTATAAATAATTCAAAACTCCACTACCAGCCGCAAACATGTTAAACCACTGATCTACATGAACACTCAAATGGTTTACGTCAGTTAAACTATATACAAACATCAAGCCCATCCCTTAACATAATATCTCCAATCAGCTAGTTCCAAAACCTGCACTCTAAAACTGTACATGTAATTCACATCACAGAGGAGCCATTGTCATATTTTTGTCATATTTTGTTATTCTATGTTTTTCAGAAATTTAAATGTAATGGTAATGAAGACCTATTTTGATAATGTATTGACTCTAAACAGATTTAGGTTTGATCCCCGATGGAAATTAGTTAAATATACAATACATGTTGCAGCTGCAGCTGTATTTTTAATACAGTTGATTAATTAATTAATTTTGTCTTCTTCATAAACCCTTAAAAGAACTCCATAAAATACATCTAAATTTAAGATCCAGTGGAACTTTACTTGAATAAAACCTGCATCATAGATTTAAAGACAAACTAAACTGCGAGTGTAAATCCATTCAGTGTGCAGGCCTGCATCATGAAATTTCATGCTCCAGTAAAGAACAAGTTCTTTAAAAGGGTTTTAAAAAAAAAAGGCTTTTGTGGTCTGTATGGAGGAGGCATCCACAGCACATGATCACATCTGGAGGATGGGCCCTGTATATGGGTGTTAAGCCCAGGGCAGATAGGGACCAGCAGACTGGACCATCTGCACACGTAGGCATCTTACACACTTACCTCACCACATGCGTCATATGTGGGGAAAAGTGTCACATTCCCTACTGCTCTTTCTCTAAATTTGTCCTGCGTTGTCCCATATACAGCATTCTTTATTGTACATTACACACTGATGGAGGATGGGGTATTTCGGTTTTTTATTAATCTGATCAATAACGAGGTGTATCTGCTAAGGCTCTAACAGAATCTAATTGTTTCATTTTCGCAGTGTCTGTTCTTAAGGCCCTGAACCACCTTCAGCTCTCAGTCGTAGAGAAGTTGCTGAGGTAGATCCACCTTTACGGCAAAGGATGATCGTACGGGCTCAGACCCACTCATCGCTCTTAAAACGATGGATATGGGGAGAGCGCTCTCCATGGTCCTGAAATACACAGCGAGCTGTCCATGGTGCCGAGACCAGCTCTCTGAATGGTGAACGCCCTGCACTGGAGCCCAGTTTGTGGAAGGAGGGGAAAGTGGACTTGGTAAAAACATTAAAAAAAAAAAAAGAAACAGTCAAATGAAGACAGAAACACCAAAACTCAAAAGTAAAAATCAGCTGCCTACAGATTAACATCTTTGTTTTGGGGCATCACGATGGGACGTGCAGGCTGTGGATGACCTGATCTTCCATGAATTGGCACTTGTTGCCATAACGCAGTCAAAGCCTGCGGAGTGGCCAATGTGTGCGCGTGAGTGCGTGTATGCGCGTGCACTAGTAAAAGGGTTATTTCACGCCAAAAGAAGAAACGTTACTTCTTCTAGGTTCCACGCGCACGTCTGCCCCCCCCCCCCCCCCCCTCACACACACACACACACACACACACATGATCAACCGGCTCCACTTCTCTACATAGCTCGATCTTAATGAAACTCACCGGAATCCTTCACATTTTACTGTCCAAAATGGTGTAAGATGTTGAGTGATTGCAATTAGACGACGCTGCTTCCAAGTACTGCCTTGATCCATTCACTGTGTTTCTAATATTTAGAAAAAAACACCTCCAGTTCTCTGAATCCTAATTCTCCACACTAAACTGTGCTTCACCGGTGAATATATACATCGATGGTTGCAGAATTTGTATTGCATCGGAATAGCAGAGCGGCAGACGGAGCACGTCCACCGCTGCGGTTAATGATCAAGAATTGCAGTCAACTCAGTGGAAGTTAACACGAAGACACTTGTAGTTTAATATGTTTTTTTTCTACCATCACACATCAACACGTCTCTCCGGAGAAAACACTGGCCACTCACGCTTCAACCGTCAAACTCGGGCATGAATTTCTCAATGGCTCTCTATATGGCAACACTGCCTATAACCACAAACACAGAATGGCAGCTTGTTGTTATACTCACTTCAACAATAAGCAAAGAGGAAATAATAAAAATAGAATGGGCTCACCCAGTCATCACCGATCCGAGGAAGCGTGCATCATTTTTCTCAACCCCCCCCCCCCGCCCCCTCCCCTTTTCCCTCCAATAATCCCTGGGAATTTGAACGGCACCCATTGATATGCAGCAGTAGCTTCCCCCCACCCTCCCATCCCTCCACCACCACCCTCTCACCCCCCTCCATCCTCTCTCTCTTCCCAGACGTCAGTCGCATTGCCTCCCATTCATTTCGGTCTGTTTTTATTTTATTTCTGTGCATTTCTTAATCTTAATCCATACTGTCCTCCTCCCTCCTCTCTGGAAAATGCTGCAAAACCTCTAATGGAAGCCACTCAATTCCTCCAGTCTGCTTCTTGCTGGTGACCTGCATTGACGTCATTGCGTCATTAGGTTTCCCCTGGAAACACGGGAGAGCCAAAAATAGAAACACATTAATTCAAACCCCAGGCTGGGGGGAGGAGGTAGGGGTAGTTGGTAGTTGGGGCTGTTTTTGGCGACTATATCTTTCTATCAATCCATAATCTACCGACCCACCTCCCTGCCCCCTCCCCCATCACCTCACCAGACACACACACCCCTCTTTCTCTTTGGTTTCCCTTCATTGCTTACTGAGCTCCCTCTCAACACATAGACACTCAGAGTCCAACCATAAGGAAATATTCTTTTGTCATAATTTTACAAGGTATTTGTAGTGTGGTAGTGAATTGTATTTCATTGTTTCAATGGTACTGTCACACTGTTCATAATACACCTCCTTGTATTTATGTTACTCAAATATGTTTTTAAAGATATTTTATGGACATTTTTTACTCCATTTTTTGAAGTAACATTCTTAATATAATTTATTATTATAGGGAAGCTACAATAAGTAGTATAGAAGCACAAGCACACAACCTCATTTTGTACATATGTGTATATTTGTGTACTATTCTCTGTAAAGCATTTGGTAATCTATGGCAGGTTTATAGTGTCATTGAACTTAGGTGTTCAAAAATCTCTGAATTTGTCATTATAGTGTTATTAGGAACTTGTGTCTGAATTGACCTTTTGTGTTTGTTTGTCATACCTTGTTATTGAGACATGCTTGTGCTCTTCACATACCAATATTATAGTTCAAGCTTCTATTGCAGCATTTCACTATATTTATCAACCTTTATAGTATTTTTTGTAGCAGAGAGATTTCTATAATAGTTTATTTTTTTGGACTTGCCCCATAGCTGAAGCATTTCTCTTTGATTAATGATCCACAGCATAGTATTAAAATCAAATACATTTTCTAATGCATTTTTAGAATTTATTGTATATGCATATAAAATGTGGATAAATTATACACAATGTGTTCAAAATGCAGTAAGCGATCAATAAATACATAAATATGTCATATTTTTCACATAATAATAATGCACTCAGTGAAAACCAAGGAACCAACTGTATCATCCATCCATCCATCTTCTTCCGCTTATCTGGGACCAACTGTATCATTGTTAAGTCATTCCCCAAAATATGCAGATTTCTAAGTTAAAAATAGAAAATAAGGAGTTAGTAGAAAAGGTCATAGGAAGATAATATACTGATTTTAAATATTATGTTAGTAAGAGAAAAGACACAAGGTGCTAGAGATGGATGAGTAGTTTGCATGTAGAAGTGCAGGCTGTCCACGATGATACTAGTACCACATGGAGGAAAAAAAGTGTTCCATGCTACAATTCCCATTTTGATCCTGCTTATTTCTGGCAATTTTGGCTCTGTGTCCTGCCATATCTCATCCATCCACCAGATGCCCTCGAAGTTTCCGTCACTTCCCAGTCACCTGACCTCCCCGCCCACTCACACACCTGTTCCCAGTTCTCTCATGTGCTCTCCCACTATTTGAATCTGCCAGTTCTACATGCTTGCTGCCAGTTTGTCTGTTGTGCCAAACTAGTCATAGTGAGCAGCCCTTTGCTCCAGTCTGTTTGTTTTCTTTGCTTTTCAATTGCCCCGGCCCAATATGCCCTGGTGTCTTTCCTCCTGCTGGCTTGCTTGTTTGTACGTCTCTGTCATTTCATTATTAAACTTACTTCATTGTACCTGACTGAAAGTGTCAGTTTGGATTCTCTGAGCCTGTGCTCTGTCAAGCAGCAATGATGGCTCTCTTCATCCATAGTTAGCTAGTTTCCAAAGCCCTAAAGTAGAATTTGCAGTGTTTTATAGTGTTTAGGCCAATGATTGAGTGGCAAAAAACATAAATAACTATAATCTGTACTAAATGATTAGAATCAAGCAAATATCCCCTGACATGAATCAATATTTTACTCTTTGTCTTCCCCTTTTATTTTCCTTTCAAGCTAATATCTAAATCATGTATTTCTCTGGTCAAAATGCTTGCTATAAACGTGTCACATTAGTTTAAAAATCACGTGAATTATGAGTTTTGCCTTTAAATAAGATTTTTGATTATTAAACAACATATGTGATCAAAATGTTGAAAAGAATATGAATTTATGCTTTTTCTTTAAAGCATTTAGTATAGGCTATGCTATTGGTTTTAGACTGTCAACATGAACATTTCGATTGGACTGTAAAGGTAACTACTAAAAGTAAAAGTAAGAAATAGTTCTATAAGATTCATTCATTGTTTTCTGACTCACGCAGTCATTCATATAGTTCTCTTTTTAATCCATTCACATATCTGGGGCAGCCACCTTTCCATTGACGCAAAGCCCTCCTCCCTTTTAATCGCTTTAGCTTCATCTATCTCCTCTGATGTCCAAGATCAAGTGACATGTGGCGCTGCGTGCACCCTCCCCCCTTTTGCCGTACGCCCCCACGATGCACCACCGCTCACACATAAGCGTGTGCATGCGCTTCAGCCTCGTGACAACTGGCTGTCGACACGCGCAGTCGCGCACTGGCAACACGAGTGGTGATGCTGCATTCATCCTGTGGCCTTAAAGAAAATAAGAAAAAAATAGAAAGGAAACATACTGGCAGCATCAGCATCGCGAGATGATAGTGGGCCACAATGGCTGCCAAGCTGCCAATGGTTACTACGGTGATTTCCATAAACAAGTGGGCTAATTCTAACGCCCACAAACTGTAGTATGTGTGACTGTTCAGTTTTTGCTTATCTGTGCCGAGAATTACTCAAAGCTTCTTCTGTGGCCCATATCCACAGTTCACTTTGGCCTAACTAAGCTTTGGCTGCAATGTCTGAAGCGTGGAGGCTTCAAAAATATATCTCTGGAGAGCTGCTGCTGTATTCTATGAAATTTATGTTATGCATTAAAAATACATCAGTCCGACAGTATCTATGTGCTGTGGTTTAATGACTCCGCGTGTGTGTTTTCATAATGTATTTTGAAAAGGTTTATTTTACCTCAACTATTCCTCCAGCTGACCTCTAGCTCCTCTAATATAAGGGAGTGTCCAAAGCCAGATTTGTCATTATTCTCCTTTGTTTTATTCTGCCTAAAATAAATACGATCCATAGACTGCTGTCTGCCTGTTTGCCCCTTGACAAAGCATTTAAAGTGATATCAACTTTACACCTTGAATGAATATAAATTTGCCTCTTGCCACATCCCATCAGTTTGTTTTTGTAAAAGCAATGTTTCTGTCCTGAGCTTTGACTGGCCTTGCCCCTCAAAATGTATCTTTCTCCAAGTGTGTTGGTGTGGCCAGATTTCTAGTGTAGGTGTTTTGGTTCTGAAATGACTCACAGACATATGCTACAATAATGAGCATGACACTGATAATTATACCAATAATATCTTTTACCTGCATCACTACTTACATGAAAATTGTTCTATACATTTAGATAGCTGAAACACTTTGTGTAAGTGGTATATAGGCTACTGTGATGGTTTCCTATAATATTTTATTGGCCTATTTATTTTATAATTTAGATGATGTTTGAATCTGTGTAAGGAAAAGTTTACAAACCTGCAAAACGGGCCCAACAACAGAAACTAAGATGGTAGTTGTTTAATTGTGTAATACATCTACTTGGAAGCATTCCTCTAATCAGGCTTTCTTGTCATTTTGACGCCTGTCTGTGTCTGCATGTAGCTACACTGTTCCAGCAGCGTAACCTGAGTTTTATTTAAAAAATTGGGTGAAATTGCCCTTTAAAAAATGTCCCTAAAGAGCGCGTGGGCCTAATCACGTAGCAACGCTGGAAACGCAGACCTTAACGCAAAACACTGTAGTTAGCAAGTTATGGGTTAGTTAATGTTAAAATAATGTCCATGTAGTTTCATGTTAACACTAGTCATAAAACGCTATTTTAACAACACCAACTTAGCTTTAGGGTAATTATAGCGCATGTTAACGTTACACGCTAAAAGGTTTTCCCACGACGCGCTGGTAGCCTGTACGTTTAGCTAGCTAGCTAGCGTTAACTAGCGTTAACTAGTAACAGTGCTAGCTAGCTACCAACTAAAGGTTAGACTTGTTTGTAACAGCACCGGCAACTTAAAACCTTATTTTGAAGTTTGTTGTCGTTTTCTGTACCGCCCCTATTTACAAACGTAAAACTTAGTGTTTGCAAGAGGTGACCGCGTTCTGCCAACGCAGTGGTAAGTTTGCTAACAGGTTAACGTTGCTTAACTAGCTAACTCAAGTTGTGCGATAAAAGTTGAAGCAATTTGTTTGTTGTAGTTTGTTTTGAAAACGTTACACTCAGTCAGGCAGAACGGTTTGCAGCTGAATTTGCGTATATAGTTTTTAGTTACTTATGTGTTGTTTTTGTTTACTTCAGGTGATGGTTTGTGTCATAATATTGGACTTCTACAAGACCTAATCCCCTGACAAGAATGGAAATGGCTGGATTCTGGATTGTAACTGCATCTGCAACCTGGATTATCTACCATTCATTAGGACGCTGTGTCAAAATGTTCATGGAGGATCTGGCCAGACAGGACGTGGAGGTTTCAGGTAGGCAGATGATGGTTTCCTCTTTAAATTTGGTTATTGTGCCAATGCAGATATTAGAGAACAGGATCACTTATTGCAGACATAGCAGTTTTAAACCCTGTATTGTAAAAGTCGATTTCTGTGTTGATATTTGTGAGGATACTTATTTGTGAATAGACTCCATTTACTCCATTTATGTGTGACCTGGTACACCAGTAACATTTTCACTGCAAGAGCTGAACTGTTATCAAAGTGTATGAGTTGTCATCCTTGAAGTTTTAATGTGCAGAAGAAGTGAGAGTCACCACAGGGCAACAGTGTCTGTTTTGGCTGTTAACTTCCAAGATAGTTGACTGTATGTACAACTCACTGACTTATCAGTATTGAGAATGAATGAATATTTAAATGCAAAACAATAGTGTTCTTCATTGTGGTATAGATGGCATAAGGTACTTGCACTGTGTTGTACTGAAGTGAGTTTTCAGTGCTTCAGCAGAAGTGATGATCTGTGGCTTCTGAAAGACTGATATTGATTAATGGCAGCAACATTACCAAAAACCACTCTTTTCCACTGAATATAGAGCTGATGATATATGTATCATTTTTTACACATTTTATTTTCATGATGATAATGTTTGTACATTTTATAGTTGAGAGCATAATTTTCTTCTGTTTACACAGGCCATATTAGTACTGCTAGATGAAAACAGCAGTTAGCTAAATGCAGTTCTTTCTCACCTCACCCCATTACCTCGGTCAATATCTAATCCTACTCTTCCTCCTTCTGATGTTTCTATTGATTCCCCAGACAAGTTTTACCATGCTCCTTAGTATGTGTATTAATGATGTCTCATTTTCCCATTCTTTCTTTTACACACAACTGGTGCTTTTGGACTGAAGACACTTTGACAGAGATGCATGTGGGAGGGTTAGCAGTTGAGAAGATTGAAATATCACTCAGACTGATGGTGACTGAGAAAAATGAATCCATAAAGGCAAAAGTGCATGGATTGGTTATGTTTTTCCTTAGATTTGTTGCCTGGGTAGTCTAGTCAAGATGATGAAAGGCAGATTGCCAGACTGTAGTTGCCTCATAAATAGACACTGATCTAGGAGACAGGCAATGTGGGGTGTACTGCACCAAAGCATTCCCTGCACTAACTGCTGATGCCATCTGCTGGCTCAGAGTAAAAACTACAGGAACTGTTTTTTTTCAGATCTACAGATAAAATACTGTACCTTTATACTGGCTTTTAAAACATTTCTAATGCATTGACAGTCTTTTCTTTGTCTTCCCTGTTTAGTTTTCAGAAGTTGTCAGTTTTCTTGCACAAAATTTCTGTATTTAGTCTACATTTCAAAGAATGCATTGATTTAGACCAGGTGAAGGAAACTAATGTGTCTAGCATACTTCTTAAAAGGCTGCTGGATCTCCATGGTACAAATTTGTGGTAAATTATTATGAATGGTAATAATTTAGCACAAAAAAATGAAAATCATCACTGTGAGGGCAGTAGTCAAAGTTTGATATCAGCCATTTGAAATGTGCAGCAAGTAAAACACAATTTGCTTGAAGAGTATTATGAAATGATGTCTACTCTCTCTGTAATTCCACATCTGAATCCCAGTTGCTTCATTTATGAATGAATACGCTTTACTACCCCTTGGTATTTTTGCCTCTTTGGAATTTTAATGTATGCAAACATCAGAAGCACCCTTCAGGAGGTAGAGGTGGTGCAATAAGCAGAAACCCCCAGACTTTTCACACAGCAGTTACATTTCTACTGTAACTCAGCTGCAGTCACACTTGCAACATCGTGGTGCTGCTGCAATCTGCCACCAGGGGGCAGAAGTACCCAGGAGTGTTTTTTTTTTTTTCCCCCTAGTTCTTTTTATGAGTTTCTCTTTTCAGCTGTTTGTCTGTCTGATCTGAACAAATGTAGATATACACATTCATGCTCACCCATAAATGCACAAATAAATTTAACTACATATGAATATTGATTTCCTTAGGGGAAATCTCAATGTTTATGTGGTTCTACATGTTAATAAATATTTGTGAAGGCATTGTAGTTTCTCCTGAGCCTTGGATGACATTGCAATTTCTCTCTAAATAAAACTACTACATTGTGCTTGTATATGCCCCCCAAGCGACTTCACAAGGTCACAACCTCCTAATTCCACCACCACTTATAGCCCCATTGTTTTGCTGCACGATCAAGTTCAGCTGCGTCACACATCCCATCACAGCTGCACATCTACTGACTGACTTCCTATTTATACCAGATTGTTAATGGCTACTCTTATTAATTACACAGGGAGACAATCAAACAAAGCCTTACTCTGGGTGGTGCAGCAGATGTCTGACATAACCTTCAAAATATTTTCAAAAGGACCCTTAGTTGGCAGACCACGACCTTGGTGTTTGGAAAATAAAATCAAGGAGAAAGTGACCCTGGGAGAGAGAATATTAGAAGTGTGCAAGTACTATGTATGAAAAAAAAAACAGTTAGGTAAACACAAATGAAAGAGTGTCTAAGATGTAAAGAGTAAAATCCAGAGAGGCAAGGCAGGCTGATATCAAAGAGGCCTTTGTTCAAGCCTTAAGGACCTTGAGAGGGGGAATTGAATGCTTACGGTGCAGAACCCTATCTTCAAGGCTCTCTGCCCTCAACTTTTTCATTTTTTATCATTAATTATTTCTCGCTAATTGCCAGGATTAGAAAAAGAGGGAGTGCAGGGTCTCTGGAGCCTTTGACCAGTGTATGTGTGTGGTGTGTGTGTATGCAGTATGCCTACATATACACTTCTTCCCTGTATATAAATAAAAGAACAAGAGGAAGAAGCACAAATTGAACATTCTTGGTCAGCAAGGTTGTTAGCACTCTGTAGCTGATTGTGCTTGTTGAACCATAGAACTATTTCCATTAAATTAAGAAGATGGTCATAGCCCAGCAATGTCCTTGTACAATGGTTAACACTGGAGTAGATTGGGTTTGATTTTTTTTTTTTTTTTGTTAATGGCCTGGATTGTTACACTATTCCTACTTGAAAGTCACAGAGTTAAACTGTGTGTGTGTGTTGCGTTTGCTAAACTGGATAGTTGTGTTGAGTGCAGATTACAGTTTAAATTCTGAAAGGATACAGAATATTTTAGACATTTTTTTTTATTAATTTCAGTATGACAGAAGGACTAATTTATATAGACTTTAACTCTTCTTAAGACACCGAAACATGCTAAGTGTCCAGCAGGGCACTTTAAAGATATGTTTATCCCAAAATGAAATGTAGAAAGCCATCATGAAAGGTGTTGTGCCAAATAGGGAAGTATTACATTGTATTACAGGCAAGATACAACTTTTCCTTTCTTTTCCATGTATGAAAAGTCAAATTAAATGGATTTAGCTGAATTATCCTCAGCCTAATGAGTTTTTAATGTTCTTGAGCAGGAAGGGCATGTTTTGGCTGATTTTGATGGAGTCATATCTGCTCTTGTAAGCAAAAAAGCTGCTGTGTGAAATGGCACACAGTTCACATACACTTTGCCAAGATCAAAGCAGGCAGCAATGGTTTCTCCATAACACAAATTTTCCAAGTTCCCAATAACAGTTTAGGATAGGGTTTTTACACCACTGTCCAAACACCACATGATAAGAGGGCACTGCTGACAAATGTCCTGTTACTCAGGGTATCAGAGTATTAATGCACTGTGATTAAAGATGAAAGTAGTCGGTCCTAAACCACATATGGAAACCTCATATGAAGTTTGCACTTGTGAATTTTTGATAAACTCATTCACTGACAATCCCAGACTCATCAGTTTGTCCTTTTTAGGAGCTAAACCCTGAGAGGCTGGACCAGACTGGGCATTGTGCCTATAGCCCCACTTGCCAGCCACTGTGGTTACCAGTATTGAGGATGTTTCCTGGGCTGTGCTGCAAATACATTAATCATTTCTTCACACCACAGTGCTGTCATTGGCATTTCAGTCTTGCCAGCTGTGAGGTAATAAGATGGAGGACAGGAAAGTTTAAATCATGGCCTTAGACGCATAGTGTGCATTTGTGCCACACATAGTTGCTTTTTATCTCCATACAGGGAACAATAGCTTGCCTTTTTAATGCTCATTTCAGATAGCTAGTTCTGACAGTATCCCCGTTTCTCATATGTGAGATCAAATCACCCTGCACATTATCCACCTTCCGATGAGCTAGGTTTTATGTCTCATCAGTTGATAATAAGAGCTTATGTTGACAGCAAAGCACGTCCATCTGGCTACACCAGGTCCTGTGGCTAAAAAAACCCCCTAAAAATTACCTTGGTGTGATGAATCAACCTATGTCATGTTTTACAGTTCACCTGATGCCTTTCTTGTATGTTCACGTTCAGTGTGACCGTTAAAAGTGCAGTTCAAGCAGCAGAAATGCTAATGTGCTTTGATTGGCACCCACTGACTGACACTAATGCCACAGTTTCAACTTTGTCATCATAGCTCATTAGTTAAATTAACTGTGGCCACTGACATACAGTAGATTAAAACATGCTTATACTTTAAGACAGATAATGGGCACTTGCACTGTTCATGAGGTATACTGAAGTGAATCTGTTAATACTCCTCTCTGACTTGTGTTGCAAAGTACTGCATGTACCAGAGAAAAACTGGATACTTTTCTCTCAGTATTAATTTCTGACATTTTTAGGTCAAAAGTTATGTGCATGTTTTATTATCCCTGTTGGCAGGGCACTGAAGCGCAGCTGTAACATTAACCCCCAACCTGAGTTATGACTTTTAGTTATTCTGTTAACCCCCCATCACATTCTCTTTGTCCTTCTCTCCCCTGCTTCTTTTTTTCTGCTCCCCCAACAGTGTGCTGACATTTTACCATTAGTGGCTCTGTCAGTGTGTGAAAGAATCAACCCATACTGTCCCTTTGTAGCACCCTCAGGATAGTAGACTGTCTGATTGGTATATGTGTTTTGTGTATTCTCTGCACCAAATGAAGATGCCTTTCAGTCAATACTTCAGCCTGCTGTGTATTGTAGGGAATGAAAGCATCTCGTAGCCTTTCAGCTCCTCTAAATCTACCCAAGATGATTCTGTAACAGAGTGTCAGAGTTCAAAATATATAATATTCTAACTCAATCCCTCCATAAAACTACTGTCCTGTACAATCACATCACTTTGCAGGCATTCATACTCTGTCACCAATTCCTGTCTCTACCTACATTCACCATGAACCAAGACCTTGTGGGTTATATGCAAAAAAGCAGGGAGCTGGCTGTGCTTGTAGCACAAAGCATTCATTATGTGGTGCCTATATGGGATGAACAGAGTTCAAATCACCCGGATGGATTACCACAGGGCATAAAGTGACATTTGTGTAATCTCAAAGTGCAGCAGATGAAGGTGTGAGTGCACAATATCAGGTTAGATCTCAGAGGTTATTGTTTTAATGTCATGTATGACAAAATTAATGTGTTTTTTGTTTGAGTGTTAGATAGGGAGGAGTATAATGTGTTTGGGCACGTGGCCTGGCCTGCCTGTTGTGCTTAGTGTCAGGATACAGTGTGACTGGGTCGAGTAGGCTGGCATGGCTGGGCATGCCCCTTGCACCCCCCCACAGGGCTTTTGGAAAGTGCACATCTCACCAAAATGTCACTTAAATGACAGTGAACCACCCCAGCCAAGTGCACTTTTTTCCTCACACTCCTCCCTCTCTTGTTCTCTTTCACTTATTCTCTATTAGTCATTATTGCACACATCAGCCTCTTCAGGAAAAGAGACAAAACAAAATGCCATGCATACACTGTATGTGCACTGCAGTGTTACATGTATGCAGATGCATTAGTTATAAGAAAATATGTCCACTCATAAGGATGATTTTAGTGCACAAGTTGAATATAGTAATTTGCTTTTATGTTCATGATGAGTAGAGGTGTATATTGCCTCAATTCAACATCTCAAATGCTATATGCATAGTTATGCAGTTATGATAATGAGCATTTTACAAGCTGCAAAAGACGCACCAGGGGCCAAATGGGGAGATCAGGGAAAAGTTACTTAGGCCCTGAAAATAATTTGACGGTAGTTATTACAGGCTTATTGCTGTGGATGACATCTATTTCTCTGGCTTCTGACAGCACATCATCCTGACTTTCCTATAATAGCTTTGGTTGGCAGATCAGGACTGGTGAGAATAAATTAGAAATGATTCCTAGAGCGCAGTATTAGGAGCTTTTTTTAAATAGTGGCACTTTTTATGAAAAAAAAGGCCATGTAATCACTCAGGCTAGACTTTGATTAAGCGGTAAAGTGAGCTGGTGAAAGTGTGGATTTCATGGTGACAGAGCTTATGTGGTTTTGACAGTTCATCTTCCATGTCTTTCCTTAATTCCAACTTTCCCTCATCCTTCGTGTTGCACCGGACCCATTTCATGTTTGTTCCTATTCTTCATCTGTGCTTGTCATTTCTTTCTGTCCTCATGCTGTTATTGCATAAGTTTATTTGTAATATAATTCATTAATGGCAGCTTCCCCCTTGTATCTTATAAAATTATAGATCTGTGGAAATTACTGCGGATTTGTATTGTATTACTTTTGGTTAAGATTTGGCTGTAAGCAAGATAGAAACTTGATAAATAACACATACCAGCACCTAGCTGTATATTATCTCCTGTAGGTTCAGGAGATACTGATTTGGTGAAGACCAAAGTTCTTCATCTCTTTATTGAAGAGCTGAGGCATACGATAATAAGGTGCTGCAGTTGTAGGTTGCTGTTCCCAGTAGATTTACTGAACTGTGGCATAGTGTGAAGTATGTTCAAGGGCATGTTGGCAGCTGCCAGAGTGCTTAACATTTTCTACCAGCCTCAGTTCAAAGCGCGTGTGTGAAATGATAATGTTTGCTTGAGGTGATTGATCTCTTGTTTTTTGAAATACAAATTGCCCCCAGTGCTGCCTTAAAGTGTTATCTCCTTTTGTCATGCATGTATATATGTGCTTGTGTACAGCGCAAAAGTAGCGTATGCTTTGCTTAAGTTTGTTTTTACCCTATGTATGTTTACATTTGTCAGTAAGCAATTAATGCGTGGATGTACGTCTCTGTTTGAGTCTTTACATGTGCATAAGGGAGTTCGGTGATCAAGCTTTAGAACTGCATAGTCATATTTAGTGGATAGCTCTGTGTGTGTGTGTGTGTGTGTGTGTGTGTGTGTGTGTGTGTGTGTGTGTGTGAGATAGAGTGCATGCGCATGTGACCTTCAAGCTTAAATCCTCGTATTTGATTGATCTTTTATCTCGAAAACACAAAGATTGAATAGAACTGTATGCATGGACCATGGAGAGATTAGCTTGGAGCGCAGAACATATTGATCAAGATTATATTTAGAGTGCAGGCCTGTGAGAACTGGCAAAGCACATTCATCAGTTATGGAAGAAGCATTTAAATTGTAATTACTCAACAATGTCAACTCCTATTCCACCACTCAACTCTCTTCCCTTCTCTCCACACCTGCTTTTACACCCTGTTATTCATATTCATGAGTAAAGATTTGAGTTGCACTCAAAATCTTCTGAATGTTCTTTGTAAAAAGGCACATGCACAGGTGTATGAAACAGACAAACATACAAAATTAAACACATTTCTAAACCTGCCTATAGGCTTGTGAGTAGGGGAGTACACACTAAAAATAAAGGTATACACATGCCCATGTAGACACAAACACACCAAATGTGTGGAATTTTAATGATAGTGTGCTCTGAATGGCTCATACATAGTGTGGGACATACATTAAAACACACCTAAAACTAGTACAACTATGGAGCCAAGCATTTTCCACTGTATGGATTAAGTCCCATTTATACATATTTAACTGCTGTAGGATTAGCATTATCACTCATGTCCAATTACTTTTTTCTGTTTACATTCTTGTGCTGTTCCCCTCTTCATCCCCTTTTCATCTTTTCTGTAATGCTTTTTTTTTTCTTTTTCCCTATTTCCACCTCCCACTCATTTGCAAGGTTATAGAGTGATAATTAAATGAATTGGAGTATAGAGGATAATGACATCTTTTCTTGGAGCTGTGTGATCAACACTTCCTCCTGATGACACCACAGCCAAAATCAAAGGAAAATTTTCAACGACTTCTATCTCCTCTGTTTGTCCTTCGCTTTATCTCACCCTCACTAATGATCAATATGTTCTAATGTTTCAGACTTGGCTAAGTCTGTTATCTCTTTTCTATTAATATGCAAACAAAATTACACATAGAAGTTGGGCCGTAGTAAGTGAGGAGACAGTTAATTTTCCTCTAGCCGTGGGCAAGCATCTGGAAACAGCGTTGAGAAACATGCAGTGAGAAAAGGAAAAAAAGACATCGAGAGAGAATGAGAGGAAGTTCGAAGGGGTAGAGATGGTGAGAGAAAACAGCTGGTGAGGTCTAGCAGTGCTGTGTTTGCAGAAAGCGTAGGCAGCTGGTGACCCAGAAACATCCCCTCTTCTTCCCAACACCCAAACATTGCTGCAGTCACTGCAGTGAGAAAGTCGCTATGTATTCAACCTAAACTCATAAGACAGTGGTTAATTACCATAGTGAAACACATAACAAAAAAGAAGACAACTACTATAGGTACTTATTCTGTGCTTATGCAGGTTCCTACTTCTGCTCCTGCATATACAGTATTCTACACCATGTGAAACAAAGGGGAAAAAAAACTGCAGTCAACAGTGTGGTCTGGGTGCATTTGGAGTGTAGGCCCCTTGAGTTGTTTGTCTTTTGTAGTAGTTTATTTTTGCCTGTGTGTTTATATAAAAAGGTGCACTTTTTTTTTTTTTTAATATGCGGCTTAATTGCAAAATCACAAGTAAACATACAGATAAATCGTACATTTGAGCCTGTGAGGGATTTGCATTGTAGTATCTCACAACATTACATGGTAGGATTGTTTACTTTGCTACTTCTGCTTTCTTTTTTTAAACACAGCCAAAGGTATACAGCCTGTAGCAGATTTCATTTTAAAAAGTCATAGTCTTAATGTGCATTTATGCACGCATTTAAAACGTTGTGGCGTAACTTCAGCTTTTAGTTTAGAGTTAGAACAATTCTACAGTAGTGTGCACTGATTATGTTTTTAGCACACATTTGGACAATGAACAATTACTTGTCTGATTGCTTGGCCCTAAACAACATTAGTTGGAAGCTTTTGATTTCTTGAATAATCGCTGTGAATGAAGAGACTATGGTTAATTTGAACCTTCATTTGGTGATTTAATAAGGTTTTCATAGATCCCTTATCAATTTGTTTACAGTTTAGCTTTATAATGAATAATGTCTTGTCTTTTCAGTTACAGTTGGATATCATAGCATTATTCATGTAGTACTGTATCTGTAGAGTGGTATTTCATTTCTTTTTAATGAATCCTAGATTCCATTAAACTTTAATGAAGAGAAACTTTGACTTGATTCATTTTGTTTGAAAGCACACATTTCATTTAGCAATTAGATTGCCTTGATAGCATGGCGGCTGGGATGCCGGCACACATAATAGCTTCATGAATATGGTTGAAAGGTGGAGATCATGATGACGGACCCTGACATTAAAAGCTTAGATGCAATAAGTGAAAATATTCCTTGGAGATATGTGTTCATAATAAATTGCAGGACTTCATATTCACATCAATTTATATGCAAACAGTCACACTTAGCCACTAGTGCATCTATTACCATGGAAACACGCTGTTTCTCACTGTGCTCTCTCGAAGCGATTTGCAAATGTCCTCTCTCTTTTACCCTTTCTTGCCTTCTTCTCTTCATCCATTTCTTCCTCTGACACTGTTATTCCTATGCATTTCTCCACTTAGTCTCTGAATCCTCTTTGTGAGCCAGCAGTACAGCAGTTGTTTAGGGGGTAGGCATAATAATAAAAAGCTCATAGGTGGGATAAAATTATTATTCACATTAAATAAGGAGGTATACTTTATATACTTTATTTATTTATTATTTATATTTATTACTGTATTATTTTATTAATTACCTTTAATTAATATAATTTAAATAATATAAAATTTAATAACTTTAAATTAGAATAACCGCTGTAACAATTGAATTTCCCCTTGGGGATTAGCAAAGTACTCTTCTTCTTCTTCTTCTCTACTGGCCTGTGCCCTCAGCTATACTGCTGGCTCTTTTCCAGACCGTTTCTGCTTATTCTTCACACTCTTATGTGCCCTTTTCTCTCCCTTTCTGTCCACTCTGTCATTTCTTCTTAAAAGCTTTCATCCTGATGTCTTCCTCTGCATTAACCCTGCTTCTTTGCTTCTCTTCAAACTTTTTTTCAAATCTCTCTTTACAGGTTTTCTTCTCCCAGTATCTTTTGTCTGTGGGCAATATCTCTTCCATACATGTAGAAGTTTCTTTCTTTTATTCTTGTATGCTCTTCTTTTCTCACTCCCTCTGTGTTGGATTCAACTGAAGTCCTTATCAAGTGTGACTCACAATTCAACTATTTCTACAGTGGAGCTTGTCCTTGAGAATCTAGCTCTTTTTCCTCTGTCTTTTTACATATTTTATCATTTTTTCAGCATTTCCTTCAATTTTCCTGCCCTGGGTTTTGATTCTACCTAGTCTTACCGCTATTATCTCCATATACTGCATAATCTGTCTTCTTCTCTCTCCTTTGCTCTTTCTCACACCACTGTCCCTTTTTGTTCTCCCCTGAGTTCTGCGAACATAAACATTTTGGGTGTCTGCCATCAGAGATATCCACGGCAACTCTGTCACCAGAATCATTTCAATGCTAATTTCTCTGGCATCTGTGGTAAATAAATTCACTCTGACAAACACAGTCATAAGCTTCCGAGGACTGGACCTGCTCCTTTTTATCTTTGCCTTTCTGACGCTCTCTCTCTTTTTTCTCAGAGCTAGGCGATCAGGATCTGAAGCCAACCGCATTCAATAAATACACTGGACATAGAGTATGTACATGCAAACAAGGTACACACATATTTACTCTTAGCAGAGCAAACATGCAAACAACATATGCATATACAGCACACCATAGACTACACAAACACAAAACTGCATATATTGTACACACATGCAAGGAACAAAGTGTTGCAAACAAACATTTAGGCAGACGTATAGGACAGATACACATCCACAGACATCCCCATTATGCAGGTAGTATGCATATTGCCATATTTTGTTTTTCCAATGCAGATTATGTTTTACTTATAGTCACTGTACTTACTACTAGTATTTTTCTGTTAAAGCAAATTCCTGGTCATGTAGAAAATTTTAGTTAAGACACATATAAATGCACACCTGAATGTCCATGTGTCTATGCACAGAGGATGTTGAGAGAGGGAGTGTATTGTATGTGCAAACCAGATACAGAGGATATTGGTCAGAGAACAGTTACATCTTTAATGTTTTTGTGCTTGGTACAGAGTAGAGAGATTCCAGGGGGTTCTTCCGCAATGCAGTATTGTAGTGGGGAGTGAGCCCCATTTGCCTTCAGATGCAAGCTCATATATATATATATATATATATGTATATATATATATATATATATATATAGTTACACATACTGTTGTTTTACATATTAGTAGGTACTCTTCAATATCTATCAATTTGTAAATCAAAATTTCATACTTTAATTTACTAGGGTCAGCACTGACAACACACACACTTTATGCAAAGAGAATTAAAAAAAAAAAACACTATGTACAAATTCTACAACATATGCTTGATCATGGTTGACTTAAGTGTCAACTAACTCCTTTCAGTGTTCATTCATTTGTGAAGTCTGATTGTGCAATGACAGCCCAAGAAAAAACAACAAAGAAAAGCCTTGTGATGAGCAGAGCAGGGACTTTGCTATGATGAGTATTGTTTGTATTATTTGATGCCTTTAACTTACTCGTTGAATTTATTTCTGTGCTGTTTTGTCACACAATGCTACAGTCATAATTATTTTATATGCATCTGTATGAGTGTAACACTACTGACCATTGATGTTCTTTTTTTTCTCCTAAGAACTCTAATTAGTGAAAGCTCTGGCACCGTATATTATCATGAGTCCACAAACAATATTGAACATTAGGAACGTGCTGCAATTGTGCTCAAATTGTACTTTACATAAGCATAACTACATGAACACACACAATCTGTTTTTTTCCATTTCAGCACACACATGTACACACTGTTAGGGTACTTTTTATCTACTTTCCCCTCTCCTCTTAGCTGTCATTCCCTCCTCTGCCTTTTATGCTATGCTTCTAAGACCTTTGTCTGCCCTGTCTTATTCTTTTTCCATCATTACTTTCCCTCTCTATACTTTGTGCCATCATTTTTTTGAGCTCCCTTGTCTTTCTATCTACTTACTTCTATTTTCTCTCTCCTCCCCGGAGGGTCTGTCTCCACCGCCGGGATCAGGGGATAGGCACTCAATATCTCCCACCCTGTCATACTGTTTAGAGGCCACCACCCTGGCTTTGTTGTGTTGACACATTTATCCTCTCTACCATTCCTCTTAGAATCCGAAGTGTGTGAATAGCAGATGTGTTTGTGTGTCAGTGTGTATGTACAGTGGGTACGGAAAGTATTCAGACTGCTTTAAAATTTTCACTCTTTGTGTCATTGCAGCCATTTGCCAAAATCAAAAAAGTTCATTTTATTTCTCATTAATGTACACTCAGCACCCCATCTTGACAGAAAAAAACAGAAATGTAGAAATTTTTGCAAATTTATTAAAAAAGAAAAACTGAAATATCACATGGTCATAAGTATTCAGACCCTTTGCAGTGACACTCATATTTAACTCACATGCTGTCCATGTCTTCTGATCCTCCTTGAGATGGTTCTGCTCCTTCATTGGAGTCCAGCTGTGTTTAAGTAAACTGACTGGACTTGATTAGGAAAGGCACACACCTGTCAATATAAGACCTTACAGCTCATAGTGCATGTCAGAGCAAATGAGAATCATGAGGTCGAAGGAACCGCCCAAGGAGCTCAGAGACAGAATTGTGGCAAGGCACAGAACTGGCCAAGGTTACAAAATAATTTCTGCAGCACTCAAGGTTCCTAAGAGCACAGTGGCCTCCATAATCCTCAAATGGAAAAAGTTTGGGACGACCAGAACTCTTCCTTGACCTGGCCGTGCAGCCAAACTGAGCAATCGTGGGAGAAGAGCCTTGGTGAGAGAGGTAAAGAAGAACCCAAAGATCACTGTGGCTGAGCTCCAGAGATGCAGTAGGGAGATGGGAGAAAGTTCCACAAAGTCAACTATCACTGCAGCCCTCCACCAGTCGGGGCTTTATGGCAGAGTGGCCCGACGGAAGCCTCTCCTCAGCGCAAGACACATGAAAGCCCGCATAGAGTTTGCCAAAAAACACATGAAGGACTCCCAGACTATGAGAAATAAGATTCTCTGGTCTGATGAGACCAAGATTGAACTTTTTGGCATTAATTCTAAGCGGTATGTGTGGAGAAAACCAGGCACTGCTCATCACCTGCCCAATACAATCCCTACAGTGAAACATGGTGGTGGGAGCATCATGTTGTGGGGGTGTTTTTCAGCTGCAGGGACAGGATGACTGGAATTGGAGGAAAGATGAATGCGGCCAAGTACAGAGATATCCTGGAAGAAAACCTCTTCCAGAGTGCTCAGGACCTCAGACTGGGCCGAAGGTTCACCTTTCAACAGGACAATGACCCTAAGCACACAGCTAAAATAACAAAGGAGTGGCTTTGGAACAACTCTGTGACCGTTCTTGACTGGCCCAGCCAGAGCCCTGACCTAAACCCAATTGAGCATCTCTGGAGAGACCTGAAAATGGCTGTCCACCAACGTTCACCATCCAACCTGACAGAACTGGAGATGATCTGCAAGGAAGAATAGCAGAGGATCCCCAAATCCAGGTGTGAAAAACTTGTTGCATCATTCCCAAGAAGACTCATGGCTGTACTAGCTCAAAAGGGTGCTTCTACTCAATCCTGAGCACAGGGTCTGAATACTTATGACCATGTGATATTTCAGTTTTTCTTTTTTAATAAATTTGCAAAAAATTCTACATTTCTGTTTTTTTCTGTCAAGATGGGGTGCTGAGTGTACATTAATGAGAAATAAAATGAACTTTTTTGATTTTGGCAAATGGCTGCAATGACACAAAGAGTGAAAAATTTAAAGGGGTCTGAATACTTTCCGTACCCACTGTATGTCCACAAATCAATGGGTTTTGCTGTTTGATGACCATGTGTCTTGTACAAAGACAGAGGAACATATGTGTGATTTCTTTCTTCTTTTTTTTTTTTGTTTTGTTTTTACCATTTTACTGACGATCTAGTTTGAAATTTAGCCATAAGGACTATGGATATTTTTCTGGGCTGCTATGTAATAAAGGATTTAAACGTGACATCTGTGATATTTTAGCAGTGCTAACAACTGGTGATTCCACGGATGGCCACTGGTTTCATGTTGGTATTGTCATTATGAAGATGATCGCATGCAGATGTTAGCATTTAACTCAATTTTCATTATAATCACAGCTTCACAGAGTTGTAAGTCAAATCGAATCATTTTGTGCTGATGAATGTTCATGTTTGTGGGTGACATGCTCTGGAGTGAACACCAGTGAGATGCATACACAGATTTAACTGAAAAATGAGCTATGTGCCATTTGTGCTACATTCAAATTGCACAATTTCATTAAAAGCAGCTTGTTTACAGCGTGCTCCTTTAAAGTTTGGCTTGATCAGCTGCTTCTCCTTTAATGTCTGACAAACTAGCAACTTTCTCGTTGCTCTGCTGAACTTTGTTGCTATTGTTGCTCTCCTCCATATTTATGCATATTGGTCTGTGAGGTGCTGACAGAGAATGATGATGACAGACGAGGAATGAGCTGTCAAAAAAAAAACACATGAATTGTAATCAGACTGCTCTGACAGTGGCTGCATAGTAGAGATGATAAATCAGATCTGGGGCCAGATCTTAGCTGACAAAATCGGGTTTGATTTGTTCACACTTCTGTTAAGATCTGATCAGCTCTCAGTCACTTGGAGGGAAAGAAATATGATATGGGCCACTTCAGTTGTAATGGGAAAATTGATTTAGTGATATATTGACTAAACAGGGCTATAATATGGTGGTATAGTTGTTGAAATGCAGAGGATGCGGACATTCTGTACTCTAATATTGAAAACGTTACTTAGATTTGTTGGGCCACAGCTGTGCTATTAATTGTGCCTGTTCATTTGACTTCATGATTTATTTTTAATTTTTACTCTGATTAGTGTCACTGTTTGTTTAGGACAAGGGTTAAGGATGGAATGGTAAGGTTTAAATTTAGGACTTAGGTAATGTGTATCAGCAAAGTAGGGCTCCCTCATGCACAGCATTTGCAAGAGTGCCACCTTGGCTGCTGACAACAGCGGGACTTACAAAGCTCAATGAATCATTGCACACACAGCTCGTGTCAATTTTCTCTATAAGTTCATACTCTATTCAATCACAACTACAGCTGTGCAAACATTGCGCTTCATCAGGTTTGCTTGTCAGTGGAAGTGTACTTACAAGTTAAGTTAGACTTCAGTGTGTGTTTGTGTGTACTTTCAGTGGCTTTGAGCAATGTGTCTGTTTGCCACTGCCACTGTCTACAGGCCCAGACTTTTGATTTAGGTTACTGGCTATGCAGGAGTGGGTGAGGTCCTATGGGGAATGTGAGCTCCTAGAATACAGGTCAGCTACTCATTCACCCCATCTGACCCTATCCTCTACCTTTCAATCCCTTCCTGCTCATCAGAGAAATCTGTGGTCTCCGTGTCTGGTCACTCCTTGCAACCACATTCCTAGCTGAAATCAAAACTCAGGTGTCAGCTGCCTGAACAGGACTCAGCAGCAATTATTAACCTCAGGGTCATCACCTAAGTTGTTTCTGTGCAGTGCCTAAGCAAAATGGATTGAAAAACTATTCAGTTGTCTACTATTCTTTAGGGAGGGTAACATATTGGCTCAAATATATTGATAATATTTGTTTCTGGATATTGTGTTTGCAAAAAGTCTGTGTTGTTTTAAATTTGAGAACTAAACATTTACCAGTGTGACCATGTTTTTTACATAGCATGTTGGCTGTTGGATTATAGGGTATTTCTAGCCCTTATGTTGTTAAGCTAGTGAGTCTTTCAGAGCTAATCAGCACTAAAATTGCTTTGTTAGCCCATTTTAAACTGCAGGAGTTTTTGATGGGCGGTGTATTGTGCTTTGCTTCCATGGAGGAAATAAATTCATGCTGATGCAAAATGAGTTGTTGGTGCCTCCTGACGTCTTTACTGCAGAAATGAACCTGTCAATGAATCTGTCAACCAAAAATTATGGCTGTCACAGTAGATAAGCCCAAAAAACAGGCTGGAAAATGCTAACTATCAGAGAAAATGATCCCACTCCCTGTAATAACTCAGTCAGCTGGCTGGTGGCTACACCCACTGAGAAAGGGGCCTCACTACAGACTGGACAGGCTGGCTGAACAGAACTTTTGGTAGGTTGCCAAATACTGTTGTCAGATGGCTATTGGAAAATGGGAAGAACATAGCCCTTATCTCATCAAGGAGAATATTTGCTCATAATAGTTTACAATGATGTGAAATACATAGTTTTTAGTCCCTGGTGAGTAGATAAAGGTAGAAGAGGGATCCCTCCCTTATTCCTTTTCACAGTTTGATTGGGAGCATTAACAGGAAAACATTTTGATAAAGGGTGAAAGCAATAACATGACTGAAAGAAAGAGGAATTAAAATGGCCAGCTAACAGAGTAAATAATCAATGTCTTTGAATGCATCTGTGGGTGAGAAGAGTCAGTAAAGTGTGTGCGCAATGAACAAGGAGGCCATAGAGTCAGTACTCACTGAATGTGGTGAAGCCAGTTGTGTGAACACTGACAGAACAGACTGTTGTCACTGCTCGCTGACAGCACACAAAGGAGTACAGCATGGGCTAGACTCTGCGATCACAGCAGTTTGCTTTGCAGCAGTTGGAAAAGGTACATTTTGTCCCTCTTTTCAAGCATGCCATTTAATGGAAAAGTAATAGGAGGAATACACTGATTCAGCTGAAGTAAAACTTATAAGTATTGAAAGTGACTTGAAGAAACTTTATGAGGAAAATTACATATCTAGGATATCTAAGTTCCGCACATATTTAAAGTTGATACACTGCTATATTCATATATAAATTGTACTGATGTCTAGTCAGCATTGTAGACTATGCACTTTGTGTAGTAAATGTTCAGTGATGTGGTTTTGGTAAACTTGGCTTCAAATTCATTTAGGTCTGTTTTGCTCCGTTAGACATAAAATGAGAAATACTGAAAGTCTCTCCACTTTTGCTTAAATGTCATCCAAGAAAAAAAATGTTAAGGTAGGACAAAGGTATGAGAGAGTACTTTAATTTTTTATACCTCATGCAGTGTAACTCTGCCTTGCTAAGCAAATACTACCAAGACAAACTGATGTTGATGTTCTGTGCACACACACAGAAGTCCATCCGCTACCAAACACCTGCGTGGTGCTTATCCAAGGTGATTTCAAAGCATCTATTTCTTTCTCCCTATTTGCTTCTCTTTTTCTCTCTCCATAATTTCAGTAATTAATTAAACATCACTTTGGATTACTTCACTGTGTAAGGACAGCATTGAAGATACTCTGATGTTCACTCTGCTTTAGCTAAGACTTTTTTTTAGCTGTTGTCATTTTTTTCCTGATGTGATTGGTTTTAAAATGGAACTTTAGTTGCACGGTGTCAAGGTTGAAGTTGAGGTTTGTGCTTTGTTTGGATTTTACTTCCTGATTTACTTGCCATTAGCAGTCCATTTTGTTTCATTCTTGTCTTTCTCTCTCACTTACTGTGTAGTGTTAGGTTTGCCCTTCAATGCTTTTAACATCACTCTACTCTCCCCAGCTGAGTATGCATCTGTCCTCCACACTTTTAAGCACAACTTCTTGTGACAGTGTTTATACAGTGTGTGTGTGGAGCTGTGTCCTCTAACTGGTCTCTATGTAGGAAATAGAGTGATGCAGGATGCTGTTTTAACAGGGGTGCGGCTGCAGGCTTTCAGTGCCATACAGTGTCATTGTCAAGACTCTTGAGTGGTTGTGTACACAAAAACACTACTGTGACACACACATACACACAAATGTGATATGTAGTTCATGAGGGTGACTTTCCTCGTTACTTCTGCAGCCAGAACTTTGACCATTTCATGTCTCTCATTCTCTCACTTACACCTTCATGATTTAAAAGTACCAGAGACATGATGTGAGTAATTGAGTGGTCCTTTGACAAGACACACCAGGGCTCTCTGTGGAGAATCTCCATTCCATTAATGTGCTCCATCAAAACATTTCTATACTCCTCCTGCAGACTTGGACTAGCCATGGTGTTCATCAAATCTCAAGGATACATTTTTTTTTTCTCTTCCTACACCTGTGCAGTCCTTGTCCCCAAGTCACAGAAAACTTCTTTGTTTTACAATTTGAAATTTTAAAGAGTAACCTGACATGAAATATATTCATAGCACAGTGACAAGAAACTGGTTGTAATGTGGTTTGGTTAAATTTTGTCAATACCTGATCCACTTAGTAAGGTTAGCACAGAAGATTTATTCAACACACTTTAAACTCAAATGTGTAAATGGTGTGGACACACAGATGGAGATCAAGTAGTTATTATGGGAAGCTGATAGGACAAGAGAAGGAATCACAACCTTTCTCAGCTCAAACTCACTGCCTTTGGAGCTATCTCCTAATCATACAGTATTATGCTAATAGCACATTCTAAAGTCTTCTTACCATAAATAACATAATTCTCACACCTTTAGATGGTAGAAACACTGAACAATCATAGTTTATTACTACATGAAATGATTTTCCTCCTCATATACTTAAGTTGATTGATCATTTACTCACCCATTTTTATATCAGCCATCAGTCTTTACGATTGTCTGGAGCCCTAAAAGCCAATACAGTTATAACTGAGAATAGCATCAGTATCATATTTAAATCCTCTAACAAAAGACATGGTTACTGTTGGCATAATCCAGTCTTGACAGTTATTCCATACATTTGTATGTTTATAGTGTGTACACATTTCAAATAAGTAGAAGAGTGCTATATATAATATGAAGCGTACAATTCCATCTTTTATGTATGATTATGACTTTACAATTACGATAACGATCTGATTTGATTTGACAGCATTTATATATTCTCCTTCAAAGAGATGCAGTTTGGGGTTAAGGTAATTCGTGAATCTAAATTGTCTTTAGATGCGAATGTGAGTATGAGTATTTGATTGTGTGTGTGTCAGATCTGTGATAAAGTGGTGGTCTGTCTAGGGTGTAGCCCGCCTTTTGCCCAATGTCAGCTGGGATTTGCTCCAGCCCACCATGACCCTGAATTCAACTAAGCGGTTTAGAGAATGGTTTGATGAATGGATGATTTTAGAGGTCACCTTATCTCAATATACTGTGCTTTAACACTCCTCCACCCTGTTTTATCTTCCTTTCCAACTTTTCTCATGTGTTCTTCTTTTGACTGCTAAATAGAGATGTAAAGGTGACTTGCACACCTGCTCTGACACAGAGAAACCCTTTAAAGGACAAGTAAACGAGGAGGGAAGGAGTTCTTTGTTTCAACCTCAGTGCTTAAAAGATCAATATGGCCCCTCGAGGACGGGAGATAAGAAGAATAATATACAGTAGTAATGTGTCAGCATCACTTACGATCTGATTATTACGTCTGTTGTTACCAATAAACATCATCGCTTTTAAAATTATTTATGACACTTTTGTTCCCTGTGAAAGTAAAAAGAATGTTTTTTTCCCCCCCAGCATGTCCTCATAATAGCTTTAGCCTATTTAGAGGTATTTTAAATTGTTTTGTGTACTTATGTACTTTTTTAAAACTAGGGTGGTATGTATTGTAAATTTCTTCGTCTCAATATTGTTGCTATTTCATTTGCCCTACATTCAGAGCATTTTCAAGAGTTAGGCCAGTGTAGATGAACCATTTAGCATCACTGAAGCCACTCACTTGTCACCTTACAATACCTTGCATGATTGGAAGATAAAGCCATATAGATGCTAATCAGTAGCCATCTGTCACAAATGTGTATGCGCTGGTCATTCTGAGACTAAGAGAGAAAGTAACTGAACTGTCTGCGTATGTAAAGGCAACTAGCTATAGAATGTCTTTTAGGAACTGGCTCTTTCTTAAAAAAAAGAAGTCAGTCTTCATCTTATTTTCTAAAGTTTCAGGTTTATTTATTAGATGTGAGGCATGTTTCATTTTTTTATTGTTTACTATTTCTGAAGTAAATAAGTATAAAGATAAACTGATAATTTGATAATTTATTGAGAGTGGGATTAAGGTTTTATTTTTTAAAGTAAATATATAGTGAAATGTAAATAAGTGAACATATTTTCTATGTTCAATGTTAATTGTGCTTATTTAAAAAAATGTTTAAAAATTGTTGGATAACACATGGCTCTGACAGTTCTGGGTAAAGGGCTCATCACTTTCTGTGTGTTTTTTATATAACACTGCTGGTGTAAACACTTGCAGAATTAAATCAACAAGATTTCCTGTCACTGACTTTTATGCACACACAATCACTAATCTGCCTCTCCCTTCTTTCATGTCCTTTTGCTTGGTTGCCCTGCTTCAGCACTTCATTTTAATTTAGTTTATACACCCATGTGCCAGCCTCAATCCTTTTTAACCTTGGTATGTCCCTCTCTGGTGTGTGAATGCCTACATTGTCTTTAGTTAGTCAAAACCTTGGCCATCATATATATATATATATCATATCATATATTTATATATATAAAATTTTTTATTTATTATTATATATTAATTATTTATAGTGACAAAATTATTTATATATAATGACTTCGATCACCAGGCTGAGTCAAGCATTGTGTGATGTATAGTTGATATTTCACAAGGCAAGATCAATGCCTCATCATGTGTAACTCCAGAATTGCCTTTTTATTGTTATAGATCAAAGGGGAAAGAACTCACAGTTGGGCACATATTGATGGAGAGCACTCTGTAATTTTCTTATCTTTACCTTCACTTTCATCTGCAACAACACATGACAGCTCCTTGAGAGTGCACTTGCCCCTGTTACATTATGTAATGTGCTAATTAAGGAGCTTTGGAGGTCCTTTGGGTTCATTTCTTTTGGGTCATGGACTAATTGTTGGATCAAACAAACAATATAGATGTGTCAGTTAGAGGCTTAAAAAATTACATGGTATTTAGTGGCAAATTATTTTTTGTTATTTTAAGGAATAATCTTGGGAAGTACATTGATAGAAAAAAATCTGAATACTATCACTTGTTTTCTTATTTCTTATTGTAATGGGGCTGATGAGTTTTTTTGTTTTTTTTTCTGCTTCCACTTCTGTATTTGCATGATCAAGCCGTCAAACAGTCCCACTTCAACCTTGACTTAGAAGACAGCTTAGACACCAAGTCTGTCCTGCCGATCAGAGTAAAGTATGGAGAAGCTGTCTAAGATAGAGTGATTGGTGTCAAAGTGCAGCATAGATAGGGTGAACACAATGAACACTAGTAGGACGCAGATCAGGAATCCTGTTTTATGAATACCAATAGGTAGCAATTATGCCAGATACAGTATGTGTAGTATGTGTAGACAACTTTATCTGTGTCTTGTCTCTGTTTCCAAGCATATGCATCCATTCATTATGCAGAAACCCTAATCAAACACTGCTGAGCTCCGACCATCTGCACCCAATAGTAAGTCAGCCGGCATCTATTGTGTGTCTGCCAGCGTCTCTTAAAAGAAATTATTTCATCAGAAGTCCATTTCTGGTTTGTACTTAATCAATAATTTAATGGCTGCTTTCATCTGAAGTGATTTACAAAACAGGGAATGTGCTGAAAAGTGGCCTTACAAACATGTCAAGTGCAGATTGGCAATAGACAAATCATATCTTTTACCAGCACAGCCAAATAGAGCCATTGCTCAAAGGATTCTTATTAATTTGGTTTTTTTTTTCCTGTCATGGGAGGTGAGTGAAATTCCTCATTAAAATAAAATAGCACAAATCAACCTTTGTACTATTTGCCACAATATGTCACAAAATGTCTGAAAGGTTTTAGCTTACAGACTCGCTCCAAGGAAAATCATTGAAGTTATGGTAAAAAGATGTCACTATTAAATTTGCCTAATAGTCGCTTTTTGGTCAATATATTGGCTCAGCATTTCATACTCTCAGTTGAGCCATGTGAGTGAAATCCATGTTGTAACCAGCAACACAATGAATAGTTATTTTAACAACAATTGTATAGAAGATATACCACCAAATATAATTTGACTCTGTATTAGGAGAGAGCCATTCTTCAAAGTCAGTGAGAGGGAAAGGATGCATTCTGGGATGAATGAAAGAACAGGGAGAAGTGAAATGGCGGTTGGGGATACAAAGGCGTGCAGGTGTGCACAGCAGCCTATCTCACACAGAATAGAAAGTCAGAAGCACGTCTCACATTTGTCCCTCCCCTTCTGTCTTTCTTCTCAATGGATGTTCTTTTAGCAGTCAATGCACAGCAAGTACCACCCAACTTAGGGGGAGCCTTAGTGCCAGTTTTGGTCCTGAGGCATCTCTGTATCACTGCATTGTCCATTTTTCAACTCACTTTGATATATCCAGTTAAAATCATAGGACTCCACCTCTGAACACAAAAATTGGTCAAATATTTGACTGAGTGGCTGTGACATTTGTGGGCCTCACAAATGACAGATTTCACCTATAGTATTAAACCAGTGGTTCTCCACCTAGCCGGCACTTCTCTAAGGCCCCCACCCAAATGGAGCTAAGATTTGCTCTAAAGTTGCTTTTTTCTTAATACGTTTACCTCTTCAGTCTAAAATTGTGACCAAATGCAAGACAAACACATTATTGTGAGGTACAAGCTTCACACTTCTTTTAGTCTTATCAAAAATCACTGAAATAGTTATCTCTGACATTCTTAGATGTGAAGCTGAAATATTTAGCTATTTGGTTGAGAGTCATGACAGATTGTAAACCATTTTTGCACTATAATTTTAAAACTAATGATCTACTACCCAAAATCACCTGATAATACCTTGTTTGACTATTGTATGAGAATAAGCAAATTAGTTTGTAGACTGCTAGCATCTTTAATTTTCTCACAGTTTGCAGTTGTTGTTTATGCACAAATGTGTGTGTATATAGAGATGTCAGACATTCTATGAGCCCAAAGCAAATGCTGTCTGTGTTAAGTACTGCTGTGGGTTGTTTCTGTGATTTTAAGGGGAAACCATGTCACTCTACTTTCTCCAAGGCCTTTGGGGGGTTTATCAAAATTAAGCTTGTTGTATGTCTATAACATCACGATGGCGCACTGAACAGACTTCCATGTTCATGCGCACACTCACACTTAAACAAACAAAACAGACATTATATAACCACAAACCATGACATGGCACTTATCCTGCAGAAATCCTCCTCTACAGGGAAAAGGAAGGAGCAGAGATGGGAGCCTTGGCAAAAATAAGAAATGAGCGAAGAGACTGTGGGAAATGGGGTTAGAGTGAGAGAGAGGAGAACTCACAATTAGAATGTAACAGCTGTATGTGTATTTGTGTGTCTGCCTGAGGCAAGAGGGTGTGAGGAGAAAAAAGAACTGCAAACTGTCAGAAATGGAGATATTGACTGATTGATGAGGACTCTAAAGCCTTATATACTGCACCAGACATGCAAACAAATGCATATGTTGGTCTCCTTCACTCTGTCCTGTTTACCTGTCTCACACCCATAGTCTACATATATTCACAATATTTTTCTCCAGCAGAAATACGAGACACCCTTCCGTGCTCACATCCCTTTATAACCCTTAAAAACATCTCTAGAGTTAACTTGAACTGTTCCTTAAACATGCTGTACCCAGATCTTCCTGTAGAATTGACTCTATCTTGTCAACACCTGAGGATAAAGGCCCTCAGATTGCAGCCGCGTCTCTCCTCAGCATCAAAATTTTAAGGCAACTGTATCTTGTGCTGCATTTGCTGCTGCTACTGCATTTACTGCTGGTGGCGAGGGTATTAGAGATGTGCTGTCTATCTCCACCTGTCTCTCTGCCTCTGTGCTGTGCCCAGCGGATGTTTATCCAGGCCCTGAGCTTCCAGCTCTCAGTAGACTGGGCCTTCCACCAATCATACTCAACTTGAATACCAACATATAAACAGACAGCAGCTGCCAAGGTACTTATGCTAAATCACACAGGGGAAGGAGGGTAGGGAGAAAACGGCAAATATATAGTTCTATAGGTGTGTTTTTTGTCACCCCATGAACTTTTTGTCAGTTTTGTCCATCATTAATTGTCCCTGTTATGATGCCTATGTGCCTCTTATCGCTGCCCCTCTCTGTGGCCAAAAAATGATAGCTGCTGTAGCTTAATTTAAATTGCCCATAACTGCCTCAGAGATATTTTGGCTGCTGATTCGACTCCTGTTGCGGTGTTTCATTTTATGTACATGGCAACTTTACAGCCAAATCAAAATGAGTTTGTTGACTGCACTAACTACTCTGCACAAGTGGATCTCACTGTGGAATATGAATAAGGAATAAAAACAAGTTGGACATATTGGCTTGATACCATGTTTGATCGTCATATGGTGCTGGAGTTGAGACATTTTAATTGACAGCTTCCTCTGTCATGCAGTTTTGACTCTTGGAAGTTTGGAACAGGTTACATCTGTGTTATCTGATGTGTCTTCCCCGACATTGTTCAGGGTCTCTGATGCAAGGTTGCCATTTTTCTAATCTGTGTTTGGTACATTGGGAAATTGGTATTTGCATGTGAATTGCTTTTCTGTTGCCTCTGATGTGGGAACGATAGCATGCTGCATGAGCTCCTGATGGGAGAAAAGCAATTCTTTTTTTTTTTCTTTTATTTCTTTCATGTCTGTCTCCTTTGAGGCAAAAAACAAAAGGTGGAACAGAGGCTCTTCTGCTGCATTGCTGCAGTAGAAACTGAGTAAGTATAAAAAAGGGTATAAAGGTATGTGAGACTGAGGCGTGTGAATAGTATTTGAATTAGATGCTCAGCTGGGAGAGCTGGGATACACCTCCTGGAAGTCCCATAGGTCCTGGTAACTCCTGGCATCCTCTCTTTTCTTCCCACACCCACTCTTCTATCTTAAGTCTCTGCTCCACTCTCAACTTTCTTAGTCACACTTTCTTTCCTCTTTTCCTTTCCTGCCTTGTACTTTATCTCTTCATCTCCCTCGCTCCTCCCCCTGTTTTGGAGCCAGCTGTGTAACTCAGCTAATGACGTTGAGAAAGCATGCTGTCAGCACATCCTCCATGCCGCCAGGGCATGGTTACATAAGCTGGTTAACAGAGCAGGCCCACTGCCATGTCAGCCCCTCATCATTATTAGACAAAAAAAAAAAATAGAGGACAGAGAAGAGGAAAAAAGGAATGGGAGAGAGGGCCAAAAGTGAAGTGAACATATGCTTGCTCACTTTAACTCGTTTTCTGTGTTTATCAGCAATCATCATCTCACCCCATCATCTGTAATACTGTCTCATTTTTCTACCCTTTCCACATACTTGGCAACACATCCCCACATTCCAGCACGTTTTCTCATCTTCTCTCTCCTCCTTTGTCCACCATATACACACAAGGCATAAATGGACACACAGACACACACCTCTTGAGAGGGCTTCAGCCAGCCAGAGGTCCTTTTACGCATCTCAGAGGGCGATCAGGAGGGTTCCTCTCATACTATCAAGGGCCCTAATTAGAGTCATCAGGTAATTAAGCACAATTAGGGGATTAACAACTATGTACGAATAAAAATGAAAGACCCCCCACCACTTCTAGCCAAAGGCATACAAAGAAAAACGCATGCTCTTACAATCACTTGCATACACACCAGGCCCTTCCGTATTCTTTTTTTCCCTCATCTCCCAGTACTACTGTGGTTAAGCTTTAATGTATCTTTTAAGACCTTCCTTTTCTCTTTGGATTCTCTTCTTAAAACAGTAGATTCTCTTTAACAATCTAAATCCCCCCAGTTGTATTCCCCCCATCTAATCTCTAACACAGCCGCAGAAAGCAAGGTCATGTGGGACAGCCTGCAAAGAAAGGCGAGTGTAGCTACACAGTAAAGGATTTGAGTATAGAGCGTTACAGCCTGCAAACTGTTCTATGGTCCAGCAAAACAAAGTCCTCTGACTTATAACATTATTATCCAGCTAACAAAGAGAAATGAGCTGTTGAGTGCAACAAATTGGAGCACCAAGTAAAACAAATGAAGCTTCACAAAAACACAAACCCCCCAACCAACATCTAACAACATGGTAATTCATCTTTTGTATGTAATGACGCACAGGTTTCTGTAATACCTCAGGAAGGATTTGAGTGCTAATGAGGTTCATGGGAATGAATTTATACAGAAAGAGACTTCACAAACTACTTTGTGGTAGATTTAATATGAAATGGATATAACTGTCATTTGGTCCCTCGGTCTACATCCAGTAACCCATAGTGACAAAGAGAAGACCCTTGATTTAGTACTATGTAGAAGTGCTTCAGCCAACAGGTATGGCTTTGAGTCTTGGGTAAGTCTCTACAACCTCTAATTACATGGGTTTGTGGAAGTTTGCCCCAGTCTTCCTGGGAGACCTTCCATTGGACTGGATGTGTGGCATCTGTGAACTGCCATCTTCATGTCTGTCCACAGATGTTCTCTGGGGTTTATGTCTGAGCTTTGACTGGGCTACTCGAGGACAGGGATGCTTCCTGATGCCACTCCAGTTATGTCTTGGCTGTATGTGTGTGCGCGTCTGTGTGCACACATATTAACCATTTATAATCAAAGCATAATAACAATATAATGTCTCAAACATGAAGAGGTTTAAATATTTATTTAGAATTATGCTCACCCTCTACACAGTTGGAATATTGGCAACTTTGGCAATGAAGTTAAAGTCTCTTTTGTGCATATGTGTGTGTTTTTTCATCAATTATGAATGTGTGAGATTTACCCACACCCCGGAGCTTGGTACGTAAACTTTGCTTTGATGTTAATCGCATACCGTGTGTGAAACAAGACAAGAATTAGCACTTGCTTGTGTTGAAGTTACGGGTATTTGTGTGTGTCTCTGTGTTTTCTTGTGCATCTATCCATTAATAATAACTTATTTGCTTTGTGCAAATTGTCTGTAGTTTTGGTTGTGTGTTTAGAACGTGGTGGAGTAAGGGAGACAGAGATGTAAAGTTTGTCTGCAATATTATGTAACAAAAGAACTGACTCAGAGGGGTATAAGAAAAAAGCTAAAATGAAGGAGGGAAAAGCTGAGAAAGAGAGAGGGGGAAAAAGCTAAGGGAGCCGGACCTAAATATTCAGAGATATATTGCATTAATGGAATATGCTTCACTACAATATAGTGTGCAGGCATTTAGGGATCTGCCTTTGCCTTTGTCATTAGGCAAATTAAATCATCTTAATGTTCCCTCTGTTTAGTAATGAAAGCTCCTCTGTCATCCCTCTCTTTCCCCTCCTCTCTTTCTCTCCTCTCCTTCCCCTCCTCTCCCTCTCCCTTGCTCCATCTTGTGTCTCCCTTTGGCATCCCTGTGGTGCTCAGTACTCTGCAGTCGGCTTTTGCTGTCTAGCATACGCCACTAAAGCTCTAAGTACATCTTCCCAAGACTGTGTACTTAGCTCTGGTGCTGTCACTGCATTGCTGTAAAGCCCCTACTACTCAAACACCACACAGCACCATCAGAGATGTTTTCAGTATCTTTTGCTTTCATTCCAAATAGTCAGAGCCTGAGAAGTGATTCTTTTCACCATATAGCAGTGAATATACTATGAAAATTGTAGCCATTGCAGCTCCCATGACTTTGTGGGGCAGGGTATCTTAGCTCCACAATGGAAGAGCTATGAATGCTATAAATGTAGCTATGAATTTGACTACGAGCTTAGCCATTCTACATGTTTAGTTTTTAACACCATCCCCAGCCAAGTCAGTCAGCAAGCGCTTTGTTTCAGTACCGATAGCACCACTGCAAACAAGCAGCCCAGTTATTCTGCAAAGCAGGGTAATTTTTTAAGAGTTATGTTAATGATTATTCAGTTTTATATGATATGCTCTGTAGTAAACCAATAGAATGTCACTGGTTTAAATTCCTTAAACAGAAATGTTCTTGTATGTCAGGCTTTTTGTGTTAATGGCTCTCCTCTGTTTGTAGCAAAGGCAGAGGCAGTGTGACATTACTGTAAAACACCTTAGAGAAGGGGTCAGATTTGATTGTTTAGAATTCAAGGTTTGTGACTTCTATACCAGAGACCTTGATTAACAAGTTCCCTCCACTTGTTTGTCAAATGGTACTTTAACCTAATCACTAGGAAGATTGGCATAATTTTATTGTAAATGTTAATATTTGTTAATTTTTTATGAAACGCTACAGTTAAAACATGCATGTTCTCCAAAGGCTTTCTGTTTTTAATTGCTTTTGTCATTTGTCAGCTGCCTTGTTATTGGTCTCTCATGTACTTCCATGCCTTCAACCAGTAATTCAGAAAGTGACATAAAAGGAACACATTCATATACTGCTCATAAATAACCTTACAACTCATGTACTGTATGTGTAAGGTCACTATCTTTTTGTATTTTCTAATCTTTCTTTACCCATGTTCATGTCACATACTAACTTATCTCTGCTGACAGATTTTTTTAAGCTCACTGTACACAGCAGGTGCGCATAACCCGTGGGCATTCATTACACAGTACTGCAGCAGAACGAGAGGGAGGGGTAGGGAGCAGAGGACAGGGAGGGTGAAAGAGTGACGAAGCTGAGAGGCAACATAAAACTGGGAAAGCATGGGAAAAAAACACCAAATTATGTAGACGAAGGAGCAAGAAAGAAAGGATGTCAAAGGATGGGGGAGAACAGAGCATGGTGGAGGAGAAGCATAAGATTGGAGAAAATCTCTGTAAAATACCTTCCAAATTCCCAGCAGAAAAGATACAATTACATGTCATTGCCTGAGAGGGGCAGCAGAGATACAGCTTTCCTATGGCTACTATCTATGCCCCTATTTACACAGATCAACAAAGACTAATCATTCTTTTTTTCTTTCTCTTTCTAACAGTAACTTACCTGTTTTTCCATTTCTTTTCTCTGTTCCTCAAATAAACAAAGTACAAAATAAAAAAGAATAAGCATATACCTCTTTATTCTGCTTTGAAATTGGTGCATGTGTATCTGTCTACTTGAGCCAAATGCAATGGGCAGACCAGTGCCACTCCTGAGAGCTAGCCTACTCGACCACTTCCATGTTCAGTCATCTTCATCTTTAATGTTCAGAGAGTATGGTAGGACATACAGCCTATATTGTGTAATGATGCAGAACACAAAAAAGGTTTAGATGGATTAAAATTGGGACAGATTTGAACAGAAATAAGTTATTCCCAAGCACACTTGCTAGATAAAATTACAGATGACCTGAGTATTAAGTATGCATATTTAAACTGAAATTTAACAATGATGTGCACACACTATCTACTACCCTACATATATGATGATGAGCAATGAAAATATAAATACAATGTAGTAGTAGTATGCTTGACATTTGGCTGAAATATTTCTGATGCTGACACAGCCACTGCCAGGGAGGAGTGTTGCCCTACAGGCTGGATCCAGTATTCACTCTGACTCATCAGGACAAGTACACACACACACACACACACGCACACACACGCACACACACACACACACACACACACACACACACACACACACACACACACACACACGCACTTACACACAGATATACACAACAGTGGACATCAGAGGCCCCTCTGTGTTGGCATGAGGGGGTCTTCCCCATCGTTCATCTATGTAGAGCTTAATACAATTCAATGGATGGACTTTGTATCCATCGCTACAGGGCACCCTGTTAAATGAACTGTATGTGTGAGTCACAGGGTGTAGGGGAGGGATTTGTGAAGCCAGTTATTACATAGATGCATATACATAGTGCTGTATATGTGGTTGAGTCTGTCTGTGTGGCTGTTTTATGTTTGGGTCTATATGGATATTAGGCATCTTCACTTGCCTTCATCTTGTGCCTCCCATCTGTACTTAAACACCAAACCTTACATTTTTATGCCCTAGAGCATGTTAGTCAGAAAGTATAGTGGAAGGGTGAGAGAGTAGGAGTAGAGAGACAAAGAGAAAGAACTGTGTGCAGGCATGTTGTGAATCATGCATGACCTACATGGTGGATCTCAATTAGGTGAATGCGCTGATGCAGCTTGATAAGAGACCATTTGGCACCAAAGATGATGATGATAAATCACATTATTGTTGAAGAAACTAATTTATTTTTTGACTTTTGCCACTGGAGAGACCGTATTAATAGTACAGCTTTTAACCACAGGGTGTGTGTAATTGTGTGATTGAGAAAATTAAATTAACTCATTAATTCAATAACTTGAGTTATAGGCCTTAAAAACTCTTGCATATGATTTTTACAGGTCAAAGATTTTAACAGGTGATTAAAAATATTGACTAAGTGACTGATTATTTTAGGCTGACTATAATTTTAACTATAACATTAACCTCAGTTGTGTTTTTATGTGGTTTTGGGAAGAACCTTTGCAACCAAGTCGTTTTTTTAATTAGTTGGAAGGTGCGCAAACAGCTTGTGCATTGTGGTGTGTGTCATAATGTAGCATGACTTTCATCAGTCATTGTTTCTGTTAGTTTCACTGACCCTATATGGGGATGAGCCTGTTTTAATGAGAATTGGACTGAAAACATTCAGTTAAACACAATGAATTCAAAGCCTACTGCACCATGGATATGAATTAGGAAGACAGTGGAATCACACGACAAGCCAGAAAAACACAAAATATTCAAACCTTCTCTATCAAACAGCTTTGTTTTGTATTAACATCTGGCGCATCAACAGAGCCCTAGCATCACCTACATTGCAACCTTTCTGGCAGACCTCTGGGCAGTGTTAGATATACACCAATGCTGCAGACTATACACACTGGGAAAAAAAATCAGTTTTGGCAGAATTACAGTCGTAATTTAATCATATCCAACTGATATATATATATATTCTTTTTATATTTTTCAAACTTTTTAGCCAGTATGGATCAGTCTTAATTAGCACTCAGCGATGTGTAAAAGGTCTTAAATTTATCTAGGGGAAACCTGCAGAAACCCTGAAAAAATGGGATGTTAAAGATCTACTGCAAGTGTCTGGATAAAGTATAGGCTTGACTTCATCCAAGAGTTCAATTTTTCTCTGGGTCTCAATTTCCCTTTACCTTAAGGGAAATTAATTTACCCTGGAGCAAGCTACTGCCAAACAATTAGCAAATAGTGAGCTTACTTGCTTTCTGACTCAATTAATTAGGTTTCATAGGTCCCAGAAGTCCCTCAGCAAATTCCTGTACCAGAGAGCATACTGGGTCTCCTCTGTTTTGAGGATTGTAGCCTCTGTGGGTGCGCACAGAATGAGCTGTCCCTCCAAGGAATGAAGCTTCTGTCTGCCTGAGCTCTTTAATGTGGTGTTAAACTCTGCCCCAGCCATCCATTGCCAAACTTGTCATCATAACAAGCTTATAGTGTAAATGCCCAAGATTAAGCTAGATATTGGCAGTATACCGATGTGCCCTTCTTTGTTAGCTTCATGCTAATCTGCTAGGCAGGATGATGGTCGGCAACAGTTCAAGCTGGGAAAGTTGGATAGCGGCATGTCAATATTTGGTTACTGTTGGTCGGTGTGTAACGCTGGATTTACAGTGATCAAATTCCTGAGAAACCACAGATTGCAGAAACAGTAGATGCTGATATTTACAGTATGTCTGTGTCTGGGTAGAAGCCAGTTTTGGATACAGTATCTGTTGAGTCAACAAGCAGAGACCAGAGAGGAATTCTCAGCTCAGTGAGCAACATAACCTTAACACACACCACTTTTTTTTTTGTACCTATAGGTAGTTTTATGTTTCCTACTGTTAGCTGAGATCCCAGTGTCTACTGTCTCTGTCCTGTAGAGAATGAAATGCAAGCCTGAGAGCCCTAAAAACCAGCCAATTAGTCTCTCATTTTTTTTCATTATTTTCAAATTACCCCTGTATAGTTGTACAGCTTCATTGCTGTTGATGCAACAGGTGGAAGATTTTTCAGCAACATGAACAAATATGTTTAGTATGTTTACTCACTAAGTTAACAACTATTGTCATGTTTAACAAGTTCTCCAGATTTACCTCCACAACAATGTAGAAATGGTAAAACAACATAATAACATCTTAAACACATAAACAACTTCGCTTTTTTTTTTTCCCCAACTAGGTTAATAGATAGCATGTAATGTTGCAGAGTGGAATTTGGCAGAGCTATCATTTCGTTTTTTGGTTGAGGAGAAAAACAGATTTTTGCCACTAAGCTTTAAGTAGCAAATTCTTTCCATTTTAATGCATTCCTCTCTCAGCAATGCTTGTAGACCATAGATGCTCTGGAAGACGCTGGTGTGTGTAATAAGGCTGCTTTGGAGGAGCTCTCCCCCAGCTGCCGTGCTAATTGAGGCGCAGAGACGAGCCCCAGCCAGATGGAGGGAAGATGCCACAAATTGATTCCTCGCATTCGTCTTCATTAAGGTCTCAGCTCTGGGGCTCTGTAAAGAGTAAGCGTGAGAGGGAAAGAGAAAAAAAAATGAAGGAAGGAGAGAAGGAAAGCAGGTCAGAGGAGACCCCCCTCAGGCCCCAAGGACTTGGCTCTGATAAGGTAAATTCTGACTCTCCAAAACAGTGTTTGTGCTCCCACTTGTTTGTGTGTGCCTGTGTCATTATGTGTAGTAGCAGTCTGGGTAAAGAGGGAAGAGAAACCTTAAGTGCCAATCATTCTCTGTCAAAAACAGCTTAACATGTAACCATAACTTCAGAGGGGGACATTCACCCTGCCTCTCTTGCTTCCATTCTTTCTTACCCTTTTGTGAGTCACAGCTTCTCATCAAACTCCACTCCACTCTCCAGCACTGTTCGCCCAGTTGTTTGCCACTTTGTTATGTTTTAGTAACTTTCACTAACTAAAGCCTTGACAGTGCACTGTGCCATAGTAACTCATTAGGAGAGGCAGAAGTTTCATGATCATCATTGTATATGCACAAACAACCCCACATAATCACCACCTTGCATCTGCCCACAATGACCCCATGCACTTTTAGCACCCTTCCAGTATTTCTCTGTCACATCCCCAATGATGCAGCTTCTGCAATTACTAGACAATGTAGAAAAAATGACCTGTCTCTTACACAGATTACATTCCCCATACTTAATGGGGCCCATGTTTATGTAACAATCCTTTCAAATTCTCCCCGTGGGAAGACTCATACTCTGTCTTCCTGCCATTTGCCAGGGCTCCATGCATCTTTCAACATGTTAGCTATCACCTCCCTGCACCCAAGAAAGTAAATTTACAACTTTGTGCTCAAACACATAAATAATGAACATATCAGCATTTTTCCTGCATCACAAATACGCATGCAATAAAAATTCTTCTGTTCTATTTTTCCTACCGTATTGGTAAAAAGAGGATTTGTCAACTGTGATGAGCTTTTCTGTGGGCTGCACCACAGTAACATTAAAAGGGATTGTGGATGGCATAGGCCGACATGCAGGCAGAGGTTTGAATGCCATAGTTGGTTTGCTGAGGGTGGGAGGGTGGGGCTGGAGAGATGGTCCAGGAGCCTGGGTTTGGGAGGGTGGGTGGTGCTTATTGGCGTTTGATGTCTTATCTATTATTCGTGCCACGTTACCTGGATTATGTGTCGGCTGACTTTGGGGGGTTTCTTAGCCTTGTCAACAAGCTGTCTGTCTGGAAGGGCTTTTTCATTTCACTGTCTGTCTACTTCCCCCACTCTCGCTCAAACACACACCGGTCCTTTTCTTTGCTTGTCATCCCTAAACTCTTCTCACACATCCTATCACAAGCCCAAATCCCTGTTTCTCTTTCTTTCATCCATCCATCCATACTCCTCCCTCCTTCTATCTTGCTCTCTTCCTTCAGCTCTGCTTTCCTCTGTTCTGCAGTGACATTAAGCAGCTTACTGCATGTCTTGTTGCAGGCTTACAGTGTGCTGGACGCAGAGTTTTCCTGTCAGTCTGTATATACAGGTACTTTGTGAGTCAAAGCCTCTGTGACTACTTCCACTATGTAGGCTTCTTGTAGCATCACACAGGGAATTTGAGTCTCAACTGATGCAATGAATCCTTCTTTGTTCTGTGTGTCTGCACATATTTTTTTGTGTGTACAGTTTATAGTTGATATAATCTGTCTCTCTGTGTGCTAGTTCACTGAAAATGTGATTATATAAATATATTGTATATTTCTTGTTAGTTATCTGGTTGGATGCTTATATTGTTTCGACGTTTCACCTTAATTGTGAATGTGAGAGAAGTTAGAGATTGATTTTTTTTTTTTTTTTTTTTTTTTTTTGTTGTTTTTGTGACATCTTCTCACTGACCTAGGTTGCATGTTTCTTCCATTTCTCTGCCTCTGTCTCCCCTATTTCCTGTCTTCCTCTCAATTTTTTCTGAATAAAGACAAGAAATGCACACCCCCCCTTTTTAAAAACATGGAATGCCATATCTGTTAATAAAGTTGTTTTTTGATCTCCACGGGGCAATCGTGGATGGGGAGTCGGACTTGAAACCTGAAAATTGCAGGTTCGAGTCTCAGGTCCGGCAGCGCCCTGCCCACCTTCAATACCATGCCTAAGGTGAGACCCTTGAGCAAGGCACCGGACCCCCAACTGCTCCCCCGGCGCCACAGCGCCGATTGCCCACTGCTCCGGGTGTGTGTTCACTGGTGTGTCTGTGCACTTTGGAATTGGGTTAAAATGCATAGCACAAATTCTGAGTATGGGTCACCATACTTGGCCATATAAGTCACTTTCTTTTCTTCTTTCTCTGATCACACAGACCATTAAGAAATAGCAAACTGTCACAACCTTTAGAGCGGCTATAATCTAAAACAGAAAAATAAACATTTATAATAAGTGTCCCATCCTGTTTATATGCATCAAGTTAATTATCCGTCCTTGCCCATGATGGTTGAGGTGATAATGTCTGTTTATGCATTCACTCAGCATTAGCATTTTAAATCTTGTGATTTAAAATGACCTATGATTTTAAATCTCTCAAAGATGATGATTAGTTTGGCTTTGCGATGGACTGGCGTTCTGCCTTTCACCTGAAGAGAGCTGGGATAGGCTCCAGCCTATCCCTGTGACCCTAAATAGGAATTAGTGGGTATAGATAATGGATGGATTAGTTTGCTTGAAAGAGTTTTTTTTTTTTTATACCTCCCATATTACTAATGCTCTTTGGTTTTTTTTGTGTTCCTTCTTCTGTCTTCCTATGCTATGTAAATACCTACTTACATAACTTGCATACCACAGAGATAGCTGGGTCACTGTTCTGTATTGTCTCTTACAATAATGCCAAAATTGGCATTTCTTTCTGTAGCTCTGTAACACACTGATTCACTCCCACTCTCTCCCTCCTTCCCCTCCTGTTGCTTGTCTCTTTTCATCCAGTATTTGTATTCACTTTAAGTCACTGTGTTTAATTTTATTCACTTTGCTTGTAGCTACTACTGCTCATAGCTGGCAGTTATGGAGAACTGTTTGAAGTTGAAATTAGCATCTCTAGTTATCATTCACACTCTTACATCTTAATTTTTTTTTTTTATCTGTAGCCGGGTATGGTTTGAATCTGTCAACTGCTGTGTTTCATTAAATCTGCTCCTTCATTTTCGCAGCTTGTCTGTCCTGATGTCTTGACCTCTTGTTTCTTATTCTCTTTCACTTCATTTCCTACCACAATGTTGTTTCGGCACCTTTGCCACTTTCACATGGAGGGAGGATACACATATTTCAGAATCACCTTTTTTACTTCTCTGTGATCCCTCTTCCATCTGTGCTGGGGGAGAAGTAAAAGGTGAAGCCACTGAATGCAGTTCTGCATTTCTTGCCCAGACTCTTGCCCCACCTGTCTTAGGGGATACCCCTCCCACAAAAAACCAAGAAAAAAGGAGAAACATGAGGCATATTTTAATTACTATACTATAGATTCCTCATTTGGTGCAAAGTGTTACCCTCTGAACTAGGAACATGTGCTGAAGCTTGTGAGGAAAAACATTTCATGAAGGAAAGCGCTACAGGGATGACAGGATTACTATCAGAAAAACAGTAAAAAATATGGGTCACATAAAACGTCCTGAGGTCATTATTTCTCTACTGAGGTTGCTACTGTAGTTAGGAATGCAGACAGACTAGCAGAGCTGACTTGGTAAACTGACAAACTGACAGCCCAGAGCACTCTCACTAATGCACAGATGATCATGCCCTCCAAATACTAACTCAACTGTTAGGAATCAAGACACATACACTGCTCACCAGTTTTTACACAAAAACTCTCAAGCAAAAACAAACGGACATTGAAATTTGACATTATTAACAGGGTAATCTATTTGCAATTAAATGTGCCGCCTCTGTTGGAAAAGCAGCAGACAGATGTTTAATTAGTGTTGATGAACAAAACTACAAACAGACACTGGGGGTCACTAGTCTGGGGAGAAGTACTTTATGATGATATAATGCACTATACTGTGTACATCTTGTTTGTGTAATAAGCTGTAACTATATATGCAGTGTAACTCAGAATATTATTGTTCACTTCACAAATTAGTGTACGTATTGCAACAAGTGAAACACTGTAATATTAAAAAAAACTGTTAATCATTGTTCTTCACTAATTTCATTACTGACTGACAGCAGTAATTCATTACAGCATCCACCTCAGGTATTTAAACTCAAATTAATTTGGTTGCCTGTCCTTAGGGGGAGTTGTGTCATGGCAGCAAATTTTCATTTTCTTCGTTTCTCTCAGGGAAAAAAAAATACCCCCAAAAACTAAATCAAATTTTCTTTGATTTAGCTTTTTAGGCTACAAGAATTCAACCAGTTATAACAAAATTGAAATGGTAATTGGAACTTGGGCATATGTTTATACAGAACAAAATACCTTCTGGCACTTGGAGGCTCCCATGCCATGTGTGGTACTTTCACATCAGCTGTACGTTCCAAAGAGCTAATATCACACAATTATTCACAGTATATAACTGTAACTAATAAAGCAGTCCTGCATGGGTCCATGATACTAAACCATACCCATCCCACAACTGCCACATTTTGGCTTATCTGCTTTGGGAGCATTTTTCATTTAAATGAATCTTGGTGCCAGCTATCCAGATTGTACAATACACATGAAACACAGTCAGTTAAATTTTCTGCACTTCTCTTTATTTTTCAACATATAAACATGTAGTGAAACTTGGAGAAACTACAAGAAGCAGAAAATAATCACTTCAAGTTTTAAAACTCAACATATGTGATTCTAAGGTCCTAAGCTTTAACTAAACAGTCCCCTGGATTTTACTCAATTTTAAAAATCATATTGGAATATGAAAATTCTAATGTATGTCCAAAAGTTGAAACGTTAATTATACTATGGTATGATTACTGGGCAAAGCATTAATGGTTACATATGTTTTTTCAGTAGTGCAGATTGTGATTACATAAATGCATGTGTACACACATGAATACACAGTGCCCCGTACACATACACTCATGCACATTTGACAAATCCTCGGCATTTCAGTCTTAAATGTGTTCCCACGCTATAAACCTTGCACCAACCCACACGCCTCATTCAGTAGGGCATGCTGCACAGAGCAAGGCAACTTTGTAAATATCCCCACTAAGGAGGAGTTTACTTCTTTCCAGTGAGTCACTGACATTATTAAAAAAAAAGGTTTTAGGACTGAGATAAAATGACTCCTCTTTATGGTTCCCAAAAATGCTGTAAAATGTTTACTGTTCACTGCACTTGCTAAGCCCTTGAACAGTCTGAGCATAGTGGGAGACAGGAGGTGTAAAAGGAAGTGTCCGGGAGAGGAGTGAATGATAAAATTCAAAGAAAGACAAATGAAAGGAGAAGATGGAAGAGAAAAAACCTGATAAGATAAGGGGTCTTGGCAACGGAGAAGCCAGGAAACAACAACTATGAATTTTGCTGCTGTGCAAACAAAAGACCAAAAATAGAGCTTGGGGTCACACGAAGAATTTTAGTTCTTGGTTATCTCCATTTCCTGTCTTCATTCATTTTCTGGCATTTAATTTACTAACTCACATTTAGTCAGTTTTATTGCCTTTATATATTTGTGCTCAAGTAATGTAGAATGCCGGTATAACTCTGTGACTGTGTTTTCTCTCAGATTTGATTTTGCGATGTAGCCGTAGATACATGATCTAGGAATGACGTGATAAAAAACAGAGACACCAAAATTAGGAAAGAATAAACAATGGATGAAAGGCACAGCAACAACAGTGACATTAAAAGAGACAAAAATGAATAAATGATAAACCACTTTATAATAGTTCATTTATCCTGATTGATTTTCTTCAAGCATCATACTTGTTAATTGCATCTGTTTTTACTTCAGTAAAACTAAAAGCCCCTTTGATCTCATTTAACTTATAGCATAGCTGAGTGAAGATGGTGAAATGCTCCATCTGGCATCTTTTTCCTACTCTATATTATCTCGAGGACTAATAATGTCTTTTGGAAAGACTTTTTTGAGTTTATCCTGGCATATGTGGAAACCATGCCTGGTCGAGCACATCATCAAACCAGCCCCTGGATGGAGATCCCCGAGGATCGGCAATTGTTATGCCACACATCTCCAAACTGCTGAGTCTGGCTGAAAGCCACTGTCTGGAGAGCCTTCTGATGAACTCTAAATAACCTTTCCTTCATGCCATCATTTCATACACCTCACACATGACCAATTTTATATTCATTTGGGAGAATTTCTGTCAGGCCCTGTCCAAAAGTTTGGTTTCACAAAAATGCCACAAGAAGCAAAGTAACACTTTGGCAAACAAAATAGAGTTTTTTGAAGCCTGTCTTGACTCTGCTTTGGTTGGCACCAGTGATTATCATTCGTACCACACAGCTCTACACACATAAATGTGTAGCACCTGAAAGGTTTATGCTGGGCTTGTTTTAGAAGTGCAACCCCTATTCGTGACCATTTTCGAAAGAAATAATGCGAATTTCTTTTTTTTTTTTTTCAACTTGTAGATGTTTTACATTCACAAACTTGAAATTGAATTTATCTCAGTGAATGTTTGGTCTTCCCTTTTTCATATGTACATTATGAGGCTTCATAAAGTAAATGGTTTAACAGGGTATTTTTTAAAGCCAGTACTCACAAGCTTTACACCTTGCAGGCAATCAGACTGCAAACATAAAGAATAAGCAGATAGTGTGTTGAAAAATGCACTGTGTCAGTTGTTGTCTGTATCTTAAATTGTTGCTGTCAGGTGCACAAGGTCTGCTGGTATAGTGGCAGGGCAATATTGCCTTAATTTAATTGTTTGGAAAACCAATAAAGCACATTGATAATGTGTTATGGCATGTGTTGGATGTCATTTAGTGAGGTTACTCAATATATCACTGCTAATTCAGGCTCAAAAAAACATTTGCATGATTGTCTTTTATACTACATTTGATAGAGGCATGAGAATAGCACAGAACATATATCATGTTGTAGGGGTGGGTGACATGACAAAAAATATCGCCATGTTTTTTAATATTGATCAATATCAATATTTATCTATATGCGGCATAAATTTAAATCTATTAAAGAGGTAGGAAACACATTCAACATGTTTGTTAGACCAAGGATACACGATACGTTAGCGAATAATTGGGAGCCTTTTTAATTTCAATTTCAAGGTGTTTATTCAGTTTAGGCTCAAATATCAAATAATCACAAGGTTTGATTTTAAAGAATTTAGTTTTCAATGAGTAATTTGATAGTATCTGCGGCCAACATCGTCTAAAATGAATGTTTGTTAGGGCCATGTTAGGTTCTGTTGTGTAGGTAGACTGCATGTCAGTAGTTGTGACAGGTGTGTAAAGCCCCTCTTCCACTTTTCCCCTGATTTCTGTAAAAAGCTGAGGCAGCACCTTCTGTTTTTTGCTCTTTTATTATAGTGGGCAGTGATTGAAAAGTCAGGAGTGACTGCTGCTGGGATTTGAATTAAACTTATATGAATCTTGTTTGCAAGCTTGGCTCCCAGTACAGCAGTTTGCGTACTGGCATTGTGAATAGTGATGTTGCCTTTACAATTGGTGAAAAAAAGTTTGTGTTTTCTGTCTTTGCCGTGGTCAGCCATCTGAATCTTCAACATGTGCGTTTTTTCAAAATTTGGCCAGACACTCAAAAATAGATCAATATAGCTCTTTCTGCCCATTTAGATTTGCCTCATAGTATGGGTATTATTGATCCAGTGAGTTTTACTTTTCCTCCCTCTTGTGTTCATCTACTCTATAGACCCTTTACTTTTTTCTTCACACTTTCTTACCACCCTCTCGGCTCTCTTGTCCTTTGTTCCTCTCAGATATTCAGTCCAATTTCCTCATCTTTCCAGCCTACCTTTATATCTCACTTCAAGAGGCAGCGAGAAATTGAAAGTCCTTCTTTTCTTTGCCCAGTTCTTATTCACTTTTTCCCCCATTTCAGACTAGACCAGGTCACTTTACCAGACCAGAGTAGCATCAAAGACAGTGACATTTTGGGGAAATACCACAATGCCTTTATCTCTGATCTGTCTGCACTCTTTGAACCTCTTCATCCCATAGTATCAGGGGGTGTTTCTTGTGTACAGTAGTCTTAACTAAATTTGCAAGGTTGTATGTATGTATGTATGCAAACGTTTTGTTTCTTTTTCCATGTATTTTGTGGCTCTGCTTCATAGAATTAGTATGACTGCACGTGAACTTTGCAGGGTCATAGAATATAATATTGCTCTATTAACTGTAATGGGAAAATAATGATCTTTTTAGAGACTGGTTGGTGATCAGACCCTTTTTTGAGTAAGGTTTGTCTTCCTTTGATGAATGCCTGGCAAAATCACTAGGTGAGAAGCTCAGGCCAAAGTGCATCTAGAAGCCTTGCACCCTAATGACTGTCATTTGTCCCTGCCATATTGGGTAGCAATTGGATAACTTCATACAATTGGATGTGGATGGGCTATTTTTGGTGGATTTAAAGCAATATCATTTCTGCTTCTGCCAATCACAGATTAGCAGGTGAAAAAGTAGAAATGAGAATAGCAAGGAAATGCACAAATAACTGTATAAACATTTAAAATGGACCAGTGGCCACTCTCTATTAAGATTGAATCCCTTTCAGAATATCCTGGAAAATGTATGTGAGTTTTAGTGTGCCCATGTGTGTGCCTGAATGTTAGTGGTTTTAAGGTATTGTTAATGTTATCCCTACTTGCAGGGTTAGAGGATGGTGGTGCCCTAGGACAAGCCTCACAGAGCAGCTAGCAGTAGTAGTAGCTGCAGATTGTTTGACTAGTTTTTTTTTTTTTTTAATATATTTTTGTTTTGAATGTCAGGAATATTCTAATGGAGTGAACATACATGGACTGGCACACACACAACCCTTCAGCATCGTCAGATCAGTATTCACCTATGATACTCTATGGTCAGCTCATGGGCTAGAAAACAGGACCAAGCACATGGTCATGGGCTTACTGATATGGGTGGAAGTCTTATATTGTATGTCATTGACATGCCAAGTGGAGGTGTCTGCTATGCTGTCAGTCAGTATTCCTGGCAGCTTCTGTTACAGCTGTTGTTAAAAACAGTCAGCTGACCCCACCTATCTGCTCAACCTTCATCAGTTCTGACACCCACTCTGGGGAGTGCAAACAGTTATACACACAAATATATGTCTCTCTGTAGTTGTCAGGATGCTCACTGACAATGCATTCCCCTTAGGTGTCCCCTTAGCCAAACCTTAACTGTCACAACTAAAATACCTAACCACAACGTTTAGCCTAAAACCTAGTTTTAACCCTTACAAAGCCTGATATGGTATGTGGGAAAATTTGTCCTTACTCCCATGTAATAAAACTTAAACTCATCATAAATGTGTAGCCATCAAGTACACAATTATGCACACACACACTGTTGCATACACATATGCTCCATGTGAATATGAGTATGAATGTAACACATGCATAGCCACATATGCACTGTTTGGAATGCAGGTTCAGGGAGTAATGAATTTATGTCCTCCATCAGGATCACTGAAGGACAGTTGCACTGGCTGTGTCACTGACACACAGACACACCACCACCACTGCTACCAGTTATGCTTGCTCTGAGGGTGCCATGTATGATTATAGAGTGTTCACTTTTATAGGATAGATGTAACATCTACTGCATCAGTACCTCTTATGTTGTCAGAGTGCTGAACTATAGGAGATAAAATGGTCCTAGAATAATATGTGTGAGTTGAATATATTTAGGATAAGCAAAAGATCATGAAATCATCAAAATCTTTTGCAAATATGAAAAGATAAAATTATACCGATTTAGCTGTTTTCTGTGTTTCTGGTTCATTTAAGCTTGTAAAATAAGTCAAATTATCTTTGTAAGTTACTAGAGTCTTTTTTTTTTTTTTTTTTTTTTTTTTTACAAATGTGAGGAGTTTGCTAATGCACACTTTTAGCTGCAATATTCAGTCAGCATCCAACTTTTCTGTCACTTTGAGGGTGAAAAAATGTATTTATTGATTCAGAACATAAAAATCTGCAGTTGGGTGATAGTTCAACACAGGCTGATAAGTATACTTATGGCAGTTGGGACTGTGAGGCAGTATATTTCACTTTTACAGGTGGGTGGAAAAGGCAGATTCTCCATCAGCCATCAACATACAAGTTCCTAAATGATAGTATGGTGTCAGTGGCTTCACAGGCTTTCCAAATATGTTTTCCTTGCAGCACTCTAAAAGCCATAGGTTGGACACTTCCAGCATATCAACTAGACTGGACTCTCTAGTGCAGAATTCTTTGCTTTTACCAGCTTTTGAATGTGTTGTTTTCTAGTATACTATTATTAGAAAGCCTCAATCATATCCTAATGTTAGGGACATCTACTTCAGGGGACAGGTAATGTAACACAAACTCACCAGGGACATCCAAAAACATGAACGTCATATTATATAACCACTTTCATTTCAGTGATCTTGCGTCAGTGAGAACATTTTTTAATTTTAGGTGCAAAGTAGGGACAAAGGCAAATTTGGTAAAACTTAACTCTGTAACATTTGTTGATGTAATTATGGAAATAATTACTGTTTAGAGAAGAGCACATTTTCTTCAGCTTCTTTTGCTAAGAGAGGGCCTATTATGTCATCACTAGAGATGAATCATATTTTATCATACCCTGTTTTTAAAGTAGACATTTGAAGTGTTCGAAGAAAGTGAGAAGTCAACAAGGTCTGTCTTTTTCTTTTTTCAGAAATTCCCAGTTCTGTAACAGTCATACTTATGGTAGGTTTCAGTTTCAGTAGACATTATTTTTTATTATGCGATTAGTATATTTTTTAGTCATGTAACCAAACAAGTTTTCTCTCTCTGGCAGCAAAACAATTTAACTCTGATCAGCTTGAAGTCATTTGGTGAACCCTGTGTTGTTGACACATATTCAGACTGTCAAATGAAGGAAGGTTTAACTTTTTTTCTGTATTTATCTTCTGGTGCTGTCCTCTGTTTTTTGGAAGTATTGTAATTTTGGAAGTTGGCACATCAACATAAATGCAGAATTCTGTCACAATACCTAAGCAGGAGCCCAGGTAGTGTGCTAAACCTCAGGCAGCTACCCTGAGTGGGAAATTACGTGCTTGGTTGCACTGCACACACGAGCCCACCAAGGAATCTGTCATTGTTTTTGAATATGGATACAGTCCGTGGGATACCAAGAGCGCGTCTTGCTACACTCTGTTAAGACAGCAACTTAGAACAATAGGTAATTCAATCACAAGCCCTTGGATTTGAACAGCCTCCTAGGTTCTTACATGGAGAACAGCAGGTTCACACCAATGTAATCCAATTGCATTACACACAAAAGACGCCTTAGCTTTACGCTACATATGAACAAACATGAGCATTTGCATACACAAACAGACAGTGAATTTGTGCAAGTGAAACGCACTGTTGTGCCTTCTCCTACACACACAAAGGCACATTTTCTGGCCAGAACTGTCTATTTTCTCATCGTGTGGTAGAATAGAAGGGACGATAATCGTATCAAGAAGGAAGGAGGGACAGAGAGAAAGAAGGGATTGGCGGCAGATGGTGAGAAATGGGAAGTTCTGTTGTAGTAGGTATTGTTAGGAAGCATGGCTTACTGTGTGTCTGGTAGCATGGTATAATCATTTAAAGACAAGGATTTATGTGTATATGTGTTTACATGTTCAGTCTTCATTCTCCTTAGTATTAGTGGATCTTCCCTGTTCCTTGGGGACCAAAGCCTGTTTTTCTTTGAGTTTGTTTTTCCTGTTTTTGTATTTATCTTTTTTTCTCTCTCATTTAATCAACCTTTATCCAATCAACTCATCCATAATGTCAACAGCTATGAGTATAAAAACCTCCAATCTCAAATTATCTGCAATGGGGAATCAATAGAGCTTTTCTTTCAGGGAGGAAAAAAAGATTTTTCTATTCCTTCCTACAACAGTCAAATTTGGGCCCACTGCTTATCTTTTGCATATCTTCTGGAGTTGAGTGATGTTATCTTCTGTGTGCCAAGCTGTTGGTTAATAAATTTACACTTCAAATTAATTGCATTGCATTCACTGCATTAATTGCATATAAAATAACACATTTGTAATAATTACATACATCTAGTGAGGTACTGGACACATCATTAGTTATAGTTCCAGGGGTCACTGGGGGTTTTGGGTCTCTCAACTTCAGACCCTCTCTGACTGGAGACTCGACCAGGAGTGATCAATTCCTGGCCTGTGTCCAAGTAGCTTTAACCCCCACTTTGTACCTTCTGACCCTGAGCTATCATGAAGCTTTCTCTGCAGCATCTGAAACTCTTCCGATGGCTTGTTTTTCACCTAGCCCAATGATGACCGTAAGGAAAAAGGCCGCACACAGTGATTTCCCTGCAAAGCGGCACGTCCCTCATTTTTTAACTTTCATCAGTAACTTAAAAATATCTTTTCTACATGTTTCTTAGCTTCTTTTCTGTTATATTAACTCATTATCAAAACCAGTTAGTTTAATTCCCTTTGTTTGATTTGCAACTTAGTGGGCAATGGACTAGAATCATAACACCCAAAGCATTGGAGAAAGAGCCAAATTATATTGTCTTCTTTTTATTGCACCGAACTGTGAGTCCCACCCCAATCTAAAAATGATTTTCAGTGTTTTAATTGTTTCTATTCAGAACAATCCTTGAATACCTCTCCTTCACTTTATCACCATCTTTTCCATTTTGTACAGATTTTATTAGAGGAAAAACACAAAAAAATAATCGCTTTTACCTGGAGTCATCTCTTTCCAGTACTCCTACATTAGAGATTAGAGGATATATTTTATTCTTTCTATGAGCCTTTCCCCGTGTGCACACAAATGTATACTGCAAAAATGTACCATTTAGACCATCACAGTATCACGGAAAACAAATGAATAGCACATACTGACATAGCAACAAACAAAAACACAGAGACTCACAAACAAGCATGCCTGCTCCGGTGCGGAGGGTCAGCAGCTGACGGCAGCATGGATGGGGACTGTAATTACACTGGAGCTCTGTGTAAGAAGTGTGTCTCAGAGATGGGATCAAGTCTGTGCCCTTATCTGGCCTGGCTGCTCCCTCAACCAAGGAACACTATTGTTCCAGAGAGAGATACATATGTGTGCACGGGTATGATGTGACTTGACACACAGATAACTCAAAAGAGCTCTGATACAGAGGAAAGGCTCGAGATACATACACCTAGAGGCTATGATAAAGGAAATTGAAGGAGAGCAAGTGTCTGCAAAAGACTAGGGAAGATACAGAATGATAGATTATGAGTTTACAAAAGGGGTTGCCCAAGTAATTTTGCCACTTCCCCAGACTCCTTTCAATATCTTGCATTTGTGCAAACAGATTTTATTTCAAGGAGCTTGTTTGCTCAACCAAATCCTGCTTAGAGCACCCTGGTTAGTTTCAGACAAATTTACAGCATGCCAGTTTCTTAGATTTACCTGCTGTTACAAATGTAAGCATGCAACTTAAAAAAAACAAAAGACCTGTAAAAGTTATCAGTTGGACAGCTACGTAATTGCTACTGTTGTCAGTGTGGGAGATGTGAGCTTGGGGAGGCTTGTAACAGTCCCCATGCAGTGTATAGTGGTCTACTGGGAACACCTGGACCCAACTATAATGAGCTGCCATCTTTGCCAAGCACAGGGTAGAAGAGACAATGGCGTGTGCGCACACACACACACACACACACACACACACACACACTCTCACTCTCACTCTCCTTCTGTCTCTCTCTCACACACACATATGCATATATAACATCCACTTTTCCAGTTTGGTTCAGGCACTGCCTCACGGTCCCAACTCAGTTTGGTTCAGGCACTGGCGTTGAAGAGTGTTCATTTTGACAGAAGTTTGCAAATCTTGCATATTTGAAGATCCTGCCGTCAGCGTCTCATCAATAATAAAGCCCTATGCTGTGTGAGGTTTAACTAAAGTGCTGGGACAGCCCACTGAATCATTTAATGGCAGGACTGAAGCAGTGAACTAACTGAAGGACACCGAGTCTGTGGGTTGGTCAGGCTGTTTTGGATGTTCAGTAGCTGTAATGTGAGCCAGAGTGATACCATTACTGTTGTAGTGGAAAAGTTTTATCGTAGCTGGGATATACTGTAGACTGATAATTGGTGGCGCCTCACTTTTTAAAAATTTCATAAAGATTATTTATGTGGCAGTGGAGGTTTGGGATTTGTGTACCAATTTCATGCTTTCAAACCTTGCTCTGTTATCAGCTGTACATATTTTACTCTGGCTACCACCCTGATAGTGTGACACTGCATTTGTAAAAATGTTCTGCTTGGTAGTTTTAAACAGAATTTATCTTATCCACGGGTTTCCACTAGAGAACGCTTCACCAAACTTATTCCCCTCACCTGCCTATCCCTGGGTCATGTTTTTGATGAGATGGCCCTGGTGAGGTGCTGTGCAATCAAATGCATCACTGTGTAAGCCGGCGTAAAATGTCCTAGGAGAGAGTGAGGGAAGCTGGGAGAGGCAGGAAGAGAGAAAGGGTGTGTGTGTGGATCGATTACACTATGGTGCTTGGAGAGGGCAGAGTGACCAGCCATGAAATGGTTGCTGTCCCTGGAGTAGATGCCACCATTACCCACTGTTCCCCTGCTCTGGCTTACTACAGATATGGCTATAAATACAGAACATAATGTCTATCACTGTGTCATGATGGTGAGGAATGTGTGTGTGTGTGTGTGTTTTCTGATGTGGTGTTTATTTCATTATGCTTGAAAGCCCTAACTCAAGTGTCTGTATGATTCTTGTCCTGCCTCAGGATTCAGACCCCCGTTGGTTTTAATTGCAGTAGAATGAAAGATAATCTAAGCAGAATCTGTTTTACACCTGGGGTTCCAGGTGAATGCAATTAAGTACAATTAGCTGTGTCAATTCATACAGTAGTTGTCACTCTGTTTCTGCATATTTATCTCCTTAGGTGGGACTGCACATGTAACCACGTACAGCAGGAAAGATCCCAAAACCCTAGAATTTAAATTTGTGGAAACAAGTCAGAATGTTAATTAATTCAAGACTTTAGTTTACTTGCAGACTTTCAAGTCAGCCTCCACTTTTTCCAGTCCTAGTATTAACATCCTGACACACATGATGATGTGGTAAACCTTATACCTTCCTATCATCAGCATATTAGCATTGTAAGCTGCTAGCGTCACTGCCTAGCGTCGACGCTTGTTGAGATCTCTTTTGTGATTTGTCTATCAATATGGAAGTGCAGTGCTAAATTTGAACTTATTGAGACCTTTTTCTTTTTTTTTCTTTTTTTTTTTTTTTTTATAATCTTTGTTGACCTGAAATCCTTCCATAGCCAACCCAGAACCAAATTTTTATGAATCTTAGTGCCTGCTGATAATATTTCTCCATCTTGTTTGAAGAAACAGAGGCTTCAAGCAACACAAAGTGCTGTACTCCAGGTTAAGATTTCTTTAGAAAGCCCTTGGTTAGAGGGTGGGCCGCATGGGTAGGTGATTTCCCCCTCCTATGCAGACTATGCCATGAATAAGTCATCTCTCACCAGGGCACAACCCTCAAGTTCAAATGATTTGAAAATTCACATGCTTGCTGCAGCACAGAAATAACAACCTAGCAGCAGTTCTGATGCATATTATAGGATTGCGGTTAAATGAAATGAAGGTGAAGCGGTGCAGCAGAAGCAGTTGTGGCAGGAATATTTTTAATGCCATCCCCCCACCCGCAATCATACACTCTCTATCAATAATCTTCCCCCAGTGGAGGTGTATTAAAAGATATTCACTTGTGTTCCCTCCTGTTTGCTTCTCTTTTAAATGCAGTCATTTTGTCTCACTCTCTCCTGCTTTTCTCTTACTGTTTCAGGTCATTGTAATGACCATTCCATTTTTCAATCAATGATTTTATATGGTTTATTGTTAGAAGCTTTTGGGGGGGCAACAGTGATGAGTGATTCTCCCCTTTGTAGTTCTTTGTTTTTTTTAGTCCTATTTATCCTGGGTGCTGTCAGTGTCTTTAGGAACAACAGCCCATAGTCATCATGTTGTGGAAATTACAAGCTCACTGAATGACCGAGTGATTCTCTGTCACAGCTTTCATTAAAATAAGCCTAGAAAAAAGAATGAGGGCCACAAAAGAAAAGGGGAGATAGAGAAGCAGTGGGGTACGGGTACAACACAGACAAATAGTCTTTCCATCAACAGCAGATCTCATAAATATTGTAATTGTGTGGTTATAAAGAAGAGAGATAGTGAGCGAACAATTGTGCTGTGATTGAGTGAATGCTGTCTCACCTTTTGAATTGAGCATGAACATTGGTGACGAAAAGAAAAAAATAATGGCCTTTATGAAAATGACATAGAAGTCATTGGAGTCTGGCAGGCTGCATGGGAAGAAACAAAAAAAAATCCTGACATCATCTTTTCTTTTTCCTGTGTAAAACTCTCAGTACCATTTCTTGCTGATCTCTGCTGACTTAGATTTTTTTTTTTTTTGCCCAGATTTAACTGTGAACTGTGTGAACCCCATGAGATAGCTGTTCATGTAATGGAATGTGGCAATGCAGCATACCTAAGGCAAATTAATCAGATCAAGCCAGCTGAGTTGCCAAAAAGAAACAGAGTTCACTTGCTCCTCCCTGGCCATCACAACTCCTAATGTGGCTTAAATTTGTACAGAGAGCGCCTCCAGTGTTAGAGAGCCTCAGGCATAGGCAATTGCTTGAATGAAGCACCGATCACCCAATTTCTCTTCTCACCTGCAGGGCTCTGACTTCACACCATGCTCACTTTTATTTGGCTCATTCAAGACTGAGACCCTGGTGAGTTACAGACACAGAGCAAGGGGCTGAAGAAAAATCTTGACTGGTAGCTGGTAACTAAAATAGTAAGAAAAATAGACATGCACATGATGCTTCATGTCAGGCTGGCAAATACTTGTTTGGTACATTTCTTCAGTGGTGCGAAAAAAAAGATAATTCCCTGTTTGGTTGGAGCTTAGCAGATTTTCTCACAATAATGATTCTAAAAATAGCAGCAACAGTAATAGATTGAGTGGTAATAATCCATCCATACATCATCTACTGCTTATCCCAGAGCATCCAGGGTCGCAGTGGGCTGCAGCCTCTCAGCTACTGTGTAACAAGCGGGGAACACCCTAGACAGATCATCAGTCTGTCACAGGGCTGACACACAGAGACAAACCCTCACACCTTTGGGTAATTTAGAGTCACCGGAGAGTCTAACCCCAAGTTGCAGTCTTTGGACTGTGCTAGGAAGCCACAGTACCCTGAGAAAACCCGCAGGCACTGAGAGAATATGCAAACTCGGTTATAGGAAGAAAGGTCTTTGTTAACTGGGGTTCAAACCTGGAACCTTCTTTTTGTGAGTTGACAGTGCTAACCTCCATACTGCAATGCTACTAATTGGTAATAATATGAACAATAATTATTGATCGGTCTAGAAGGAACGGCTGGAGTCACCATCCCCACTGTCCTAGCACAGCCTAGGGACACGTTTCTTACATCAGCCTGTAATATTGTTACATAAGGCAGCTAATCAACATTTGATTCAAAACTATTTCACGTTTTAATTATGTTTTTATTTGAAGTTTATTAAGACAGAAAAATATCATGTTTGGCATTGGATTAAAAGTAGTAGCAACTTTAAAGACTGCACAACATTACCCCACAACATGAAAAGGTGACCTTACTTCTCTAAAATTCAATTACAGGAGTTCAAGACTGGGCTTACAAAATAAAAGTGAGGGGCACAAATACACATCACTATGCTGTAAAAAATGTATTAGATTTTTTCTGATTAAAGCAGAATATGATTCCTTATAGTTTTCGATAATATATATATTCATGAACATTTAAATATTAATTTTATTCTTAAATTATTCTCTGATATCATGACAGGAACTGATTAACAACTCAGAATCCAGAAACTTTAAAAATCTTAGGGTTTCAACAAATTTACTTCATCTAATAAATCATAGAACAACCTATGTATGCACTGTGAACACAAGATAGGATTTTAGCCAGTTTAGCATTAAATGAGTCGATAAATATTCCATGAATATGTTAAGAACACTTGAAATCATGTTTAGCTGCAGTCCACATTTATTTATTCAGATATGCTTGTCAGTGTGTCCGAGGTCTTGAGGCACTGTGGATTGCATCCTTGCAGTTCTGTTTGTATTCTTTGCTTGTTACTATGATTGATGACAATTTTGGACTCATAATCGTAGAAAAGAGGATATGTAGGTACACACACAAATCGACTGACACGCACAGTCAGACATACTCAGACCTTCAAAAGAACATAAGCGCTTATGCAAGGTAAACATACATAAAGCATATACACAAATTAACATATCTGTTGAAGCTGAAAGTGTTTTTCTGCTTGCATGCTCTCCTTTGGATTTGTATATATGTTACTCTTAATTTTTTTAATATTCATTACCATAGGCTTGGAGAAAGCTTCATGTCTGTGCTTAGTTTCTGCGCCCTGCGCACTGCATGTCAATTAGTGCCTTACATAACCACTAGCCAGCCACACACCCACATATGCACATACACAAGCAAAAACATGCACATGTTCTAGTACACATCCACTTGCAGAAACCCAAATGCACAATTTCAAACAGGCACACATAAACAGATGAAGACATAAACATACAAACGTACATTTTTTACACCCTTTTATATCCTGTGGGGACATTTCCGTTAAATTACCTCATACCAGATTCTTGTAAGCTTTATGCCATTCCTTTAATTGCTTTTTCCTAAAACTGTGTAATATCTCCAGAAATGACCAATAATCATCCAACATTACTCTGTATATCTACGTCAGTATAAATGTTTAGGTGTATAGGTAACTCTGTCACTCTCCTACCTTTTCTGTCCTTGGTGATTGCTGCGGTAATGACTGAGGTGATGAGATGTTCAAAAGCACCAGTGAAACCTGAGAGCTCTAAATCCTTGCCCTAAGCCAGTCATCACATTAATACATGTGCCTGTCTGTTTGCATATCAGTTTATATGTGTGGCTGCATGTAGAAATACAGGTGCTTTCCTGCCCGCCGTGTTGCTTGCTTGCATCCTGTCTGTGATTGTTGCAAAGGCTCAGACCTGTTCTAAGATGATCTCAATCAGCTCTTTTTGATGAGGAAAAAGAATTGAGCTTGATAGTCCGAGACAGAGAAAAGGAGGGCTACTGAGGGGTAGGGAGAGGTAGATGTAATGCAAAGAGGGAAAATGGAGACAAGGACGAGAAATTGGTAAGACAGACCTGTGGGGAGGCAGACAGAGGGAGGACGTGTGAGAGAAAATAAGAAATAGCATAAACCATATCTGGTCTGTTCCCTTGGTGATCTGAGTCATCTTTATTGGCTGGATATGCTATGTTACTAATGATTACTTTCACTATGAGACTATGAGGTGTGTGTTTTATATATCGATAAAACAATTTTAGATATATTAAAAACTTCCTAAGCTACTTTTCTTAGGATGCTGTGGGTTTCTTGTTTCTAGTTCTGGCTCATACATGCCCACTTTCTTCAGACTGAAACTTTGGAGGGGTGGGGTGGGGGTGCTGCTTGAGTATGTGTCTGTGCATACCTGTTCATAGGTTTCACACTTGCTTATAATACCCTATCAAGCAACTGCCTTACCTTTAACTAAGAGATCTGCAGTCAAAAGCTCCATTGCTATTTTCGTTCACCAATAAGTTTTCTGAAAATTGGATCCAGGGCTAAAGAATTGAATGTGATGAGCACCACAGCTGAAGCAATCCACAGGCTTTGAATGAACGTATTTATGGGAACGTGACAGATCAAATCCAATTGCCTCTTCTCTGACTTTAGACAGTTCCTTATTCACGTCAAAAGAGGTAGGAGTTTAATGAAGTTTTGTCTGCCAGATGATTTTTTTTGTGCAGATGAATGAGTTACGAAATGTAGAGGCACTGCGGTATCCAGCTTGAGGGTGGATTTGATTTGTGTGTATACAGAAGGAACATGCTTGCACAAAAGAGAAAGGAAGGTTGGCCATGATTTATTTGTTTACTGGGGGGAGTATTGATATTGCATATGTGCTAGAAATATAAGCTCTGTATACATTTTAGTTTGGATTTTTCAACCATCGGTGCCCCAGTAAACAAGATGCTGGTCTTTCCTTTACAACTGTGTCCCTCTAGAAGCTTACTGTCAATCAGCTCTCTTAGAAAGGATTGTCTTAGTCTGAAAAACAGCACTGAAAAGTTGCACATTGAAGCCAGGCACACAGAACAACAACAAAGGATAAAAGAAACAAAGTGAAAATAACTTGCCTTTTGATTCCACCCTCTTCTTTCAAGCTGAACATAAAGTAGGTCTAATAGGAAACCTGCTCAGCCTTCATCATTCTTCCTGTTATTTTTTTTTGTAAACTGAATTATTACTTTTTCCCTACTGCTGCAATCTTTGACCCAGAACAGAAAGAAATAAGAAAGCTTATATAAATCTTATATCTTATCTCATGTATGTCCACCACAGCTTGTTTTTAAAGCCATTTTTAAAGGTTTACAAAATTTTGATCTACATTAGTAGTGAAGCATAAAATATAGTAACATGTCATATAATAGCTGTATTGTTAATACTATTACTTAATAATTAATACTTCATAATATTGTTTGATCTTACATATATTCGCAGGGCTGGTGAGTTGTTGTTTTTTTCTTTTTTTGACTTGGCAAAAATATTTGAAGTGCAAATCAAGCTTTTACATGGAACAGGCGTTTTCATATTTAGCACACACAATGTCTAATCTCTTTGATTTCACATGCAGTGGCATATCTAAGTGAAACCAGAATCTATTTAAACTGCCACAAACATTAGCCACTGGATTCCTTGGCAGGGTGCTGAGTAGACTACTAATGTGCTGGCAATTGAGATCTTAAGTGTCCTTTCACACTCTAATCAAATTGATAAGGTGGTCCTACTGCAAGGGCAATCTTGCTGTCCTCTGCTTTGAAAAATCCTTAGAGTTTAGTTTAATTTTGGTTTTCTGTGTTTCTGTAAGTCTCTCACTTTGAAACCTCCATTTAGTGTCACTCAGCTAGTTAGTATCCTTTGGTCCACACACAATAGGACAGCAGATAACATGATGTGAAAACATGGAAGACAACAAATGAAACCAATGAAATATAAAATAAATGAACATAAACATACATATCCAGTATGTACAGTGGAAACTAACAACTAATAGGTGAGGACAGGGAGGACTTCAACTATTTGGAAACAAATGTTTTACTCCATCTGTGTTGATATTTTGATCGGTAGAGTAAGTTGAAAGTGACTGGTTGGTAAAGACCTCAGCATACCTAATGCAGCTCTAATCAGTATTTATAATATTAACAGTAGGCCTGTTTTTTTTGTAGGTTAAATGGGTTGTTTATAGTGATGAACCCACAGCGAACTATCACTCACTATCAGCTCACTGAAGCATTTTAGCATCTTTTTGTTAATTGTTTTGGTTCTACAATCTTCAGAGTAACTCATGTCCAGCAACAAGGAACAGACACACAACGTTAGCACCCCGATTAATGTAAAACACATAGTGGAGCGTTTCATAGCTAATGAGCAACATATTTCTCTCAACAGTTGGTGAAGACCAAAGACAGAACAAATAGAAGAGTGAACATTAGATTAACATTCATCAGGCAGTCAGAGCTTTAAATGGTAATGGTAGTCCATGTTTTCGGGCTGTGTGAATAGGCAACTTTTTGCTACTGTCAGTTTACTATATTAAAGTGAGAGATGGTGATATTTCAGTTTTGCTTTTGCAACTGGTTTCCGTTGCCTGAAAGTGCCATAAGCAAAATTTATTGTAGGTTTAAAGTGAAGTGCTTGCATCTAACTCTGTCTGAAACCTTTCCAACATCAGAACCAACCAGAATGGTTGGTTGCATTGGATCATTTTTACAACTTTGAACTCATCCTTCAGGTCTCATTTTTTGGGCTCTCAAAACTCTCCAACTGCTTACTTACTTTAAGTAGACCGGTCAATCCAAATTTTATGTATACCCAGTAGAAAAAGCACAAACTCCCCACCAAAAAACACTTTAACGGGAGATTTGTTTTTATTTCAATTCTACATGTACCCATGCATAGTATACTAGGAATGGGATATTTATCTAATCCAATAGCTCTGGGAAGAAAAGCACAGTAGGGATGAGCCAGGTGTATGGTACTCTTTCTTCCCTCCTCCAAAGGTAGACTAATTGTTTTGGCTGCTGTAATCACCCCATGTCCTGCCCTTCTCTAACCTTCTCTATCCCTCCATCTTTCTATTCTCATCCAGATTTCTCTGAGGTCTACTTTTTCTGAAGTCTCTGATCGTCAGCCTCTCTGTTGTTCCAAGATTAAGACACCTTTCACTGTTTGAGATCAAAGAGTGAGTTTGCATAATGGAAAGAGAGAATGGAAACAGTGATTTAAAAAAAAAAAGCAAAAAAAGAGGGGACTGTGAATTTAGTTAGTCTAAAATGGAATACTCACACATTTCCTGAACCCTCTTTTTAAGAGTCTTTTTATATGCCATCCAGACCATGACCAAGTGAATCTTACAGACTGTTAGGATTTTATACTCGTTCATTGCTTCCAGTATATACCATTTTAAAAAATACTATTGCATATGACTTCACAGATTCTTTATCTTACTATTTCTTAATGGTTGCCGTCATTTGTGTTCGAGAAATTGGTCAGCATGCAATAGATCCCTTTCAACACTTCATTGTTAGTAGAGGAGACATGTTGTAGTTGGCACAGCCTTAAGACGCTCAACTTTAACTCCATCCTGCATAATATTATTGGTTAGTGACTGATAATCTGTCTGATATTGACTGATAATGTGTTTTATATGATTATTTTCCATTTAATGAGATGAAATGTGATTCAGAATCCAGCTGTAAGTAAATAATGGCGTCCTTTGGATCAATGGCCACTGCAGCTTCGGATATTGTTTTCTGTAATGGATAACTTGGGGAGCTCAGAAATGGCTCTCACAGCGATATCTTAATAGAGTTTATTGCTTTTGGAGAAAAATTGTTGTACAGGAAATAGAAATAAGAGTTGATTCATGTGAGGAGTTAAGGGATAAGTTAGTAAATACACAGGGTTAACAGGTTTTATCCAGCCTCAGTTCTGTCTGCTGTTGTCTTTGTGGGGCATTCACAGCAGACTTATATTACAATTTGTGTGGCTGTATGACTGCTCTGTACCTTTAAGGTCTCACAGGCAGCATGTAACTAGAAACAAGAAGTTTTTCTTTGAAAACATGCATAAACAAAATTCCAGTGCTTTTTCTAAATTATGCTTGGCATTTATTATTCTGTTATTTGTTTACTGCTTCATTTGGATTTTCATTAGTCACCTTAAAGATGGGTATTTCTATAAAATTGCTACTTTTATTTTTGTCAGCTGCAGTTTGTTGAATGCGTTCTTTGGGTCTCATGGCCATATAATTGAACAATATATTAGATGTGAGTCATATGCTATTATACAATTGGATTGTAAATAATGGGGAACATTCATTTGACAACTTTAGAAGTAGTCATGAGTCAGTGTACTGTTATAATAAGCTGACTAAAATAAGCAAGGAGCTTTCAATGAAGATGGCTTCTTTCAGCAAAGGAATCTGTTCAAGGTCCCTGCTATGTTATTTGTCTGAGAGCAGGCAGGCAACTGAATCATTGCTTATCCAGATAAATTAATTTTAAGCAGAATTTGTGACTTCATAACTGGTTCAGTATGCTTCAGAGTAATAAGTTAACATGACATGTTGAAACATAAAAAACATGAATATCTGATAATAGTTTGACCAGTGAGTCTGTAGTACATACACATGCTGGGGATGTGACATTGAAATCTTTTTTTATTCTGCAGCTAAAGCTAATGCAGGATTTGAGACTTTAATATTTTCTGGCAAGCTGGATCATATCATAATGAATTATAAAGGTGTTTCAAGCAGTCAAGGATCACTAATAAACATATTGGACAGGAACAGATGCAGCTCACGCTGCCATGAGCAATATTTCAAGGTAGATTTCAATCTGAACTGAACTTTATGGGATATAGGTTGTTAAATGTACTTATTTAATTTTAAATAGCTGCTGATATATTTTCTGGGTGATTTATTGGCCAACAAAAGCTATACAGCATCATATACTTTGCTGAAGGCAAGAATGTGTGTGTCAGAGGCTGAGGAGAGTTGGACCTAAATGAGGACAGCCAGGCAGACAGATAATGTTTAAGCATTTATTATACTCGTGAAACACAAAAAAGGTTTACAAAGGCAGACAAAACCGAGCAGGGGAAAACTCGAAGCAAAATCTGATTCCAAACATCGAATGACACTTCTATTTTTTATGGTAAGATGATTTCTACAATGTGTGTTTACAGTAATATTAGAAATCAATAGTAATAATATACAATAGTAAAGCATAAATATATTTTATATTTTGACTTTATCTGTTCACTGTTGAATGATAAAGCTGGATTCCATAAATGCAATAAGCATTATAAAATTTTAAAATGTACTTCAGCACCTGTAGTATATTTCATGTTAAGTTTCTCTTTCCCTGCCTTTGGAAATGCTGCGATCTGTGTTTCTTAATTGCTAATTGGCTACTGTCAGACATTTTGGAAAGGGGAAAGTCACAAGTCTCTTATTTCAGTGAGTGGCAATAAGAATGCAACGTGCTGAGAAACATTTCTGTCCTTGGTGAAGCCCTGTAGTTTCCATTTTCAGGTCAAGAAGTAAAAAATTTAAATTCTCGTTCTTTGTCACTTCACCTTTGGCACAGAACCAGCATATTTACCTCTAGCTTATCTAAGTTTATTTTAATGGGTCTTCCTTTTTTTTTTTTTTTATACAAAGCCACTTTGGCTGTACCTCATGGCATCTAGCAAATAGATGACAAGCTGTGTTTAGCTCAGCGGAGTGGTTTATTTTCCATTCATTGGCAGTGAAGCAAGAGTGATATCTGTTACAGCTGTTTTCCCTTAGTCCAACACTGAAGTGACTCCACAACTGAATGTCAGCCACCCTGTGAGGCTCATATTGGCACAGACAGCAGTGGTAAAATAAGAGAGAGGGAAAAAAAACAAAAAAAAAGACTGCTGTGACGGTGAATAAAGCTCGACAGAATCAAAACAATCAACATCCCAATGCGTCTTCCAAATAAACATTAATGGATAAAATTTTAGATTTTGGACTCAGCGGTATTCTGACAATCAAGATAGGTTTACATGAAAGGAAAGGATTGCAATAAGTGTACCGTAACTCGTATTTCCACATTTTAAATCCTTCCCAATTCCCTTCTTCCCCTATTCTCATCTTCCCTCGCTTATCTCCTTTTTTTCTGTCTCTGCCCTCATCTGTTTTTCTTTTTTCCTCGCTTTCTCATAATCATCCTTTTGCTTTTTATTCACTATTCCCTCAACTATAGTTGTTTAATAAACTTCTTCACTTTCTTCATTTCTCAGTGTCTGTCTTGGTGCCCCCAACCTCCTTTTATTCCCACCTTTCTACCCCATTTCTTTTCAGGCCCTTCTTTTAAAGCACTAATAACTATGTTTTCTAGTACATTAGCAACACACCCAATAGCAATAACCCCAACAAAGCTCCTTTCTTGCTTTACTAGTCAGGATTTTGAAGTAATTATCAGGCATGTTTGCTGCTGTTCTTTATTCCTGTTTGGGTTGCTGCATGTCTGCACTGTGGTATATGTTAGGATGTTTGAATAAGCGTATTTTGTGTTATTCCTCCCATCAGAGTCATTGGTCCTTGTGGAGTCTTGTGGAGCGATTTTTGACTCCAGTGGGACAAGGTAGTGGAGAGAGAGAGGATAGGTGGGGCAAAAGTGAAGAGGGGAGGGGTTAACATTGATAGTGGAAACAATCCCCAGGCCTGCTGTCAGTGTTGTGGTGTTATGGGCTTTGTGTACATGCTTGAGACACTTCAAGCTGGAGCCTAAGGGGCTGCGCATCACTGCAGTATGTGTCTTTGAATGTCATCATCCTCTGCAGTGGTGGAAAAGTGCCATTTCTTTCTGTATGTGTGTGCATTAGACAGTCACTTGACAGCATGTGGTAAAGCTTCTGTTAGTGTCAAACAGTGTAATGTACTGTGCATGTGCTTGATTTTACTTTGTGCTCATCTCCTATGAAATACATTTGAATGTAATGTCAATTTTTTTTAACTGTATTTATTAACTCTATGTTGTAGGTAACTTTTATGGTGCACATAGTTTTACCAAGTTATAGAGCTGAGCTGTGTTTGAACATGTGCATAGATGGTGCATCAAGCTGCCAAACTCCATTTCATTTTCTCAAAAGAAACAATAAATGCTAACACCCACTGAGTCACGGTGTGATCTCTCAGAGCACAGAACTTTGAAGAATTTTAAAAATTTAAAGCATCAGCACTTTCTAGTTACTGAAACCTATTGCTCTAGTGTGATGATTAGCCTTTCAACCTCAGGGCAAAACCAGTCACCTCTGTTAAACCAGAGCAACTCAATCAGTTTCCAAGAAGAATATGAGAGGGAATAAGTGGCAGATCTGATTCTAGCACGTTTTAACTCTTCACCTTTCAGATTTGATAAGTTCACTTTTATGTTTATCCAGTCCCATCATCTTTAGATAAAAAGATATATTATTTACTTGACACTAGTTTTAACACGGGAGCCTGTGTGGGTTTAACAGACTCTTGCAGGGGATCAGATGGATGGAGTGGAGTGTCATCGATGTAATCAGAGCTCTCCAGCCGCTTCCTCTGGCTTGGAAAGGAGGTGTGAGATTTGATGACAGCGTTTAATCACCTTCTTCTCTCACTTTGAGAGGCTTTTGGTTTTAGTGTCTCAACGAACCCAGGAGTTAAATGATCTTGAATGTTCCCTCTCATTCTCTCTTGTCCCTCCTTCACAATCATTTTCCCTCTGTACCAATTTGAGCTGATTGTGTTATGGTCTTTTAAACAAATGTCTGTGCGATGAAGTGAGCCAAAGGTTGCCAAGACCATGCAGTGTGGGCCTGATGCTAATATCGAGTTTGAAATGCTGTTGTCTCAAAGTGATGGTGATGGTGATGGTGTTTATGCAGAGGCAACAATTGAAACTGTATCTACCTATTTGTGAGCACAGACCGAGCAACAAGCACATACACACAACAAAACAGTTAGGAGACAATGACACAATCAGATGAAGATAGAGACAAACAGTGTTTTTTGAGGGCCAGGGGGCTAAAAGTGTCTGACAGGATAATCAAAGACTCCAGTTCTTCTGAGTTCACACTGCATGTCTTTCTCACTCAGGATTCCTTTGGGAGAAGGTTGCTGCTGAGTGTCAGATCCAAGTTAGAGAAAAAAGTCACTCTTTCAACTTGAGTGGGCAGTAAGTACAAGTGTGTATGCCTCCATATGTGATATTGTGTATGTGACTTTTGAATTGACACTGCATTGTGATTTTGGACTATAATGATGCAGGGGCTTCACAAATTGACAAACAAATGAGAGAATGATTGCAAGAATGGAAGACCAGGCAAAAGTAAGACGAGTGACAGCACTCAAGAGAAAAGTTATTTTAGTGAAGCAACAATGGCCAATAGTAGTGTGGATCTGTATTCTATATACTTCATTCTGAGTTTGGTTTACCCTTTTTTCATTTTCTCCCTCTGACTCTTTCTTTTATAGGTCTGTTTTTCTCTCCTCTATCTCCTCCCATCTCTCATTCCTGGGTCAGATGTGTTTTTTCCACAACAGCCCCACTTTCGTTGAGTGGTTAACTTGTAATGGCAGATATCCAAATAACCTTTCATACAATGAGGCGAGACAAATGGACAGGTTTAGACATACACCATGTAATATACATGTAATCTGTTAGGGAAACATTCAGTTTTCCTTACTAAGAAGAGTCTTGAAAGTCCTTCACTGACAAGGTGGTGTGGTTTAATGGGAAATTTTCCACAATGGGGCCATTGTCTTGACTGAGATTAATAGGGAACATTCTGCACTTAAAACAAAAAAAAGTAAATAAATTAAACACACTGCATAACAAGACAGTTCTGTAGCTTCGATATGCTCCATTGCTTCATCTTACCAGCACAATACAGCACTACATCGGCTGTAACATCAGGCTCGTCTGTGCACATATGACCTCTTATTATCATACTTTAGCACCAGGAAGAAAAATAGCAGCCTTCCACAAATGAAACAAAGCTGCATTGCTCGCGTCATGTTTTTTTTTTTTTTTTTTTTAACTGCACCTTCCACTATCAGCCAGATGCAGAAGCTAGGCTAAAAAATTCTGTATGTGATAAAATGAATTGGGGATTTTAAGGTACATGAATATTCCCTGGAGGATTATGATGTAGGATTATCCACCCGTGTAACAATTTGGGCAGTAATGGTTTATACAGTATGTAACAGGATTACAAGGATCTGATTAACAAAATAGCAGTAATATAATCTGATACAGTTATAGATCTGCAAATCAAAATAATGAGATGATTGATAAATGAAGGTAGTTTTTGAGCATTGTGAAACTGAAATACAAATATTATTTAAACTACAAACTATTAATCCACTTGAAAGTAAAAATTTGTTTTTATTACTTTTTTAAGCAGGCAGGGGGAACCAAGAGATGTAATTTTGGATCGAGTTTTATATAAATAACCTTGCCAGGGCTTCAAGTGGGTGCCAGTTTGTTTACACTGGAGAAGAGGCTTACAGGCAGGAAGCCGTGTATGTTTACTGGGTTCCGGGGTTGTGTTTTTGGAGAGGGTTTCTGTCTGTGAGGTGCCTGGTCTCTGGAGAGATCCTAATGAGTGCTGATCGTGTTAGACATGGCATCAAGAGGAAAAAAAGGCAATCTGGTTGCCATGTTCTCACACACAGACCTATATGCGCAAACAGGTGCACAAAAATGCGCAGGCAGATATACATATGCTTTTAAGTGTGTTGTAAATATTGACATTATGTGATGGCATCTTGGGAAGCTGCCTGGCAAAACAAAGCAAAACTCTTCTCTATCCTTGTATCCTCCAAATAATTGCTTTTTGCCTGTTTTTTATGTGTGTGTATCTAAAAGGGAAAGTTGAAGCTTTTATATCCCTACAAATCCCCCCCAATCCTTTTTCCCTTGGTCCTTTCTCCTCATATCTCTCACCAACCTCCTCCTTCAAACAGCTTGTATCTCCCATACTGTCGATCTCTATCTGTGTTCACTTTGCTTTATCTTCCCTCTCATTCGTCTTTCTTGTACTCTTGCTTTTTCTCCCCACCCTGTTCTCCTTCTCTCTGTCTCTGTCTCCCTCTCTCATTACCAGTCTGCTTCTGTATTTTTATATATTTACAATTGTTGCAGTAATTTCACAAATATGAGAGGGAAGGAGGGCTTTAAAAAGATTCAAGCACCAGATTCTCTTGAGGTTTCTTCCAGTTGTTGTTAAACTCCAGAATGCATCTGTTTAGCTAAATGATGATACCCAAAGTAATTAAAAATCTTCTTCGAACAAGTGAAGTCCTTGAACCCCCGCCTCTGTCAGTCCTTCTCTCTCCCTGTTGCCATGGTGCTCCAGGCAACCAGTACAACGTGTGGTAAGCCACCCGCCACCGCGTTCACTTGCAGAATGAGAGCTGCCGGTTTTGTGCTCTCTGTTTCACTCCTTCTCTCTATTGCTCTTGAGTAAGTTTGTCGTGATTTCTCCTCAGTAGCTCCCCCCTTGTTGACTTCAAACGTGGCAGCAAAACTTGTGCTTATTTAAACCCTTATTCTGAAGACCAACATTGTCTTATCCTGTAATCTGTGAGCCTTACCTCCAACTTAGCAAGTGTAGAGATGGAGAGATATACCAGACTGTTTCATGCAGGGCTCATACAGGGACAGCTGGGTCAATTTATATCAGTTTAGATATATTTAGTTTTGAAATATTGTGCAAAGCCAAATAAAGAAATGTGTAGTGTTATGAGACACTGCAACGGCTTTAAGTCTTACGGGGCTTTTCCACTAGCACTGTTTGACTGTACTTGACTAGACTTTTTGGGTTTTTCGTTAGGGGATAGTACCAGGTAGCAGGTGCTTTTTTAGTACCACCTCAGCTAAGGTTCCAAATGAGCCGAGCTGATTAAAAAAAAAAAAAAAAGTGATGTCAAAAGACTGTGGGTCACTGATTGGCCAGGGAGTGACGTCACTAGAAGAGTCATGAGCGTGACATCAGACTGCATCGGACAAGAATCAAAAACCTGCCATTTTTTTAAAAACCGGCAACAGTGACAGTTTTTCCATTTTTATCGTCTTTAGTGAGGCAAATGGCTAATGCTACTAGCAAAACAACACCGTGGTCCGTATGCGTGTTTGTGTCGCATATAAAGGACGTCATGGCAGTTTTTCACCGCCATGCTATGATGACCCCGCCCACGTTGAGGTGATACTCGTTTGTAATGGAAAATGACCAAATCCAAGTCAAGTCAAGTAGAGTAGAAATGAGTAGTGCTAAAACTGTATAATGGAAAAGTGGCATTAGTGAGGAATTGGGCCACCACAAGCTGCCAAATAGCTTTAGTAATGGCAGTGGACACTACTTTCTATGTTGTCAGTCCAAAAACACTTCATCCACATACAGTATAATCATATCTCTCTTCCATTCTGCTCCCTGTAAAGCCAGCGAACACTGCTGCACTAAATGGACTTACTTGCAAAGGTGGCCCCACTAATGAGCTGACATCATCAATTCATCAGTGTATGGTTATGTGACAAATTCAGTTCTAATACCCAGAAGATAAAATATAGTGCATAGCTATTTAGCCCCATGACCTACTTTGACCTAAAAACATCCCCTTCAAACGCCCACAAAGCACATGACTCATGCTCCCCTACAAAGCAGCATTTGATTAACACTGATACTGCAGCCGTGGCGTGTGTATGAGTGCTGGCAATGAGAAAAGCCTGTAACTCCTACAGCCATGGGCAGAATTTCCACTTCCTAGAGTTAGATTTGGTAGCTCTAGCCAAGCCTGTTTCTGTGGTATTTTGTGGCAGAGATGGCCTCTTGATCATGGGCTGGGTGCAGCTGAACAGCTTGCCAAGGCCCACATACAATGCCCAGAGCTTAGATTCTGCACATGAAGCTCCACTTGGCAGTGTTTAATTGAAAGCAGTAAGCATATTCTCCTGTGAGCCCTCATGGCTGTCCGCAGGGGGTCTGTTACCTCAGGACCATTTCTGTTTTTCTCTGCCGACTGAATCTTAACTAATCCTGCAGACTGAAAATTGAGACATTTTGAGTGTAAAATAAACCATACTGGTGTTTTGCTGTCAGGTATTTTCCTCTAATTTTATTTCATTTGTTTGTGTTAGTTTAGACAAACTTGTGCATTCTATCATCAATTTTTTGTTTAAGGTTTTGAATGGTTGTGGGCTAGTATTTTATTCCACCTGGGTATCCATTTGGTTATGATATTTTAATCTCTCATTAGAAAGCTATTACATGCAGTGTTTTAACATCAATAAATCATTACCACATTCATTTAGAGAAATTAGTGTAATTACTGAGGGCATGAGAAATGAAAATATTATTGAGGAGATTTGCTGATATTGCTGGCTGTGGAACTGTATTTGCATTCCATAAGACATCAACTGGATTCTTATCAGCGCAAGACAGAAACCATTTAGAGCTTGCAAATAGAAGCAGCTAGTAAGGGTATTTGGGTTTTATCTGTCATCTTCAAAGTAATTGCAAATACACCATCTGCACAAAGAGAGGACAGGCAACTGCATCGTCTTTGCACAACCCAGAGTTTGAGGGAAATGTGTTCATTTTGACAAATTAAGTGCTACACTTGGCACCTTTAGGCAGCACTGTAAATGAGAGCCTAATCACAAGCCTCACTACACTTTCATGCTGCAGTTCAGTGTGTGTAGGGTGTGAAGTCAACCAATTTGATGATAAGGTCAAGGGTTGATGCAGTACAAAGACATTGCTGTCTCGTTTCAGTCGGTGAGGCCCTATCCGTCCCCTCATGTTTTATTCATCATACTGGTGGTTCACTTCTCACTTTCCTCTATTCAAATGCCAATCATTCCAGCCATGTTATCTGCAGTCCAGTTCTGCTGTATGCCTAGTTCAGTCCATGTTCCAGATTCTTGTTCAAGTAGTAATAGGAATATTCAGATCCTCAATGTTAAATTGACATGGATACCTGTGTGTTTGCAGTCTCATTCACCAAAGGTGGTTAAACTGTACATTAAAACAGTGAGGATTCTGGAATCACTGTTCCCTAAACTAACATGGGCAGATTTTGGATAATATTGCCATACTTTCCTGTATATATCAAACATCGAGAATGGGATGTCAGAATAACTGACAGAAAATGTGTTGGCAGGAAAGAGTTTACTCCCTGAAAAAAGCCTTTATGGCAGGCCTCGTATCCATATGTGCTGCCCAGATATGATTCCCTGCACACTGTCATTGTGCTGCTCCTTCCCCTGGCCATCCAGCAGCTGAATCTACTATGGTCGTAAACCTCAAGTTTCCCAGTTTGCTTTTCTTTTATGAGCCTTTACCATGTCACTTTGTCAGCAGAAAAAGATTTTAGGGGCTTTACTTACTTCTTGCTTTATCTTATGTGTGTTCTAGTATCTGGCACAAATATGTGTATTAATTCATGCTTGCCCACTCACCCAAACTGTATTATGACCACATTCTACCGCTGTCTTCAATATGCAAAGGGAGGTATATATTGAAGAGACAGTCTCCATGCACAGTGTACTTGTATACCAATGAGCAGAGTGCTGTCCTCTGTCACAAATGCCCCAGACATAATGAAAGAAAATCGAGAAGTAAATAGTTGTCCTGTAGAACTCACACAGGGGAGTGTCTGATCTGCCTTTTTTGTATCCTTGCTTCCTGAAAGGGAGGGTTTTCTCTTTTTTTTTCTTTTCTTTGGGCTTCTAGCTTGCGTTTCTATCATGTCTCCTTTCTTTTGTAAGATGTTTTCTGCTGTGCTGTGAGATGGTGAATGGAGAGGTTATACAATCTGAACTGTACTGAAAAGAACCTTCCACATGGACCCTTGTTGCAGATGTAACAGAGGTTATCTCTAAAGTACAGAGCAACAAAACACATTTCTCACATCTGTCTCCAGTCTGTGAGCCTAAACTCATGTCCAGTTCTGTCAGTGCACAGCCAATGCCTAGCCATTACTTTTACTCCACCGCTTATTTCTTTTTTTCTGCGTTTTCTTTGTCTTTCAGCCCGTCTTTTGTGTTTAACGTAACCACCTCTGCCATGGTTCAGGTCTGCGCCTTCAATGACACGTACATCGATTTAATTATAATAAACAGGTAGGGGAGCTTGCCAGTGACTAATCTTAGTCAGCTTGATTAATGATGTTTGTGTAGCCATAGTCTGAAATTAGTCAGAGATGTAGAGGAGTGGTTTTCTCTCTTTTCCTGTGCTTGTGTGTATACATACGTGCTTCGTTTACTACAAGTGTTTTGTTTCAAAAATGGGTGCCCTCTAGTTGAGTGCACATGTGCTTCTTCCCTCCCCAATCACTCCACAATGTGTGTGCTTCACTGATCTCTGAAAACAATCCATGAATCATCATTAGTTATTATGATAATTATGCAATGCTCCACCAAAAAGCAGCAGTAGAAGCTTTCCTAGTGCTGCACAAATCCCCCACTAGTGTATCAGAAATGTTAATATAAGAAACATTTTAACAGTCTCATCTCTGTTTCTGCCTGCATGGTGACTTAGGAAACATCTGTATATGCATTTTCTTCAATTTATTGCTAATTTATGTGTGTATTTATGTATGCAGCAGAACAAATGACTCTATTCATATTGGACTCTTAAAAATGGTCTGTATCAAGTGATCTTGAAATAGCAATGCATCTGAACAAATAGACAAAAAGAATGGAAAATCATGGATATATTTGTAGTTGCTATTACCGGAATATGCCATAACATGGTTCATTTAATCAATGATCATCATATGGATTTAAACTTATATTGGTGTTATTTCTATTTGTAATGGTTGTTAGATTAATTGATTTTTTTTTTTTTATTAGCTCAGGATAATGAGGTAGCTGTTATATTATCTCGCGGACTCTGCTGATATTGACAAGCTGAGTACAATGTGTTAACACTCAATAGGTATCTGGTTATTATTTATGCACAGTGTGACTACACTAATGTCTATGTGCCTATAATTGCATGTATGCCAGTGTAGTCGTCTGCATGTTATTTGCATATTGGGTCATCATATGATCATCTTTATAGGGGAACATCATTGGTCCACTGATGCACTGCTGAATTGCCACACATGTGCTCCCTACTTAGCAGGCTGAATACATCTGTGTTGTTTATGTGCACTTTTAGTAGCACTTGAATTATCCTCCCAGGACAGTTAATGGTGGAAGAAAGTCAAAGAGAGGACAACACATCCTATCTCTCTCTCTTGTCCTACACACCGATAGGGAGATTCTGTACAGCAGGCTAATGTAAGCCCTCAAGACATACTCACCATTTCCCCCTAATGTTCCATCTATTAGTTATTAATGGAGGAGCTACACATACTGAAAGTGAGCTAGTGAGCCTGGGGATTGGCTGCTGTGTCCCTGCCCTGAAAGTGATGTCACTTTGTAAAGCAGGAAGAACAGAGGATATCACTAATCCTAATTCCTCACATTGGTGCAGTCTTTAAAAAAAAAAAAATTAAGGTCGAGTTCATGTCTGGCTTTTTTTTTTTTCAAATGCTACATGAATTCTTTATTCTGTATGCTACATGTACAGGCAACCCATACCATTCCCACTTATGCTTTGACTTTCCGTCTCTTTCTCATTTTCATTTCATTTAAAAAAAAAAAAAAGAAGAAGCAAAAAGTCTTTCTGATTAGGGAAGATTGGAGCTGTATGCTTTAGCCACAACACTGATCTCCTACATATCTACTCTATGCCTCGTACACTCCGCTCCTCTGGTTCCATTCTCCTCTGCACACCCACGGCTCGCCTGTCCACCATGGGTTCTAGATCCTTCAGCCACACTGCACCCAACCTTTGGAACATTCTCCCTCAGTGTCCGGTCGTTACCTGATTTACCAACTTTTAAGTCTTTTCTCAAAACATACCGGTTTCACCTCGCATTCCCCACCTAACTTTCTCTGCCTCTGACTCATTGATCATTAGTCTGCTCTGCAATGCTCTCTACCCTCTCCTTATTATTTTATTGTCGCTCTGTCTTTGTAGTTTCTGTGTTTTTACATCTATCGACCACTTCTCAGATGTCCTTTAGACCTTTTGCTTTTATAACTTTGTCGCTCTGCTATTTGTTGTTTTGCGTTTTAAGGCATTTTAATGTATTTCATGCAGTGTGTTTTATGTTGTTTTTACTTGCCTGTAAGGCGATCTTGAGACTTTGAAAGCAGCCATGAAATAAAATTTATTATTATTATTATTATTATGTGGAACAGTCCTTTTTGTTTTTTCATCCTGGGAGCACTCCATCTGTGTACAATATTGTGAATGAAAGTTGGTCTTAGGCTGTGATGGATCTCTGTATCTCTTTGCCAACCCCTGCCCCGCCCCTCACCCATTGCCTCCTCTTCTAGCCTTCCTTCGCTTATCAGCAGCACTCACACCTGGCCACTCACTGCAGATCCTGCTGGAGGCCCCAGACAGTATGGCTGCAGATGACCTTTAAATCCAAGCAAAAAAAGGTGGTAGGGACAGAATGGGAGGGAAAAAGCACTCCATCCAGTGCCAGAGATTTTGGGGCCTGCTGGATGGTGGCCAGGCTGGGGATATGCCCAGACTTAGCGTCAACCCTGATATTTGGGCCATGGGCCAGCCCTGTAGCTTGACCTATCAGCATAAAAGGGCCAGAAAACAAAGCAGCTAGACTATGTCTTTTGGCTTGTAGAGTGTAGTGTTAGCAAAGTTAAGCTCATGCATCATGCACATTAAGGGTGAGTAGTGATGATAAGACTCCATGTTAATTTCTACTGGCCTTTCCTGTTTCCTGACATCCTGTTGTTTTGTGTACAGCATATAAAAATCTATCTCAGCTGACAGCAGTCGCGTTGTCCACACCTGCCCAGGCAGGAGGGAGACATAAATGAGAGACAAAGAGTGGAAGAAAAGGAAAATGAGAGTTAAGGAATGCAAAGAGCAGGTTCTGTGGTCCATTGGTTTAGAATTACTTGACTCTTGCAGTAGGAGGTGCAGGCAGATCATAATAAATTTTAGGAGGAGGAGTTTCTGTGATGACAGCCCTAGGGTGAAATGTCCAATAGTAACAACAGCCCAGTTTGTTTATTTCCTCTGACTTTCAATTTGGTGTCATTACTCATCCTTCCCAGCATGTGCCTGCCAGCCTCACCACCTCCAAACCCACACTAAAGTGCAGATGCTAATGAAATTTCTACCTGTGATTTATCATAAACATCAGTTGATCAGGATTTTCTATGACCACACTGACATTACGGCTCATACTGTATGGTGGATGTCAACTTTAGTGTCCTGTGTTATTTGCAGTGTTTTATCTCATATTTAAATGTATTTTTTTAGCAGCTTTTACACTAGAGAGTGAGCTCAGCCTGTGGACTGTCATAGACTTCAGCTGTAATGTGGGCAGTGGCTGCATGTCAAGAAAATGCACTGATTAATTACTAAATAACAAATAAATCAAGTCAATGACAGGTCCTCATATCTTATATCATAAGGTTCTTTTTAATAATTGATGTAATTAAAAACACATCCTTAGCTTCTCAAAAATAATCAGTGCATGCGTTGATATTAACAAGTATACAGTGTGTGTTAACCTTTAATATATGCATGTATTAATGGATGTTTATGTCTGCTTTTGTTGATCTACTCTTTTTTGTAATTTAATAAATACATGTATGCATGTTTGTGCACAAAAATGTGATTTTGTGCACTTTTCCATTTATTGATTCTTCAGACTGATGTGATGCTGGGATCTTAAAGTAACTGTCCATCACAAACTAATTACTATTATCCAGATCACTTAAGGTGTTCAAGCAATTCCCCCAGGCACTCTCTTTACACCAATGTTTGCAGGTGCTTAAACTAAGATATGGCAGCTAATGCTTGCTGATTAATATTGAAATGTCAATCTAGCCAGGCGTAGATGTGTCCCAGAACAGCAGAAATGAATTGGTAAGAAGCCAACTGGCAACCTTGCATCAATGTATGTGATGAAGTGAAGCGATCATATGATTGGGAGCAGCTAACAAAGTCAGCAATGGAACCTGATAAACAGTTGCTGCCATGCTCACCAGGGGCCTAGCACCATGTCTGGGGATGAAAGAGTCTGAGATAGCAAAGATAGGAGTACAGTCTTTGTGTAGTCCTGATGAATAGAAAAAAATAGCAAAAAGAATAAGACCACCCAACTTGTACTACATATGCAGCACAGAGCTATATATACCATGTAGCTGCATTTCAGCTGACCCTTTATATTGTTAATCAATATCCATGTTTGTAGTTTTCCCTTTCTATTTAATCTACACTGAGTCATATATGACTTTAGAATATATGTATGTAAACTTCAGATCTTGCCTTGTAACAACCTTGAAACCTGGACAACAATGGGTTCACTCTCAAGACTCCTCTGTACCTGGTTATGCATTATATTCTATATATAAGCTGACTGTACCAATCAGGCTACAACATTTTATTGCTTATACCAGCCTTAGTATCAGGAAACTGGTATCTATGTGTAGGGCAGAGTAATAAGATGAATCCCCAAGTGTAATCTGCCACTCTTGGTGGATTTTACTGGCACCTTAATGATCCAAACCTGCGGCCTCATAACTGTAGAAAACGTTTTAACACAGCCAGTGAGGAGTTGTTTTTGCAAGCACCCATCATCATAAGACAGTTTGATGTTTGCATCTCTAAAAGAGCATAGACATGCCACACACACACACACACACACACACACACACATACAGTACACAGTACACATCGACCCCTCATGATGTAAAGGGAAAACAAAAGTTTTTGAGCTGCACCATCCTTTTTTTATCTACCATTACAGGGGTTAAACAGGCCCATGTCAGCAACAGTTCTCAACCTAGGCCAAGCTATCTTAATGCAAGAAGAATAAAGACCACAAAGACCAACTATACAAACAAGTGGTTTAGCTGGAGTGTATCACCACTTTGGGCGTAAAATGAGCAGACATCTGGAGTAGACTGACAGGGCACCTGAATCACTCACCCACTGAACTACACTCAGCAGCAATGCTATCTTCAAACACAACAGATTAAGGGAAATCCCCTCAATGGACTCCAGCAGTCCTGAGCACCACAGGAGGCTCCTGTTGAGGCATAGGTAGACATCTGGGAAGTGAATGTTGTGAGAATAGATCCACTTCTGTTTGTCTGATCCATGATGGGGTTCAAACACCATTCATCCAGTTTTTTTTTTTTTTTTTTTTTTATACCTCTGGTCATGGTGTCTTGAACCCTAGTGCTAGTGTCTACTACTCAAATTAATTCCTGGAAGCTGCAGAATTGGAAGCTTTACCCTATGACGCATTCTTGTGACTGCTTTGATGGAGAACTGGGCAACAGCATAGAGGAGCTTTTAATTACATTGAAATATGTGATATGTGGATTATAAGCACAAGGCAGAAACTGCATTTATAGAATAGGGTTGATGCTAGAGAAGGTTAGATGCCTAGAAAAGCTAATTCATTGGCGGATAGCTGGCCAGTCACCAAATCATTTAGTCCATATACCGTTTGTTTATCCTTTGCTGTTTGTCTCAGATGCTCTTGTTTTTCACACGACTACTCAATTTCCTGGCGACACCGCCACAATGAGGAGGAAAAAAAGTATGTGCCAAAACAATATGAATTCTCACAGGATTAATTTGCAGCTGATCATGTCTGTAGCTTTGGCAAATGGTCACATAATCATACAACTTCCAAATAAACAACAAACATAATTGACTTTGCCGACTTGGCAGGAAAAGATTATATTGGATCATGCTTTGCATAAACAAGCTACGTCATTTGAAAGAGCATGGGGAGTGTAGTAAAACAGTCAACAACAACCATACATAAAACTCCGAACAGACGGCGCTTGTCAACCCGTGGTGACCGCTGTTAATGGACACTCTTGTGTGCCATTGAGGCTGTTGGTTAATATTAATGAAAGGTTCATGCTATACAAAAGCCCATATTTATTCTCATATTTGCTCCGTGAACCAGGCATCTGTAGACGAGCCTCTATCAATATCAATATTCCCCACCCGTGGGGTTCTGCACTCTTCTTATTGGATGTTAACAATGTCTACACCTGTGCCTGTGGCGGCGCACCCCACTTTGGACTGCAGCCATCACTTATGATGGTGCTGGCCCACAGGCCGCGACACAACTGGCAGGCCAAACCATCTGTTGGGGGTCGGCTGGGCCATTGCTCTGAAGAGCCTGGCTGCCTGCAGCGATTTATTACTGGACACAAGTTGTTTCTTTTCTTTCACACCTCTCCCACTAGAGCTCTGTTCTACGGGCTGAGTCCAGTCTTAATCAGAGCTGACGTGCTGCATGTCCTTGAGTGTACTGACGTAGCTATTGCTGCAGGTGTGTGTTTAGGTCGTCGTGCCAGTCTTGAGGCCAGTGAGAGACGCATTCTGTATTATAAGCAGTAGAGTGAAAGGATAGGTGTTGACTGGGCCAGGAATACAAGTTTAGCAATGACAGAAAGATAACATACTGTAAATCAGACCATTTTTGTGCATATGTTTTGTCAAATTCATTTTGTCAGTATCTATGGAAAGATGCAAATATGTTTACATCTACTGGCCAAATAAACAAATACATGTGCTTCACTGGTAGCTGAGCTGTTCTCCCACTGAGTATGTATCTGATATTTTTGTGCTTTTTCTGTCTCTCCCTCTATGCTTGGCATGAGAGAATCACACACTGCAGCAAAGAGAATACTTCTGGGATATCTTCTAACATCTGCCTGCATTTCTCTGACCTTCCCCTCAAAACTCTAGGACTTTCTCTCTTCCTCTACCCTGTGCCTTTCTTCCCTTCTCTTTTTCTCTCTTCGAGTTGTCATAACTATGCATATGTTCCAAAAGTTATCTCCTTAAAAACAAATCATCCATTTTAATTTTCCAAATCATATTTTTATTGCCAAAGCAGTGGAAAAGTCTTATTTCCAGCAAACTTTTATTGTCTCACCTCTATGTCTGGCATTATTGGAAATTGATCTACATGTGTTTATTGTCTTATGACTGTAGTGCTGGAGGAGGGGCGCACAGGGCCTTAGATATGAGCCAGCACTGCATCTGGTGATAAGTCAACTATGTCAGATGTGGGCACTGGACTCCAACAAGGGTGTTCCCCTTGTCATCTCTTATGTTTACAGTATTTATGAGCAGAATATCAAAATGCTGCAGAGGTCTGGATGGTGTCCAGCTGGAGGACATTAAGGTGGCATATCTGTTGTTTGCTGATGATATGATGTTGTCCTTCAGGCTTTGTAAGATTGTCACCCATTGTGTGCAGTAGTGTGATTTACAGCTTTATTTTCATCTTTAAATGGCTAACGATGAAAAGGCAGCTGATGAAGCCTATACCGGTGCTGCAGTTGCTGGCATGAATACCAGTGCCAGTTGTAATTCTGCCATACTGTTAATACCACTAAAACTATGTACTTTGAACTCTGCAGCTCTGCTCCCTCTTTACTAACATGAAAAACATAAGTTATGTCTTTCGTCTATTTTTTTTTTTTTTTTTTTTTTTTTTTTTTATCCAGCAGAAAATAGTTCTTCTAGGTCCTTACAGTTAAAAACAAAATCATATGCTTGGAGATTTGCTAGTCAGCTGCTATTCTCCAAATGATCTCATTGGAGCTGTGAATCTTTCTTGCTCCCTGGTGTGCCAAAAGTGCCCAAGGTCAGTTAACAGTTAAATCTTAATGTTATATTCGACATTTTAATTAATACAGATAACCATGCTTACTGTGTGTGTAGCCTATTACCCAGTATTGTGTGTTTGTGCAGGGAGAAACAGGGAATTGTAGGGTGCATTTGCCTGCATATTTCACAGAGACCTTTTCAGTCCTTCCTTTTGGCCTAATCTGTTTGTTTGGCTTATCTGGTTTTTTTTGTTGTTGTTGTTTGCCTTCCTGTTCTTCCTGTTAGCTTCCACATATGTTCTTGTCTTTTTTCAGTTTGTTCCTTTCGTCTATTATTAAAGTATGTCACTGTTTCTTCTGCTTTCCCAACATATGTTCTCCCTAGTGCCCCTCTTTTCTTGCTACAGTCTTGCACTGTTTTGCTGATTTTGTTGTTTCGTGCCATAATGGGGCAGCAAACACATATAACAGCATAGCTTGATCTGTTTGTTTTTTTTTATTCCTAACCAAGAAATCTGTAACAGAATAGATCCAATGCTGTTATGGAGAATATAGGTAGGAACTTCCTAGCTCCTACTTTAAATTTCCAAGTCTCTTATGATTGTTCCCCGATGACCTGACCGAAGCATTTGTTATCTAAATGTTGGCTTCCTCACTTCCTTCATTAAGATAGATCAGCTTTCACTGGCAGGGCATTCCGCTGGGATGTTACTTGCTAACTCAGAGTAGTCAAGTCAAGTTAATTTATATCACACTTTATAACAACAATCTAACACCAAAGTGCTTGTGACAAAATGCATTTAAAAATAAAATACACTCCCTAAAAACAAATAAATACAACTAAGAAATACAACATTTGGGAGAGGTGAGGAGGAATTAGGAGCAATGAAGAGGGAGGGAAAGAGGAAGACAGAGAGGAGAAGTGACTGATAGGGGAATGGGTGGGTGGCTCTGAGATCAATGACTGATTTTTAGATGTATGTTGTTGCTGTAATGAGGTAGCTTATTAATTCTAAATTGCCCATTGGAGTGAGTGTGAGTATGTGAGGTTGTGTGTCTCTGTGTGGCCCTGTGATGGACTGGTGACCTGTCCAGGTTGTACCCCTGCCTTTCACCCAAAGAGAGCTGGGATAGGCTCCAGCAGATCCCTGTGACCCTAAATAGAATTAAGCAGGTATAGATAATGGATGGATGGATGGATGGAGGATGCTAATTGGCTGTCTGACCAGCACATCCTCTAAGCAAATGGAGAAACATACACAGAGTGACATTGACAACATGCATTCACAGAAATAACTTTTATGATCTCATTTTTCAAGACCTGTGTGTGGCCACTGGAACTAAGACTTTGCATCCTACCATTCTGTACTGAAGAGTTACAGAAAATTAGTTGCAGCCATTGTGTATGCATGGATATGATTTGCATGTTGATGTATGAATGTATCTTTGTTCATTCCTGCCATCGCATTTGTGGATGCATTGCACATGTGTTGGTATGTGCACTTGCACAAACCAATTCATGGAGCATTGCTCACCCACCTCCTCTTATATTTATGGCACTGGACAATCCTCTGTTAATTAGGATGAGTGTATTACTGAGATTAATGCAGCTGATAAAGACGTTAAGCTGGTGACTCTGTGCACAAGGGAGGCAACGTGGATTTACACATGACTTTAAATACACCCGTGAGATATATGCGTATGACTAAGATACTAAAATGCCAGCAATAATAAATCAAGGCAATTCTTATTTAGTTTATTTTTGGAGCTTACTGAATTGGGAAGTGGAAAAAGTGGAAACAGATTCAACTGTAATGAAGAGCTTTGGTGTGACTTGAAAGTTGTTGCTTCAGTTTGACATTCCTTTGAAAAGATGAACATAGACCCTATACCTGTCGTGGATGTTTGCACTTAATTCTCTGTCATACAGAAAGGTGTTGAGAACATACTACTGGGTTTTAGCTAAAAAAAAAAATCAGATTGTGTTTTTCACCACTTTTGGAAAGTTTCCAGTTTGAGTTTCAGAGAAGGGCAGTTCACTGAAAAGTCAGAGAGAGTGGGGCATAAACAGATTTGACTCTCTGACTTTTTCTTTCATATTTGTTTTCATTTGGATTTTGAATGTTTATCCTTTTGTCAAATGTATTTTTATTCTGAATGGTGTCATTAGGTCAGGCTTTCATATTACTTTCTCATACTGGAGAGTTTTACAGACAAGTCGGCAAGGTGGTAAATACAGTACCAATACAGAACCCGTGCTTATCATTTGTGTGTGCATTCATGTTTGTGGGAATAAAGCAAAGTCAGAGCTGCAGTAAATACAGCATCTGTAATAGTGTGTGTGTGCTTGCACATTTATAAAAGAGACAGATGGCATGGTAAAAAGAGCTGGGGAAATGAAAAGTGGCCTATCAAATATTTCAGTAATCCATTTCCAAAATGTTGCATCCTTTGATGTCTCCTTCCAAATAATGAAAGGCAGCTTCTTCAAAAATTCATCCATCCATTTTCTATACCTCTTATTCTATCGAGGTTGATGGCAGGGCAATCCCAGCTGACATTGGGTGAGAGGCGGGACAGACTGCCGGTCTATCACATCTGACACATACAAAGAGAGAGAGACGTTGACTCACATTCACACCTATCAGCCATTTAGAGTCACAACCTGTTTGGACTGTGCGAGGAGGCTGGAATACCTTGAGAAAACCAAAGCAGACACAGGGAGAACTTGCAGACTCCACATAGAAAGGCCCGAGGTACAAACTTTTTTGCTGTGAGGCAACCACTGGCTTACCGTGCCTTCAAAATCAAACACTTACTTTTATAGAACACAATTAACAAGTTGATACATTTTTGTGACTTAGCAAAGCAGTAACTTGTCCTCCAAGATGTTCACCTCCTGATTCATTGTTTTATTTTCTCTGTTTATTTTGCACATTAATCTCATCTGGAGCTCTCCCTCATGTTCCCTCCTGAAGCGGGGTGACCTCTCTCCTACTTCTGTGTCTCTGGAGTTTTATAGAGATAGCTAAGGAAAAGTTTAGCATGCCTTTAAGGAATAATTATCAAACAGTAAAACTCCCACACAGCTCTTGCTGGGTAATTACATTTCCCCCATCTTTCGTTGCTTTTTTTTTTTTTTTTTTTTTTTTTTTTCTTGAAGTGAAACCAGGTTTTAAAGCCTTGACAATCAATGATTCCCTGGTGTTGTAGCCCCTCTGATTCCTGAATGAAAACTGTGCAAAGTGTTGCCCATTATGCTGCTGCTTAAAGGTTTTCCTTGACTCCACATTTTGCTTTTCTTTCTCTTTCTCTCACTCTCTTGCACTCTTCAGTCTCAGTCTCACATTCACACAAACAGCAGCCCAGCCCATTTGCATTCTGGGCAATTACATTCAATTTGTAAACCGACGCTGAACTTTAGTAGAATTAGATTTTGCTAACAGGCGTAATGACATTTAATGGAGCATGATTTATTCATTTCTCTTTTATCAGGTCAAGATATGCCACAACTGAGAATTGAATAATAGCAGATGTTTTTGTTTGCTGTATTTTCCCTGTCGTCAGACCCTTAGTCAGTTGTTCGTGGACCAGCAAACTTTTTTGCCAAGGCTTCACCTAGGCTGCACCCTAATAACCATTATTGTTTGATTTAACAATTCAATATGCAAAAATGAATATACTGTATTATGACTCTCATTGTTTGGCATCTAATACAACATCAAGCTTCCAGGTGAAGATTTGACAAATTCTGCCAGTTGTGCCCACGGAATATTTCTTACTTCCATTATGTACCCGAAATCTATGACTACCTGCAGAAGTCATTGTTAGTTATGCCGTCCATATATGGTTTATGTCATTAGCATTTTATGGCTCTATTTGGAGTAGTTGTACTCACTGCTATCAACTTGTCTTTTTTGCTATGCTTATTTTAGGTATCAAATTGGCTCATTCACACATTTCCTTTGAAGAAAAGCAGTTATTTGAATTAAAATAAGTGTGTGGCTGATTGTCAGTGTGTCATGATTCATATGCGTTTTCATCTGTCATTCTCTCTGAGAAGTTTCTGCCTCAAACATTGTCATATTGTCTTTGTCCTTAAACAGTTTTTCTGACAACTGGTAGACCCATTCTCATTTATATTAATCTCTACATCCCAGTCCTGCTTCTTCAAGCAAATTTGACCTCGAGGTAAAGAAAGCTAACAGACAGATAAAAGCAAATGTGAAAAAAGAAACACACACAAAAAAAAAAACATAACAGACTCATAGTGAAACAGGCTGACAGAGTGGAATGAAACAATGTAATGATCAGACTGGGGACTCTGATTGGCCAGCAACAAGTGCCAGCCAGCCTGCCTGCCAAACCAGTCAGCACCCAAATGCATTCAAATGATAGTCTAGCATCTGTCTTTGAGATTTTCCAGCACAAGTCTTGTACATTAAAGATGGATAGGCTTCCTTCACTTCTTCCTTGGCTTTGTGAGTCTTTACCCACAAGCACATGTTCTCCTTCTGTGGTGTTTTTGTGTACACATTTCAATTTGGTGAAGCAGCTTTCTCTCTTAAACAATAGACTCTTTCAGATGTTTCTTTTCTTGTAAGAGCTTCCCTGCTCCCTCAGCACCCCCCTTCATTTTCTAAGGTGTTCTTATTTAGGGAGATGATAGTGCCTTGGGACGCAGTGAGGCAGGCTGGGAGACAGACAAAACGTGTTTTTCTTTTCTCCCTATATCTCAGTGTCTCTCTCTTTCTCTTAAAATGAGTGAGGTTCTTCCCCACGCTTCATCAGTGTGCTTGTCATTGTCATCTGGGTGATGAAGGGGTGTCAGGTTGTGTCTGCAGTTTGCGATCTCTGTTTTCTTTCTCTGCTGTTTGTGTAACTGTGCTTATCAGATCCATGAGAAGTACCAACATTTCAGTGACAATCTGAAACACAAATTGATAGCCATCGCAACACAAACTGCAGCCTGGAACAATGGAAAAATTGTACTTGCTTTAAGGGAGCATATGCTCTCTGTTATGTCTGCTAGCCTGTCACTTTTACCGATTGAAATTTCAAACTCCTTCCTGTTGTATAAACACTCATACACTCTTAAAGTCTTCACTTGAATTTAGTTTCCACATTCTTCATGTCTTTCACCTCATATTCATGCCAGTGCATTAATTTCCTTCAGACTTTATCCCTGTAGCTTCAAATGCAGCATTGCATTCATCTACATTGATCAAGGCAGTCTGTCTGTCCCACTGTTTGTCTTTCCCCTCTCGTGCTGCTTAATGAACTTACTGGGGCTTAATCCAGCTGAACCAGACCCCTGTGCTCATACCAATGAGCCACTACAGGCTCCTCTGCCATCAACTTTTTATGTAGTTACCCCCAGATACGCTCAGGTAGAGACTTTCTGGCTGAGGATTGAGGGTCTTAATGTGGCGTGATTGGCAGATGAATTTAAAGCCACCCATTTAGTCCATATCACTGTGATTGGGTCAGTTTAGCTTCACTCCATTCTTTGGAGCTCAGCAGACCTTCGTGGAGGGAATGCATGATTGTGACTAAACTGCATCTATCTGATTTTGTTCTGTGAACAAAAGATGCCATCACAGACAGATTAATCACAAAGACTATACACCTCTGTACTTGTACATTATTCATACAAAATATGAATGTGTTAGGCAATGTGATGGGACTGTTGTTTGAAAGCAATAAATAACTAGAGGATGTGACCATGGACACCTTCTTCACCGTTTCCCAGGATTTTGTGACTAAAAATGAATTGATTGACAAAAACAAAGTACTTGTCAGATTAAGATAAAATATCTGCTATTTTAAACTATATAAGAGAGTGAAGCTCTGTCAACTGCTATAATTTAGTTTTTATAAGGCCATTGTGAAAAATATCAATAAGTAGGAATGTTTTATGGTAATACTGCAGTGATACTTTAATCCTTTTAGTGAGTTCCTTTCCAGGAAATTATTAGGAATGTATATATTATTGAAATACTGCCCAGCCATTTAGATAATGTACTCTTTCTTTTGCCTTACATATACAAAATTAATTCTAATGTGCTTGTTGTCTACAAAATCAGTTTTCAGTTGAACTTACACCTATCACAGTGTATTTTATATTGCTCCTGCAATATAAAATAACATATACGGTAACAAGAATTTGACAGTGTCATCCACACTTAGAGTCCAGTCATCTTTAATAAACTGGTTGCCAGTGACCTTCACCTACATCTGTTAAAGCCATAAGGGGCTAATGTGTCTGATTGAGGAAGGGTAGTTGAAAGGTGAATGAGACCCATAGCACCTCATCACTAAACTCAGTAACATAATTACAAAACACTTCTATTGCTCCCAAGGCAATGGCTGTGGCCATTCACTTTAGTTATGCAGTTGTCAGACAGCTTTTGTGTGGTGTTGCCTAAGAATTTGTTATTTCAGGCATTTTGCAATTAGCTGTGTCCACTGTGATGATATTGATGATGCATGCAGATGGTAAAGGCTGTGCTTTTTCGTCGCCCATCCATCCTGCACACACATATGCAGGCACAAATAACACACACAACTGTGTTGTCATTCTGTGGGCAGTAACTGTGCTGGATGATGGGTCTTTCTTTCTCCCACAGTTTGCCTTTCCATTTATATCTCCCCCCAAGACCACCTCATCCATCTATCTCTGACCTGCCTTCTCTTTGCCTTCTACTCTGCTTTCTTTTTCCAGCCAGTATGCAATAAGTCTAGTGCTGTAGTGTTGGTGAAATGGAAAGGCAGTTTATAACTTTGGCAAATTAAAATCTGAATGTGTGTGTATGTGTGCACACATGCATCTGTTGCATGAGTTGTGTGTGGACAAATGAGGGACGGTTAAAATGGAGAGAGATTCACCCAGTTCCTTTTCCATTATCGCCTCATTACAAAACTCTGGGGTTTCCTGAGTGTACAGATGAACTGCAGTGACTATTCGATTTGAAAATGGAACTGGTGCCCTGACTCAGACTACAAATTACTCTGCAGATTCTCATCGCTGCTGCCTAGCAGCCAGATTTGAACCAGTGAACTCTGGCCTGTTGGACTAGTTCATATTGTTGTCTTGTTTCAAGACACTTTAACATTTATTAGTTAAAGGAAAGCTAGAAAACCAGCCCAGTATATCCAGCAGGATATGGTTTAAAAGATAGGCTTCTGCTGCAGATTCTCAAGCTGCAGTCCCAGCATTGAAATGGTTGTTAGTACAGGATAGTCTACTGTATATCGTATATATAAAAATGTGTGTAAAAAATCACCGTAATAATTGTAACTGTATGTTCTAGTGGTTGCAGTTGTCAGCTAAGTATTTTATGCTCTCTATTCGCTCTGTGCTTATTTATTTCCATACTGTCTCTATTCTTTCCTGCATTAAGGATCCAATCTCCCCCACAGGGATCATTAGAGTTTAATCTAATCTCATCAAATACCAACATTTAGAACCAAGGTATTTAGTCCTAAACCGTTTTGGGCTGATCACATGTTTTTCAGTTGCAATAGGTAGTGTGAAATAAACACAGTGAATGAATTGCCTATCCCGAAAAAATAACAGTGCTCTGCCATTATACTATATGCTAAATAATCATGAAGTGCAAATAGTGCTGTACATTTTCTAAACTTTGAGACTCTCTACGATCTCAGGTGCTCTTGCTCACACCTAAAACACAAGTGATTTTACCACCCAGCCTTTCTTTTTTGGAACATTACACGCTTCACTGGGAGCAGCAGGAGGACCAGAATGTAGGAGGTAGAGTGGGAGAAAGACAAGGAATAACATAGAAGACAGCGAGTTAAAGTCACAAGAGGAAGATAACTTGGAGATCACGACAGCTACAAAGTATGTAAGAGACAGAAAGAGAAAGTGATAAGAAAAAGTGTATACTGCAGGTAGCAAAGTGGAGCAAAGCTAAGGAAGGAGGAGTAGTGGGGATAGGCAGCAACAGCAGGTAGCAGGAAGGGAAAAATTGAGTAAAATAGCAGAGGAGAGGGGAGAACAGTGAAATTGTGGTTGGGTCATAGACTTTTGACATGGGAGGAGGGGGGAAGTGGTGGCTGTGGGGAGTTAGCAGGTGATTTATAGGTGGGTGGCTGCAGGCTCACAGTCAAGAAGGCTTATTCATTCCTCCCCTAATCTAGCTTACCCCAGCCAGACATGCTTAAGGTAATGGCCACAGCAAGCTGTCTGCAAGGCCACTGGCACCGACGCAGCCAGGCGGGACCACTGTGTAGCGAGGGAAGGGAAGAAAGAGACCCTCATGAAAAAAGACAATGAAATCACAAGAATGCATTTTTTGGGATGGTATTCAAAATGAATGTTTTCTGTTACAGTACTTGGGAGAGTGGCTCAAGAAAACTGGGAACCAATTTGAAGAATGGGGGTTTAAATGGAGAAAGAAGAGGGAGTAATGGCAGACAAGTGAGAGCGAAATTGAAGTTGGATAGATAATTGGTGATGATTCTCTGGCTTTTGTGTTTGGGCCTTCCCGCTTTTTTGCTTTTTATACGTCCTTCTGATTCAAGAAGGTTGGGAAAAGAAGTGTTTTTCCTCTTTGTTTTCTGTTCTTCCCTTTTTCCTTGTTGCTCTCTATTTGTCCTCTTGTTTGTTTGATTTGCTTCCTGCCAGAAGGAGAGACAATATTCTAGATGAGCCCAGCGCTGATAAATGGATGCCAGCGGCCGCCCTGTAGCGCAGACTCTTGTTCAGAGTGGCAGATCATTTTGTGCCACAGAGAGGGTGTGTGAGAAAGAGAGAGAGAGATGTTGGCTGCCTGTCTGTCCTTGCTTGTGGCATCTGTGATTGCAACAGAGAGCCATTTGCATCGATCCACTTCTGAGAAAGTCTGGCATCTGGGTGGTTACATCCTCCAAAAACTGCTGGCATGACCTGCCATACGTACATTGATGCAAATGAAAATACATAGTTTAGATACAGTGCAATATAATAGATCTGCAATTTAGGGCCTGCAGTCAGAGATGAAACTTGGTTATTTCGATTACTTGATTTCAGAAGGCCAGAACAATACAACTGTCTGAATGTTATTTATTGCACAGCACTGTTCATTATACAGATTCTCAAGTGAAAAATAACCGTCTTTTCACAACAGTAGAACAGAGAGTACATTTGAGCCTCCATTGTCTTTTTAATTATAATTTAACACAATTAACAACTAGAGTGCATTAACACATTACTGATGTGTAGTCACAAAATAATAATTTGCATATAAGAAAAATAATGAAGCTTAATTATTTGTGGCCATGTGTGTGATTCATATTTTACAAGCTGTGATTTACACTTGTGATAATGCATGTGTGGGTACATATTTAGGAATTTGCAAGATAACCACATTTTTAGTTTGTGAATGTTTTGCCTGGCAGACCTTTGTGTGAGATAAGTAAAACATGGATCCTAGTACATCATTCATTTAGTCAGAATGGTTCCTTGTCTATATGTTGACTGAAGAATGAGAACAATATATTATTTTACAATAATATAATCTGTGCTGCAGAAAATAAAACCATCACTGACTTGCTCCAAAAGAAGTGATCTTAATTATAAGCTGAATTTACGCATTGCTTGTGATGATTAGGCTGTGGAGACCTGTACTCTCTGTGTTGCCAATAACCTGGCAGTATTTTTAAGGGCTTCCTGCATCTGTTATGCATTATTAAAAGTACATTTCACTGAGTAGTTTCCCTTTGGGTACACTTACAGAGCTCCAAGTATCACCAAAGAAGCAATTAGGAATTTGTTGAAAAAAAGAAAAAAGGTTAGAGTTGGGGTTAAGGTTTTTGTTTGCATGCCAGCTTGTGCAGTGGAACCCTGAAAAATTGAAAGGAAATTTCAAAAAAGACGTTACCTTCTACAAAACTCGTAAACCCTTATACTTGAAGAAAGAACAGTAAAACGTTGTGGAATAAAAAAGGAAAGCAAAATCCAACATTTCCCCTATGTTGGAAAGAGAAGTTTTCTCATGATTTCTTTGTACATTTTGGAAAGAGATTAGATCTTTTGTTAGGCTGTATGGGCCAGTGCTACTGTTCTTTCAGTGCAGCTCCAAGGGTTTTTGATTGTTCAGTTAATGCCCTGCTCCTCTCCCTACCTTTCCTGGTCCTTGATTTGACTTGCTAGAATGAGTTTAATAGGTTGTGGAGTGAAATAAAGACAGCAACAGAGACGAAGGACATAGGAGTTAAAAAGTTGAACAAAGGGGTAGACCTATAGGTTAAAGTTTCAAGAATTACTAAACATTTTGAATGTTGCAGTATTTTACTTCAAAAGAGACCATTGTTATGCTACATTCGATGGTTAATGTACTTTAGACATCCCAGTCTGTCAGATCAAATGATAACGTACCATGTTTTTATGCCTGCTATAATGACATGACATTATTTGTCAGTCTTCACACACTGCCAGACATCACTGAGCCAACTTTGTTTTTAGGAAAACGTGGTTTGGGTTAAATTACTGCTTCATTAAGTTTAGGGGAGCTTTGTCATGATGGTTACAATAATAAACACATAATTAAGGTTATGAAACATGTTTTTAGGAAAAACAGTGTGATCCTGAGGTAGCATTCATTTCGTCTGTCACTTCAGAGTGCTAAAAACACAAGGTATTGTTTTTGTCTGTCTGTCTCAGCGCCTTTGGCAGTTTCAAATTCCAGACGCAGGCAAAGTCTTGAGTGCCTGCAGTGACATTTGAACAGATTTTGTCTTAATACAATGTAGGAAGAGCAAAAAAAATATCTAATCAAAACTTATCTAGGAAGATCTCCGTCATTCAGATGATGGTATACCCAGAAGCACTAAATCAAAAGAAAGACATTTCACTGCTGACCCCAAGAGGATTCACCGTTTCTGCTGACTGGTGGGGAGTCGCATACAATTTGTTGAGGTCACATGGCAGATCATTTGCAGGTTATCACAGTGACTTGAATTAAGGTGTGAACTGGTGTGAAACCACCTGGGAAAAGATGACAGGACATCAGTCCTGTCAACTGTTAAGTTGTGTTCATATCGCCTTTGTTCAGGAGTGGTTCATCCATTTTGACATTAATGATCAGCTTCTCTTTACTGTGTATGTGTCTTGATTTTTCACTGACCTGTGTTATTAGTTTTACCAAAGCTGTAGCATTAATTGAAGGCCTCTTTGAAGTTTCTATTCTGATGCTTTTGGATTTTCTAGGTTGATTAAAACTGACAGCCTTACAACACATTAACCAATTGTCTTTATTTCCTCTAAGACACAGTAACTATGCTATTTTTGCTTTCCCATATTAATTACCAGACCAGTAGTCCTCCCACTGTCCTCCCAGTCCTCCCAGGAATGTGTTGACTGCCATTCATTTAATGTGTGTTGAAGGCCCATATATCAGCCTTTAATGGGAAATCTATATACTCACATTACGTATACATTTAGTGACTAGCATTTAGTATTAATGACATAATGAAAACTAGCCTATATTTAATGTGTATATGATGTTTGCCCATCAAATAGAAACCTAGCTGACAGAATGCTATGACTCATCTGGAGAATAATCACAATTGACATTTGTCGTAAACTATGAGTAAATCCTCTTTAGCATCACCCATTAAATGTTATCTTTAGTTTGTAATTTGTGGAATAATGGTGCATTTTTGCCTCCAAGGTAGCTATTATACCCATTAAACTGCGAAACAATTGCTCTGTCAGTCAGAGAGGAGTGTTCGACTACTCCTTTCGCTGTTACACTCACTTGATGATAATAAGTGTAAGATGATTGTGTTAATAATAAACTTTAAAGAATTTGATTAGTGAGCATCCCACAGAGCAAAAACTGACAAGACAAAAGCAAAGATGCATTAGGTTCATATCCTGACAAGTCAGCTTGAAAAGCTTTTTTGCAGCTACTTTCTTCTCTCATTTTTCTGCTTCATTATGAGAGACTAATTTTCTGTACCACCATGAAAGAGAGAGGTTTGATGCAGATGTGGCCTGTTTGATAGTGAGCCATGAAGCTTAAAGAAGGAATTCTGAAACGTTCTCTTTGGCATTCTTATCATAGGAAGACAAGGAAACCCAAGAGGAATAATAGGCCAAGGATTAAGTTTAGTCATTCTGTAATGGATTTGCAATGGTGTCATGGACTTTAGGGTCATGCTACTTGTTCAGTGCACAGAGGACAATGTCACCTTTTAAGGAATGTAAAAAGATTAAAAATGACTCAGGGTTTGCCCCTAAAAACAACATATATGCTACAGAGTGTGCACTTAGTGAAAGTAAAAACATTGAATTTGATCATTAAAGGTGTGTTTGTCTGGTCTTTTTAGTTTCACCTAGAAATCTGACAGTCCTATTTTACATAATCCTATAATTTACATTGATGCTAAGAGACACTCACTTATTTTTAGCCTCTTCTCTCATCCTCTTCTCCACAATTATGAGCAAGTAATATGTATTTACTGTATAAGCATCTCTTTCTGGGTCATAGTTAAAAGTGCTGGTGGCCAATTAAACAAGGCATTATTTTAAGATTACTGATACTTTGAAATAAAAATGTTGAATGTGGTGTACATAGATTACACAGGGGAAATAAAGCCATATGGACTGTTTCAGGGAGAAGTACATTCTAATGTGATTAATCTGATTAAGCTTTACCTTATTGCTCTCATGTCTGAAAAACTGATTCTGACATCAGGATTGTGTGCCAATAAGACGAGCATTTAGGAGTAAAACGATTTATCATGGAAATTACAAGAAAAGCTTTTGGATGAAGATGTAGTTTCTGTCTCGGTAAAAAACATACACACAATTTTGAAAGCACTTACCTGCTAGTTTACTGCCTGAATAATCATAAACATTCTCAAGGTTTACCATTACTAAGAGCAACATTGTGCTATGCTGCACAATATTCTCTTTTCAGACTCATAGTGAATATTATTATTATCATAGCCATGGCATCCTTCACAATCCAAGGGGCTCCCATTTTGTCACACAGCACATTTCATTACCTCCCTCAGTGCTGGCACAAACACACTATTTATGTTCCCCCATAGAGCATACTGGCAGTGTGTTAGCCTGCCTGAGTGTAACCTAGCCGGCTTGCTATCGGTCGTTTCATCCGTTACACACTGCTCCCATTCAATCAGAGCCTCATGCCTCAGAGGAACTGCAGATAAAATTCTCATTATCTTAGCTTACAGAATTAAAGGGACCAGGACCGAGGGGGCACGCACATAAACATACAAACACAAATGCACATTGTTTCTCCCAAGAACAAAAATCTCACACAAAGAAGTACAGTAGACTGTTATCACACTGCTTCACACACATACACACACAAATGCACCAAACAGGGAATTCTAATTCATGCTGAGTCTCTTATCCTAATTTGTGCACCAAGGGAGGCTTTATTGCAGGAACAGTTTGTTTCCATCTCAGTGCTCTCTTAAGGAAAGTCTGCTTCAAATAGATTGTTACAAAGATCTCTGCAGTGGTGCACTTTCTGGCTGTATGTGTTTCTGTGTTTGTGTATATATGTGTGACCATTATCCAGATTTGTGTTCACAGCAGTTTTTACTGTGACACTACTGTGCTGTGAGCAAGTAATTCTGCGCTCCCTATCATCACCCATAAAACTATGTGGTCTGTAAGACTCTGTGTGTGTGTGTGTGTGTGTGTGTGTGTGTGTGTGTGTGTGTGTGTGTGTGTGTGTGTGTGTGTGTGTGTGTGTGTGTGTGTGTGTGTGTGTGTGTTTTGGGTGAATGAAATCCAGTCAACAATATTTTTCATTTTACCTAATATGTGTATCTCTGTAAGGGACGGTTAGGGATTTGAGATATTGTATGTGCACTGATATCTCACATCATGTCAGTGTTTATGTGTATCATCATATGTGCCTGTGTGAACCGTGGGGCGAGTGTGAGTTCCACGTGTGTGCAGGTGTATCGACTACAGAGTGTGTGATTGAACGTCGCCAGGGGAAATTTCTGCAGCACATGGAAACCCCATTGTTTATTCATGCTTTCTAAATTGAAGTGTGCATCCCTGTATTCTCCAGGCTGTGCTCTCTTGTGCATAACAGACAGTGAAGGAGGGATTGAAAAAAGGCAAAGGAGAGAAGCAAGAGAGCCCTCTTGAATCAGATTTCCTTTCGTAAAGGCCTACTCCAGTAACTGGTATTCAATAGAGAAGAAGGTAATGAGAGTCATTTGTCCGTATTAAATGTGATTCAGAGCAGTTCTCTCTATTTCAAGAATCCTAGCCAGGCTCCAGTGCAGAGCTCCTTGGTTTTTTATAAGCCCTCCATAGCTGCAGGTATTGGATTGACACATCATCTCATTGGCAATCTGGATTCGACACTGTTCACTGGACTGCTTTTTCTGATGACCCCTCTTTCCAGAATTTAACATGATATTGATTGTTTCCATTTACAGTCAGTCGATGTGTTGGATTCCATCTTCTCTATTCCACGTCATCTCTGAATCGTCAATATTCATGCTGTGCCAAGCCCTTGATTTCAAGCTGAGCTTTTTGTTTCCATGTGAATGTTTTATCAATTGGTGATGGCTACACTCATCAGTATTCAGAGTTAGAGTGTTTGGTGATTAAAATGTTCATTGGAATACCATAATATGATTAGGGTTATAGACGTTGTTTTCCTGTGATATGGAAGCAAATGTGGCTTGTTCTCTGTGCAGAATGGAGATCAGGTGATTATGATGAATGCCTTTGTTAGTGTAGCTGACTTGTGAATTGAATAAATCAGCATCAGTGTCATTTGAAGCTTTGCTCACACCAGGCGATACCAAGGGCTTTAAACTATTTGTACTACACTATATAAAAAAGGGACAGGAAGGACAAATGGGTTTCTTTGGCAAGGTGGCCTTAAACCCTGCTCACAACTCTAATTTCTCTATTCCTTAAAAACAGAAATAGGTCACCTACAAAATGGCTGCCACTTGGCCACCCTTTCCATCCCCTTCCTGTCAGCATATGTTTCTTTCAAGCCTCAGCCAACAAGAGGCTCCTGAATAATACAGTCAAAGAAAGCACCCTAAAGACAGACAGGCAGGAGATTTATTGCCCATATTTGAGGCTCTTTTCAATATGTATTCCTCATCCAATTTTCCTTTGCGGTGCCTTTAATTACCTGTCCTAATAGGATCCCTGTAAGAGTGGCGGGATGTCTTCGCTAATGTCTGCTTTAGAATGGAGGGATAATTACACAGTCCTGAAATTTGCAAAGATGCCTTTCAAGCGAGAGGAGTGTAGTGAAGGGGAGGGCGGTAGGATGGCACACGCTTCCTCATTTTTTTCCCTTAAACTTTGCATTGTCCACTTTGCTGAGTCTAGCTTTTAATTAGGAAAGTCATGTTGTGATTGTTTCAGTCTGTGGTGTGTGCTTGTTGATTTAGTGGATTTTTCTGTTGCTTTTGAATGTGTGCTTGTGTGGGTTCTGTTGAGGAGCTCTTCTGGCTCTTAATTAGTTCCCCACAAGCTATAACCTGAATTCAGACTCCAACAAGAAGGAACATGGTTCTCAGGCCCTTATGTTATTTTTGCTTATTCATATTAATGTTTTGATTTTCTCTTCTTTGATCCACTTTCCATGTGCCTAAATAGTTTCTGCTGTCATAGGGAACAACTGTATAGTCAGTCTTGGTCAGTCAGTCACTTAACTACAAAATGTCTGTAGTAAAGCTGCTCACTGTGATGTAAAAAGAGACAAAACTGTGATCCATGAACTCAGACACCCCCAAAGGGAAGTCTGCAGGACAGCATCAGGGCTCTGGCAGCACACAGGAAGACAGAAGCAGCCTGTTGCCCTCACACTGACACATTATGGTTCTGTCAGGCCTGTGACAAGCCCCAATCCCCTTGCAGGTGTGATCAGGCCAGGCCAGGCCAGGCAAGGCTTGACCTCGGTCTAACTCTTCTCACTAGCTCTCCCACCTACCCTCTGAAACGTATTTTACCATTGTTTATTTACAGTAGTACACTCCCACGTTCAGCAACAGTGTGTAGACCTGTGTTCCCTGCAATGCATAAAATGTATTGTTTAAGGCAGTCTATGTATTTAAACATAAAATAAATGGACTTCTCGTCAAGTCTCTACCTTAGATAAAGCATTGTATCTGGCCATGCATAATAGCCCAGCCCTCACTGCATATGCTTGAAATTAACAGAGATTTAATGTAACCAGCCAGCCTGCAGACAGGTGCCATGTTCCTTCTGCATCATGAATATGTAAAAGATGCTGTTGCAGCACTCAGACAATTTGCATAAAAGATGATGTCCGCATTAGCATGATCTGCAATACATAGGGAGCATGTGAAGGTTGTGTGGTTCATCTCTTAGCAAACTGTGCCAGTCTCTCATTCTCTTCATTTCTATCTGTCTTCCCCACCCTTTTCTTTTCCTTATTTCCTTACTCACTCTTTCACACTTCCTTTCCAACCTCTTAATAATGGCCAGGAGATTTGGTCTTGAAATGAATTTTTACATGAAGTGGCAAAACTCTCTACTAGCTAGCTGTGGAGGTAGGGGGCGTTCTGGCTCAGAGGAAATCTGGAAGTAAATGAGGAGAAGTAGAGGATCACTTGCGCTGCTCAGTGAGGTTGGCAGTTTCTGTCTGTGGAGCTGACCGAAAGTCCTCACCGATCCTCTGGGAAAGTGCATGACTCATACCCTGCTGTACTGGGAGATGCACGCTGAGGTGGACATGTGTGAGAGTGTCTCAGTTTGCCGGTGTTTGATTTCTGCTTTATATGTATTGATTCACTCAGTGCTCCAGAGGCATCCAGAGGCTTGCTAGATCTCACCTCAGCTGTACAAAATAACTGCCTGTAGATGGAGCTCAGAGGCATCAGCAGCTTTGAAACCCTCTAGAATGTATACACAGAAATACAAATAGACATTTCAACACCCTTGAAATGACCTACACACTATTTCAGTCTCCCTCCACTTATCCCAACCATGTACAGACTGTAGTAGTAAAGGTTTGCTCTTTAAATAACAATAAAATGTGGGGCTGTATGTGGACTTTTAAATAAATTGTTTAATTTTTGTAGAAGGGGTAAATTGAAGTATGAGTGTAGTATACAGTATATTAGGACAGCTGTTGATCTTTGGTTGACTGGACCTCGCCATGACCGTAATCCATCTCAAAGCCCATTTTTTGTTTTTTATCATACCGGCTCATGCAGTTTATCATAGTTTTATTTTCAAGGAATAATTAGCATTTTATGTCGAACTTCCCTATCCTGTTAGTCTTTATTATCATATTGTATTTTTCATAATTTGTGCTCACCAATGTGCAATTATCAAAGGTCAGGCATCATAGTCATCCCCATTGCATAGTAAAGCTGCAGTCATACAACAGTAAGTTCAGTAACAATATTACAGCACTGATACCTGGAGATTTGAGTGGTTTCATTCCCCATTGTTACATTTAATTAATCAGATTCCTCAGGTTCACAACATATTTTCTGTTGCAAAGAAAAAACCAGCATTACCACCTAGGGATAATAAGGATTTAAGTGATACAGTGTCCTGTAATTTTGTGATGAATAGCACTTCTTTCCTGTACTTGTAATAGTCTGTTGGGAAGACCATGTACAGTGGGTACGGAAAGTATTCAGACCCCTTTAAATTTTTCACTCTTTGTGTCATTGCAGCCATTTGCCAAAATCAAAAAAGTTCATTTTATTTCTCATTAATGTACACTCAGCACCCCATCTTGACAGAAAAAAACAGAAATGTAGAAATTTTTGCAAATTTATTAAAAAAGAAAAACTGAAATATCACATGGTCATAAGTATTCAGACCCTGTGCTCAGTATTGAGTAGAAGCACCCTTTTGAGCTAGTACAGCCATGAGTCTTCTTGGGAATGATGCCACAAGTTTTTCACACCTGGATTTGGGGATCCTCTGCCATTCTTCCTTGCAGATCCTGTCCAGTTCTGTCAGGTTGGATGGTGAAAGTTGGTGGATAGCCATTTTCAGGTCTCTCCAGAGATGCTCAATTGGGTTTAGGTCAGGGCTTTGGCTGGGCCAGTCAAGAATGGTCACAGAGTTGTTCCGAAGCCCCTGCTTTGTTATTTTAACTGTGTGCTTAGGGTCATTGTCCTGTTGAAAGGTAAACCTTCGGCCCAGTCTGAGGTCCTGAGCACTCTGGAAGAGGTTTTCTTCCAGGATATCTCTGTACTTGGCCGCATTCATCTTTCCTTCAATTGCAACCAGTCGTCCTGTCCCTGCAGCTGAAAAACACCCCCACAACATGATGCTCCCACCACCATGTTTCACTGTAGGGATTGTATTGGGCAGGTGATGAGCAGTGCCTGGTTTTCTCCACACATACCGCTTAGAATTAACGCCAAAAAGTTCAATCTTGGTCTCATCAGACCAGAGAATCTTATTTCTCATAGTCTGGGAGTCCTTCATGTGTTTTTTGGCAAACTCTATGCAGGCTTTCATGTGTCTTGCACTGAGGAGAGGCTTCCGTCGGGCCACTCTGCCATAAAGCCCCGACTGGTGGAGGGCTGCAGTGATAGTTGACTTTGTGGAACTTTCTCCCATCTCCCTACTGCATCTCTGGAGCTCAGCCACAGTGATCTTTGGGTTCTTCTTTACGTCTCTCACCAAGGCTCTTCTCCCACGACTGCTCAGTTTGGCTGGACGGCCAGGTCTAGGAAGAGTTCTGGTCGTCCCAAACTTTTTCCATTTGTGGATTATGGAGGCCACTGTGCTCTTAGGAACCTTGAGTGCTGCAGAAATTCTTTTGTAACCTTGGCCAGATCTGTGCCTTGCCACAATTCTGTCTCTGAGCTCCTTGGGCAGTTCCTTCGACCTCATGATTCTCATTTGCTCTGACATGTACTGTGAGCTGTAAGGTCTTATATAGACAGGTGTATGCCTTTCCTAATCAAGTCCAATCAGTTTAATTAAACACAGCTGGACTCCAATGAAGGAGCAGAACCATCTCAAGGAGGATCAGAAGAAATGGACAGCATGTGAGTTAAATATGAGTGTCACTGCAAAGGGTCTGAATACTTATGACCATGTGATATTTCAGTTTTTCTTTTTTAATAAATTTGCAAAAATTTCTACATTTCTGGTTTTTTCTGTCAAGATGGGGTGCTGAGTGTACATTAATGAGAAATAAAATGAACTTTTTTGATTTTGGCAAATGGCTACAATGACACAAAGAGTGAAAACTTTAAAGGGGTCTGAATACTTTCCGTACCCACTGTACATTATTGATAATCTGACCACTGAATAATAGATAAACGTATGAGAAGAAAAAGCCATATATAAAGCGAGAACATGAGAAATGTAAAGCTACTTCTGAAGCTTGTTAATTAACATGCAACAGTATCAGAGCAAGACTTGGAGGACCCTGGACCTTAGCAGTAAAGCAGAGTGCTGCAGGGACACAAAAGTATGTTGCTAAGCATCAGAGAACTTTTTCTCAGCAGAGGACCAAAATAAATTGGTCAATAAAAATCTAACCTCCTGTCTTACTTGAGTGTATGGTGCTGATTCTGTCTTTGTGTTTTGTACTGAAGTACAATTTCTAGATGGTTCTTTCATTTTATGCTCCAGTACTGTATCTGCTCCACTAAACCTCAAATGAAAATGTTATTTGCCACCATGTTACTTATAACATATTGTTTATGGTTTTAAAATACAACACAATGTTAAATAAGATCAAATCAGTGATTCTCTTTCTTCCAGACATTTGCCCTTTAAATCTTATAACTTCAAAGCCCAAATATTTAAAAATATTGAGTATTTCACAGATATTATAAGTACAAAACAATGAATGCAAACTTGTATATTAGAACTGTTTTTTAAAATTTGCTACCCTATTAATCATCTTATGACTTCTCAAGATTATCTTGTGACCCCCTGGAAAGGACACCTCCCACTAGGCTTAAAACTGCTGGACTAAACTATCTGACTAAATTAAGTAGATAAAAATACAAACTTCAGCAGTCACATGCTGTTTATGTGTTAAAGCACCATTAGCAATCTAATGATACATTACAAAACAGTAATAATATTAATTTTAGCCATTTTTTTTAAATGAGTACTTTTATGTTTGATAATTTAAGTACATTGATGATACTTAACCAAAGTAGGATTTTGCATGCTACATCTGTAATTGCAATCTGCATATTTGTACTTTTACTCTAGTAAAGGAGCTGAATACATTGACACCACTGAAGATTAATATTGAAGACTAGTATTATAAAAAGAGGGCTCAGATAACAGTACAATCTAGTCTCTCTTTCTCTTGCTTTTTGAGTTCTTTTGCAACTGTTCTGGTCATGACATGTTGCATTCTGTTCATCTGGCTTAGCGAAAGTATTTTTAAAGCTATACTTAGCACTCTTTTCTTCCATTTGTCAAACTACAGTATTTTTGTCTTACTTTACACCTCTTGTTCCTTCTTTCTCTATTCATCTCTCACTGCGTCTTATTTTTCTGCCTTGCTGTTGCTCCACCCACCATCACTCACCCCGTTCTTCTCGCTTACTCAGTAAGCAGCTTGGGTTTTTAAACTAGGCTATGGCAATAGCACACTGCCCATCTGTCACACCAGAGAGTTGCCATGAAATGGCCAACTCCTCAGTATCACCGTGTGATCCTCTTATATGCTGTGAGCATGGCACTTACCCATCTCCCTCCGGGAAAAATGAAAAAAAAAAATTCCCCTCCTAACCCTACAAGGCAAAGAGAGGCTGTGTGATTTAGACTGAGCAGTGAAGATGGGCTTTCTCATCCTCTTAGGCTCATACTAGAGGGCACAGCTTAAGGGAAACAGGCAGCACACGGTTATAGAATTATAAGAGACACCCCCGGCACATCAGATTTAGTCTTTGGCAAACGATTATGGGTAAGCAGGAGGTGTCCCTTTCTCACTGTAAGCAGTGCACAGTTTAATTGAGTGGGAGTTAGACAAAATAAACCCAACTCCAACCCATAAAGAACTGCACCAATACCTAAATAGTTTTAAAGTACACCTGGATACACATTCACATACATGTCCTTAGTGATCAAAGATGTGGCAAATCTCACTGCAGAGGAACTGTAAAGTTTGATGTGAATTAACATTTTACAGAAATGTTTAGTTCTCACTCTTGTTTACTTCAGCTCTCTGTTTACATTGCTCACAAATACACAATTACCCAGTCGAGTGTGGCTTGACTGGAATGTGTTTGAAGAGATTCAGAATCAAATTTGTGCCCTAATTTTTCTCTGTCAGATACAGTACGGACATGATTCGCAGCTTGTATATTGTGCCATTATTTGACTTGTACTTGTGTTGTGTTGGTTTCGTTCAATTCTAGTGGGCACCTGGGAGTGAATGGAAGAGAGAAGGAAGCAGAAAAGTAGGTGAGAGTGATTCACGTTAAACCGGAATGATCAGTGATTGGTCGGTCAGTAAATACAACAAAAAAATAATTGCCTATTTCGGCACTGCACAAACCCTCAATGCCAACTTTTCCATTTTCCCTTTCTCCATCTGTACACATCGGCTTATTCTCTATTGTTTGTCACAAGAAAACAGATATAAACACAATCAGTTAGCCCTGAATCGTGTTCAAATGGCATTATAAACAGTGGTTTAGGAACTGGGTAACATGGACATAGTAATGTGGATCCAGCCAAAAGACTTTGTTCCTTTAGTATACTAGCAGCAGACGAATATCCACATTTTGAATAATTCTATCCAAGGTGATATTTACACAAGGTCAATAGTATCCCAGGCCCATGCTTTGGATGTCACTGACATTTAAATCACTTTAACATGTACATTGAATTTTACCGTTAGGTACATTGCAAATCTGCCCTGGAGATGTAGTCTTCATCTGTAAGCTGTTCCATAATTTATAACACTTGTCTTGCAGTGAACTGTGGCTGCATCTGATGTGTAATTTAGGTAGGATCGATGCCTGACAGCTGAAGTTGGGACAGAATACCTGTCCTGTCTAACCTCAAATGTCCAGTGGGAAATACAGAGGAGACATTTTGAAACTGCAAATACAATTTGTTGGCACCTTAATCAAAATGTCAACTCTGTTTCTCCATTTTTCTATCCTTGTCTCTAATTTTCTGCAATAAAAGGCTCTGCAGTAAGATAGAGTGTACTCTAAGTGATTCTTAGCAAATACACCAGAGTTAGACACAGGTGTTAGTAGTATGTGTACCTGTGTTGCATGTCACAAGCATGCAGCTTTAAGAAGCATAAACCCGCTTGTAGGTTCATTTGCATGTTATAGGTGACACATGTTCAATACAGAAGACGCACACTGCTCTGTAGACATACAGTTTAAATGATAGTCTTATGTCAGATACACTGTACAAACTCCAAGCACGTGTTATGCCCAGTGGAAGCCCTTCTTTGTGTTTATTCAGAGTGTAAAAGGAAAGAAAATATAACCAGAGCATTGGAATTTCTTACTGTAGCCCTTGGCATTTTCCCCTGTGACATACAGTAACTTGGTTTTGTTGAAATTCTAAAGGCCTGTGTGCTTTCAGCCTTTGTTAGCATTCTTCTCAAGGAGATTTTATCAGGTGGACTGGTAGATTTCAGGCAGTGGAGCTCTGCTTCTGCAGCCTCTCAAGAAAAAACCTTGAAGTTAGAACCCATATGGTCTGGATCCTTGCTTTATAGACACATTGATATGTTAATCCATGTTTGCTTTTGTTCTTTCTACCTGTGCAAATGTGTGCTGATGCCCAGTTTGAGTATTGTCCAAGGAAAACTTCTGGAAAATGTCCAGAGAAGTTTTTGCTGTTTTTTTTTTTCCTCTTTGTGTTGGCTCACTCTTTTTACCGCTCTCTCCACTGAGACTCAGATCTGTGTGTGGAAATGTCCTGCAGGGTGTACAGTTAGTGTATTGTTGTACTTTTGCAGCTTCCATGCTTGCCAACGGTTGGCATGTTAATTTGTCCTGCCTTGGAAGAATAAAGGATCCACACTTGCAGAAATAATATAAAAGATGTACTATAACCAAAAATATGCCTGGCTTCAATTTTGTTTTTTATTTACACTTTTTTCTATTAATATGATCTTATATAATTAAATAATTTTATTAACTATTTTGTGTACTTATATAATATGAGAAGCGTCATTACCTGAAGGCACTCCAAAATTGTGGTGATGGTTATGGCAAAGTACTCAATCCAAAATAACACTAAGAGCTTCCATAATTTAGGTTATTATCCAGATTTTATGGTGGCATGCTGATTTTGTTAAGACTAATCAATTTTTTGTGCTTTACTGTCTGTGTATTGTCTGTTTTATCAGGCTTCAATATGAAAAAGAAACACTATCCCACAAAATCCATACTTACACTGCTGCTTAGTCAGGAGTAAGCTGTGTATTTGCCATAACTGCCTTCTTTCAACACAACAACAGAGGAGAACATTTTATCTGTAGCAGGATTTTCTGAACAAGATTTTCTATCTCAAAACCCCTTAATGCTTCCTGCCATGTCTGTCTCAGCCCTTGTTGGCAAAGGGCTCACACTCTCAGCTGCAGGCCACACCACAGTGCAGCCGTAATCTCCACAGTTGCCTGATCAGGCCCAATTCCAAACACGCTACGATCTAAGATGCCACTTACTCATTGCCAATCGTCAGTCATGGATGTAGAGCATCTGAAATGATAGGAATGAGAGTATCATAGCTATAGCCAGTAGGGTGCTGAATAATAGTAGTTTACAATGTTCATATTTACTGCCTAAAGTTATTATTGTTGGTTAATTTCTGCTTATAGTATTGTTTTGTATAAAACAATCAAAGGCTGAGCAACATGAATATGCTGTGAGCAGTTCACCGATGTCATGTTGCATGTTTTCTGGGCCTTGAAGTTTAAAGTTGCTCCTGGCAGCTCTTAAGTAATTCTAGCTTAGCCTAGCCTCCAATTTAGGGTTGTTTCAAAGTTTTCTAGTTCAGTAGTCATGGAGATTAACTTTGTACTAGTTATAAGGGTTAGGGCTATGTGTTTTAGTTTCTGAAAGTATAGGTTTTATCATGGGATTGGTGAATACAGTGTAAATCTGTTGTTGATTCATCAGAAATAAAAGTGGGAAGAGATTGTTGGTTGGTTGACATCTTAGCCCCTCTGCAACCTTGTCGCTTCATTTCTTCTTTCACTTATTGCTTCTGCGATTTAGAAACAAACATGCTCTTCAACAAATTGCTGCTTCTTAACCTTACCATGTTTTAGCTTCCACTCTCCACCATTACAATAGTTCAGAGGGGTAACTGACCATGTCTTGTCTTACATTCGGGGCTTCCTCACTCTACAGTTCCTCCTCTCCCCATTGTCTCTTCTGGTTTCTCCACTCTTGAGTGGTCTTTCGTCTCCCTTGTAGCTAAATTTCCTTACTCTCTCTGCCATGCTTGGGTAACTACTTACGCCCCATGGGGTGGTCCATCAGTCTGTGCTGCTGAGCCCTGACTGGCCTGGATTCCTCTTTGGTAGAGTTCAGGTATCATGTGTTAGCACTTCAGAGCCAGAGTCACCCCATAAGTCCCACAGCCACAGGCCCAATGAGCCAATAAGGACATCATGTCCTGAATGAACTTTATGAAGACTGGGATCAAGTCTGAAATTATTGTTGTTTGGAGGTGGATTCACTTAAGAGCATTGAGAGCAGTCAGATTTAACATTTATTCAATTATTACTGTACATATTAATCACCTGAAAGAAAGAATGTGAATTTACAGCACTCTGTTACACAAACAGACTGTGGTGGCTCTTATTAAACAAAATAAGTTGAAACAGTATGGGCTAGACTATTAGGGTCTCTAAACTTCAACATTGTTTATAATTTAGGAGTTACAAAAGCTCTTGGCCCTCAAGGTGTTTAAACAGCTCCACATAGGGTAAATACCTAGCATTCCCCACTAGTGGTCCGAACAGAAAAAGCTTTTTGAAACGTCTTCAGAAACCTTTAACAACCAGGTCCCTACTCTAGATCTTTTGGATGACTATGAATCTCCAGAGTTTATAACTTATTCTTTGAATGTCTGTGACATGATTCTTGTTTTTTTCTCCAGCAATGACCCAATTTCCTGATAAATCATGCTGTACCCCCCCCCACAGCTTGTCATCCAGGTGAATTATGAACACCACAAATCTGCTAAGAAACCCATTCAGCTGAGTCTCGCTTAGCTTGATTTTTAATATAAACTACCAGCAGAGTGTGTTGCAATTCATCTGCCACTGCACCCTGCCGTTGACCCAGAACTAAAACCTAACAGGGTTGCCAATACTTATAACCTTGGTGTTTTAATGCAGCGGTATGCAGGTGGAAAATTCAAATAAGCAATGTAGTAGAAAGGTCTTAATCAAAAGATGCCCTTTCTCAGACCTTGTCTGGTACCTTGCTCTCTTCCCACACTGTTCATACAATCCTGCTGTGCCCAGCTCTCCTTGACCCACTAAATCCACAGAGGCAACACAAATCTGAAGGACTCCTGGATGTCTTTCACACTATTTGGCTGTGTGAAGCTGACCTCAATTGCATCAAATTTGCACTTTCAGTGCAACTTTTCCCCTCCTCATCTGAATAAAAAACGATTATCAAAACAACCAAAATAGGTGTTTTTCTGTCAAAATCATGTTCAGTTATTTGGTATTTTTATTTGGACGTTGTTCATATTTTTTTTTATTTGAGACTATTCAGAATATGTCAAACTCATCTCTACAAGACAATTCATGTTCTTCCCTGATTGATTCCTTTATGACTGTGTGTTCTGTGAAAACATTCCACACAGTTCATAAAGTTCATTTACACTTAACATGATTTCAGCTAACATTTGTCATTTCGATTAAACTAAGTCATTATTCTTCTTATTATAGTCTATTAAAGGAATATTGCAACAAAACACGACTTAAAAATGGAAATGATCCAAAGAAATGGATTCTTTGTTACTTCTTTCCTTTTGCCATCATGAAAAATTATATTTCATGCATGATAAGCTCCAGGAAATTATATTATGTTTGTATGTCATCTGTTTCTGGCATGTGCTCAGATCATTATGACGGATAGCTCCTTAGGAATGCCAAGGCGCTCTCTGCTGGCCTATTCTCCAGGCTAAAGGATTTTTCTAACAGATTCATCTGCAGGTGTCAGTTTGTTGGCACTGATTGTATCTAACGGGCTTTATGTGGAGATAAAAGTTTGTTTGGTAAAATTGCAACTCTGGGCTGACAGTTTATGTTTACTGATTGTTGAGGAAGATTGTGAAGTAGCTTCCTTGGAGAAATGAAAAGAAGAAGAAATTATGGAGGGTGCAATTTTTTCAGTCATTTACATCATTTTGACTATGCAAAACATTTATATGTCTGTAGATTTTCAGAGATTCTGCCCAAGAATATTTTACATCATTAAGGATACATGGACCAGTACATTTGGTCTAGTTTCCCACCTCTGAGGGGAACTGCTTTTTCCTCAAAATTATCCATGCATATCATCTCACCTGACATAATGTGCAATGCTCAGCTCAATTAAGGGTGCATTCCATTTACCACATTAACTACATAGTATAACTCCCTCCTTATGAGAGGTCATTAAAACATTCACCTTCACAGGTCAATAAAGATTTTAAAGCTGCAGCTGTAAGCATGCTGAGGGCTGGTCTCTGCAGGCTTACCTTGGACCCAGCCTAACAACACACTGAGACAATTATAGAGGTCTTGCCGGGATCAAACTCAACCATTCCAGTGCACAATGGGAGGCTGTCCATTAAGCAAACAAGTAGATCTCATTAATACTGCTGGGGTCAATGAAGTGTACAATTGGTGGCTCAAATGACTTGCCTTCTCATCTGCAATGCAGTAAGTGATAGCAAATCTAATTTAAAGGCACAGACTGCAGAAAATTTAGATTGACTCCCTCACACAGTGTGAAAAATGTTAATGTTTCCTTGCCTTCAAACATCCATCCATCCATTTTCTATACCCGCTTATTCCTTAACCAGGGTCATGGGGATCTGCTGGAGCCTATCCCAGCTCTCATTCGGGTGGAAGGCAGGGGTACACCATGGACAGGTCACCAGTCCGTCACAGGGCCACATATAGACACACAACCACACGCACTCACACTCACTCCTATGGGCAATTTAGTCACCAATCAATGGAGTAAACCCACGCAAGCACAGGGAGAACATACAAACTCCACACAGAAAGGCCGGGTTGCGAACCCAAGACCTTCTTGCTGTGAGGCAACAGTGCTAACCGCTCATCCACCATGCTGCACGCCTTTAAACATCTGTTCCATAATTCACTCAAATACTGTGTAGCAATAAAAATTTTATTGCATTTTTTAATAACCACCAACGCTGATGAATGGCCTCATATAAATATGTTTAAAGGACCATACCAATGATTTTGCATGTTTAAGACAAATAACCACTACCTTCATATAACTTCTGTCAGTACCAGTAATTTCACAAAAGTTCTAGCCATATTTTAGCTCTTGGAATATTTTTGCATAATTCTTTAACTTTTCAAAATAAAATGTCCAAATTCAGTGCTTTGTATTACAAAATACATCCACATTCATAACTTACAAGGATCGTGATTTTGCTTGTAAAACAATTGTTTATGCTAAAACTAATTTTCATGGAAATATAAATTCATACCATGTGGTTCTATGTTGGATCAGTAGTTCTGACTGGACAAATACTGCAAATCGCATTTTTGATAAAACTTTGTAGCTTTGTGAGATTCACAATTTTACTCAACTTTACTGGGTGAATGGCAAACAAACACTCAAACCATGAAGTGTGAACAATAATAAGGTTGCTAAACATTAGAGCAAAACCATTTCTGTTGATTCTGTAACTAATGCTAAGCAGCACAGGTTTTAAGTCACTGTGATCTTTGGTCACTTGGTTCTTTGATAGCTGTATGTATGATTTTAATTCCAATATTGACATTGAATTCAGATGGGATAAAATAATCAATTTTATTTACAAAGCCTAGTTAGCCCCTGGAATGCAGCAAACGCTCATTTAGGTTCAAGGTACTAATGTTTCTGCTAAGCATGTGTGTTGGACTGAAATGATATTATTATAAATGTCATCTCCCTCCTCAATGCCAAATACTAAACATCCTGGCATAATAATACATTTATACAAGTCTTCTGCCTGTTACGATATTAAAATTGTCAATATTGGCAGGATGCAGACATGTAGGTGTATGTGCATACTGTATACGTGTGGACACAGATGCCACCGTGCATTATGCTGTCTTTCCTGATGTGATTTTATTTTCATGTGCACTGATATATTAGAATAGTTGTTTTTGCAGATAGGTTGGAAAACCAGGAGTCTTTTGTTCCTTTCTTCCTTCCTACACCTTCTGTGCTTCAGTACACATGCTAAATATATGCCAAGCTGGCTTGCTGTGACTATGCATAAATGTGTCCAGTTTTCTGCGGCTGGGCATTGACTAATCAGTCACGAATAACTTTGATGTTTAACCTTCATGCAATTGCCACACTTCCCATAGGAGCCCTTAATTGATCTGAGGATATCAAAGAGAGATAGTGACAACACCCTCGAAAGGTCAAAGGCCACAAGCTTTGATCTTCAGAGACAAATGTCGATCATGTAGGGTTTTGAGTTGGGTCCATTATTTCCAGGCTAATTCACATCTTATATGTGTTACTGCTCCAGTCTAATGGTAATTATGTCTTTCCTGTGCTTTGAACAGAACACTGAATAAACAATCACGATACCTTGATGTCATAAATGACATACTGACTGCGTTTCTTAATGTTAAACAGGTCATACAAAGTCTATCACATATGAGGAACCGAACCTTACTGGCATGCTAATAATGGATGATTCTGAAAGACTGTGAATTAAATTCAGTGGGAAACAATAAGCCCTATGTGTAGGAGTTGCCATGCTCTTCCCTAGGGAATAGGGAGTAGTTAAGATTAGGGAAAAGCTGTGTTTATGTGCCCAAAAAACTATGGTCAGGATATAGTGTAGTCACATTTTCCAGTGTCAGTACTAATACTGTCATTTTATGTTAGGGACAGAGAATTAGACTGATTGACAAAAATGCACCTTGAACTCAATTTCAAGTAAGTGTTCTTTCCAATTCATTGACCATCTTACTTTGTAATTAGCCAGTAACCATGGCATGAAGCACATTTTTAAAATGAAGGTGAAAAAAATCTACTCTTCTTAGAGCTCTTTCACAGTTTCAATTCCTGTCCATTGCTCCTGACAAATCCTGAAAAGAGACCCCGCTAATCTCTCCTTGAGTGTCAGCTTCTTCCTCTGTTCTCCTTCTGAAAAGATGCTGTTTATCTGACCAAAGCCCTTTGCGGTGCCATTTGCGCTGTGGGGTGCTTATCGACCATGAGATAATTCAAAAAGCTCTTCAGTCAGCTTCTTGTTCATTAAAAGTTTCCTCGGACTCCTCTTCAAAAGTGCATCCATCTGTCTGGTAGGAGAGGAGATGGCGGGGAATGTAAAGAGGAACGTGTGTGTGTGGGGCGAGTGTGTGTGTGTGTGTGTGTGTGTGTGTGTGTGTGTGTGTGGGGCGGGTGTGTGTGTGTGTGTGTGTGTGTGTGGGGCGGGTGGGTGGGTGGGGGGCGCAGACATTATCTCTCTGAGTCCTTGTGTTGTTCCCTTTGATTTAATTTCCTTTGACACTCCTCCTCTCTTCCTATTCGGATCCCTGACAGATTGATCTAGGCCCTTGGTTTAAGATTTGCTTCACTCCTGCTTGAGTTGGCTCGTTATTTGATCAGCTTTGTTAACTCTGATCAAATAACGATGGTGGATGTTAAAAGGTTGTCTCTGACCTACATAGTCAGTTCTTCCACTAATTTGCTGTGGTAGGCCTCATCGGTTTATACAGTAAAAACACTGACTTTAAGGACATTCTTTTAAAATCAGTTTAACTTAGATCCACTGAGTAATATCTGAACCAAGACATCAAAGTGAACTAAACATTGGCTCTGAATTTAACAAGTTCCAGTTCACTGACTCACTGAACTTGGAACGTCTTGTTTTTTACAACCTTGAGTTGCCAAATTCTAATTCCAAACCAGTATTGGTAGACACTAATAAAACAAACAGAAATTGAGTAGTTTCCAAGCCGACAGCACTTCAGACCACCCCGTCAGATTAGCTCTGAGGAATGCTCAAGGATGAAAAAAAGTGAGGAGTTGAAAGATTTATGCTTTTCATGTAGCCATGTATTTAATTTATCAATAAAGCTGTCAGGCCTCCACTACCCTGGGTGTGTGTGCGTCCTGGCATTAATCACACACCAGTATCAATCTGTGGGCCTAGAGCTGCCGGCCGGCACTTCATTACATTGACCGTCGCAAGGTTGTCCCTAAACCAGAGTTTGATGACTGATGCCTACTTTACTGAACAAGACACAATGACAGAATCCCACAACTGTATCCCCGGAAAAAGGAAAACATAACAGAGACTTAGAGCTTTTTTTGAGCGGAAGGACTTGGTCCACTTTCTCAGCTGTTAACAAGCAGGTAATTATGGATGGTTGTTTTGGCCATCCGTCAGGGGCAGGCTGTGGGCAGATTGATACCAATAGAGCACCATCCTGTTTTCATCCCCCTTGCTTTTAAGATCCTCAGGACGTAATTTAGGAAATAGCAAGCTCCAGCTCCACTCATCCATCAATTTCCGGCTTGTTTCCCCAGTGGTGAAAACCAGCATATTGCTCCCTGGGAAGATTGTGTGGCAGGACACTCTGGGGGAAGTGGAAGATATAGTTAAAATGTGAAAAGTGGTAAAGACACAGGGAAAGTATTTAGGGCACAAAAGGGGGCAGTTACAGTTCAGAGAAAGAAGAAAATGATCCTGCTGGTAGTCATGATGATGCATGTGGAGAGGGGAGGTGAATACTGATTAAGACTTAATTAGAAGATAATAACCAGTTGCAATTTCCTGTACTTAATTACTAGCAATACAGTGCCACTGATTTCTTCTTTCTTTCATAAGTGGATTTAGCCCAAGTTGACAGTCTTCCAGCTAGCTCTTATTGAAATAAAGTCCAAGGTGATGCTTTTTAACAGTAATTAGTCACATGGCTACAGACAATGAGATGGAAAGCAATGGTCAATTTAAGCTCATGTTTGTATGACAGGATAAGCTTCTTACCTGTCAAAGCGTTCATGTGAAAAACAGTTAAGTCTCAGTGAGTCAGGAAACAAACACAGATTTGGCTCAATTTTCAGTTAACAGAAAACAAATGAAAGTCCGTCTGCTTATTGCTGCCTTGCCACCACAGTTTTGAGGCTCTTCTGTCTCCAAGGCAACAGGTTGCAGTTTAGTCTCACCATGGAGGCTGGATACTAGGGAGATAGGGCTGGTTGAATAAACTGCACTTGAAAGCCATCACATTTATGTATTATCAGCTGCACTCATCTGCAGGTTTTAATTAATTTTCTTGTCCCAAGTTATTGTAAGTTTTGATTAGACACTTGTTTACTTAATTTATTCAGCATCCTTTTTTCAGGAGCACTAATTTCCTCATCAGATAACACAGATACTGGGACAACATTGTTTACTGGCATGACTTGTTAGCTCAGTGTGAGTTTTGGCACATTTTACGCCTTTGTTTAATGTCCTTTTTGTCCTTGTTGGTGTTGCTCAATTTATGAACAAGACAATTATAAGTCAGTCAATCAGCAGCTCACACATGAAACTTATCTGAGAAGCTCCTGTGATCTAATGAATATTGCATGTGCTTTTCTGTTGCAATGTTAAAGCTACTTTGCACAAATATTACCATGGGTGAATTGTTTTGACACCAGCCTGTCATTTTTGTGACTGTTGTTTTTTTGTTTTTTGTTTTTTGTTTTTTTCTTTTTGACATCTCTTTCATTCTGGATTCCCTCCTCCAGCAGTGAAGCTGGGGGAGGAGGATGAGAGAATGAGAGACAGTAAGAAATATGGACTCTGCCTTTGCACTCCATGACTCACCAGTGGGAAAAGGACGTGAAAGACTGACGGCATGACGAAATTCTAATTAATCTCAATATCTGGAGCTCCATAAACGAGTATTGAATTTTCAATTTAGAGTAGCAGTCTGTGGTTGATAGACAGGAATACATTTGCAGTTCAAGCCTAGGCCTGGTTTCTCTGCAAGTGCTGGCAGTTATCGATCAGTAATCATTTACATATGCCCTTAACTTTGCCAGCCATCAAAACAAATCAGCAACATAGCACTGACATTGGAGACTGAAAAGTTGCCAAAAATTCGTGGATGTCACAACGGCCCCTGCATGTCTTGTTAACATCACACTTCTTTTTACAGTTTTCTCGGTCTGTGTGGGGCCCTCCTCTGCCAAGTCGATGTGATGCACGAGCTCCATAAACTTAACTAAGCCCAGACAGAAGTGTTGGCCTGCACCCAGAGGAGTCATGTCCAGTTTTACACTTCATAGCTAATAAGCTTCATAGATAAGGCAGTGTTCAAAATATCTAATTGTCTGTCAAGAAATTACTTTGTACTTTGTAAAACAAGCTGTAGTAAGAAAATGATCAAACATCAAGACAAAACATATTGTAATCCAAAGAAATATGCCAAGAGTTTAAGAAACAATTGACAGCTTTTTTGTACTGACCAAGTCAGTTTAGTTTAATGGAATTATCATCACACTGGAATTTAGTGAAAATAAGAACACAGTAAAATGCTTTTAAAACATGAATAAACAATGAAAGTATTGATATGGAGTCCTCATAGCAGATGCCAGCTCACCTGTCAAAGAGATAACTGGATCTTAAGACCTCTTGTGTTTTTATTTGATTATTGCTGAAGTTATTTCCCACTGGTTAGCCTCTTTGCACTTCTCAAATGCATCATGGAATCTACATTTAGAGTGGATCTCTGTATTTTCACTGATATCTTCAATCCTTGGAAGAACAACAGCAGCCCTTGGCCACCAAATAATTCACATACCTATGGGGTATAAGAAGTGGTGACACATGTCAGGAAAGTTCAAGACAGGAATTGTTTCTAAGAGGTTCAGTGTACAGTGGCTGCAGCCTGTGATGATGTTACCCACGGGCATTGGTTTTATTTTTACTCCTTGTGCTGGGTCACTGAAACAGATATTTCTGGAATGTGACACATGCCACATGAATGTGTAGTCATTCTGCTGCAGGTGTGTGATGATGAGTTTTGTGTTGCTACAAATGAGTGGGTAGTAAAAGCAACAGTGAACAAATTGCAGTTGAATTGCTGTCAATTCTCTCCTGGGATGCATTTGTGGGAATGCCAATCACAGCTGGTGAGTCACATTTCAGTAACTGGACAAAATGCCATGTTGAATTTGGGTGCAACATCCTTTTACTCTTCAGGAGCATTGAAACTCATGCTGCAGATTCTTTCCCTGCAAACCTTTACCTCAGTTTCTACCTTTTATAGCATAGTGATATTGTTAAGGCTGAAGAATTGGTCCACAGTTTAGAGGAGATGATTGGCATGTTGAAAAATAATGATATTCTGTAGAGAACTTACCATATTGTATGGAAATGAGCTATACTTGACCCATTAATGAAAACTACATGCACATATGGGGTGATGTATGTATATTACCCATTTTGTAGGACAGCACTTTATGCATGATTATACAAATTAATCATATTCCCTACATTGAAATTACAATTTCATGTTATTTAAACTTTCGGAATCAATCAGGGAGACTATTTTCATTGATGATGCAGCCGAACTCAACCATAGAAACCTGACTTTTAGCTACGTGTTTTTAACACCACTATGAACTTCCCACCGTAAAATGGCTGTTATTCATTTTCATTAACTGCTATAAATGAGGCTGGCATCTGCTATATTAAAAATGTAATTATCAGAATACATAAATATGTAATTGCTGCCACCTGCATAATTGATGTGTACTAATACACATTGAAGGTATAAACCTCCACTTAGCAGGCGCATGCCACCCGAACAATAGGAGGGCTCCTGAGTGATAATTGAACCCAGAGATGATTCCCAGGCCTGGGAAAATGTTAATCACGCAAGATGGATTCTTCATTAGCTAGCTCATCCATAAAAGTACCATTTGTATCTGAGCTAGAGAGAATGAAGGGAGGAGGTGGAGAGAGAGAGAGAGAGAGAGAGAGAGAGAGAGAGACATTCCAAATGAAAGAAGTAGTGAGGGATGACCCCTAAAGCTTCCCCAAGCACACATTCCTGCTGGGGAATTTGTAACGAAAGATGACCTCAGATTCACTCTGAAGAAGTGTAACACCAATTCAGGCATGCACTGGGGGAAAATCAAATTACATTTGAGTCATCTTTATGGTGATAAATATGCTAGCTAATGCATGATACATGGCATTGTAACCAAAGTAGAGCTCCTTTGAACAGAATATATGTGTCTGCATCCAACAACAACTAAGAATAGGGTCACGCAGTGGCTTTGGTTTTAAATTAATCATGCATTCCATTAAACTAATATTACTCCATGTGTTTGAATGTGCTGGCAAGCATTTTTGAGGATGTTATGAATATATGCATGCTTGCAAGATATTATCATTGAGTGAGGAGAAGGGCATTCACAGGAAAGAAGACTGCAGTAAATATGTATTTACAGCAGTTCCTGAAAAGATGAAAGTACATAAGTCTGTTTACACTTCCTCACACTTCCACAATTACATTTTAGGATGTATGAATGTGTTGATGTCTTTAAGTATTGTGTATTAATGGCTTTCCCTTTTTTTAAAAAAATCCTGGAGATAATGCTTAAAATGTACATGCACACCTAGAGTGTTGTACAGTGCAGTGAACCTGTTCATTAAGGCTCAGGCTAAGGTTTAAGCTAGTAGGTACAATTGTTTGATTAGCTAGAGAAGGTGAGATCTTGTCTAATTTGAGCATGGGAATGAAACCATGCCATCTCCTCTTGTTGATAAATGCTGTGTAGCTTACTTTCAGCTGCTTATCACCCTTAGTCTGAGGACAAACCTACATAGGCTGTGATCTCACAGGCTGTCTTCAGAAACACTACAGCCAATTAGAAACCTCTGTGATGACCCATCCCCTCTGCGAGCTTGTCAGGCCAATCAGAGCAGCCAGTCAGGGGGCCAGTGAGCTGTGGCACGTCGGACCGCATTACCCAAAATTCCCTGTGTATCCCCAAGGCTCTGCTGTGTGGGGAGTGTGTGGTGTTGTCTGTAGCTTGTCTGCAAGGAAGCCTCATTTTTCATCTGGTCTCTCTTTTTCTCTTACACCCTCCATCCCTTTTTCTCCCCCACTGTGACCTCTCAGCCTGTCTCTTGCTAAATTTGGCGTACATCCCTTTAGTGTATGCGTTTGTGTCCCTGCGTATGTGTTTGTCTGTGGCCTGCTGTCCTTTTCCTTTCCCCTGAAGTACCTTTCTCCTTTTCTGTTTGACCCCCCCAATGGGAAACTATTGTTGGTGTTCGTGAACATTTCTTTGAAATAAACATCACCATACACACATTCACTGACCCCTCTCTATTTCCCAATTATCTCTGTGTCTTAATTAGGTCCTCCTACTGTGTGGAGACCCTCCCTAGTGACTGTGTGTAAGTCTGCGTCTGTGTGTATGTTTGCAGCAGTAGCTTCCCTGTTCTAATTCAGCTGTACTTGTCCTCACTTGCCATGAGTTGTTCTGTCAGCCTGACTAATTACCAACTGGTGTGTGTGTGTGTGTGTGTGTGTGTGTGTGTGTGTGTGTGTGTGTGTGTGTGTGTGTGTGTGTGTGTGTGTGTGTGTCAGTGTGTGTGTCAGTGTGTGTGTCAGTGTGTGTCAGTGTGTGTCAGTGTGTGTCAGTGCAATAATGTAATTCAAGGCACCCACTCTGTATTAGTGAGCTCTGGTCTTGCTGTAGCTTGGTATTGATCACTGTCCTGTCAACTTGGCCACATCCAATAATTGCTTATTTTTGAAGAACTACTGTACAGAAAAAAAGTGTGCATGGAAGAGTGTATACCTTTATTACATGCAACTGTGATTGCTAGTGCTCACATGCTACAAGTGTGTGTGTTTGTGTGTGTGTGTGTGTGTATGTATGTCTGTCCCTTTGTGGTTTTGCTCTTCATATACAGCAGTCCTCCAAGCAGCTGACTGACAGCAAGTCGCCACTGTGGCAGAAAATCCATGGCCTTCTTCCCCCACCTTTACTCTCCCTGCTGTCTCTCTCCTGCTGATTTATTGTGATGTTAATTTGATTTTGGCTCACTGGCCTCTAACTCCCCTCTATCACCTTCAAGCGCCTTGAATAAGGCTCCTTAGGCTGGTCTGAGGTATTGTCCTCATGCAGGACAGACAGTTATCTGATAGCAGTGTTCTTCTTAGTTTGGTATACAAGCAAACCTTTTAAGGTGTACCAGTAACTTAAAGAATAACGTTTAGGCTACAGTGCTGATTTTCATTCACATTAATTGATGGGTGTTTCAGTTAAAATTGTAATGCTTTTTGTGTTATCACCCAGTTTTGGGTAATATTTAGAAAATGAACATCAAGAGAAATATAAATTTTTGCTATATTTTTTTCTTTAATAGGCAGGTACTGCAAAAGTAGAAAGATGAAGAATAACACGCAGCATTTGATCTGCACTTTAACCCCTAGACCACCATGAAGGTCAGTCAAAAAATACATACAGTATATGTTGTTTTGGTAGGATTTAGGATAATTGTCCTGCTGCATAAAATGCCTACAAAATCTATACCCTCAAGTAACTTTAAGCTGAGAGAGGTAGCAGCATCATAGTCATAGTCATTGTTTGATTTCAAATCTAGTGTGCTGCAGCAGAGCCAAAACAATCAAAAGAAGTGTTTCACTGTTGAAATACAGGCTGCACTATATATCTAAAGAACACATCAGAAAATAACAAAGAACGGATTGTTTTGTCAGTGAGCTGCAAAATCACTTTGGAGTGGTTACTGTTGGTTTTGAAGCGTTCCTTTGTAAGTGATGTGCAGTTACTTTTTCCCTCCATCATGGGGAAACTGAAAAATCCTCCTGAGTGATAGACCTGCATGATATTAGCCAATGATTCGTGTCTGTCCATATTTGTGTTCTGTGCCGTTTGAGCCATGTTAGTATTGTCATTTTCAGATAAGGGCATCTGTGATGTGGGGGTAGAATAAGAGGAATCTACAGGGTTCCTCCTCTTCCTCTCTATCACCAAGTATCACTCTCAATCTTTCTCCCACTCTCTTTGTCAGCCTTCCAATGGTTTGATGGCTGTAGCTGACAGATGACAATCTCATTTCCATTCAGGCGTGGTTCCCTGCTATCTGGGGGCTAAGCCATGCAATAGCTATAAGTGTCACATTAAATCCCAGCCAGGGAGATGGCAGTGGCAGAGTGACAGAGACGTTGTTCACAATTGCTATTATCTATGTCTCTGTGGGTGACACCCACAGATAGAAATGTGCAGCTTTAGTGTGCCTGTGCGGAAGCTAAGACATGTTTAGGTAGCCATGATCTTTACAATGTCCCAGAGCAGTCTCAAGCCTGACACTGACTACAATTCACTTCACACGTTTAAAGTGATGTGAGTTCTACATTTGGCAGCAGCAGCAAAGATGACAGCAGTGATGATGACGATGATGAGCATTCCAATACTGAACAGTGATGATGATTACAGTCTGAATTATAAGTGTGTTGACAATGGCATGGCAGTAATAGTAATGATCACTATTGGTGGCTACACTAGGAATGATGATATATGTACATGTTAATCATGATGGACTCATCAAGAAAATTGTCCCAGGACTGAAAATAAATGTGAACATATGACATTGAAGTATATCCCACTACAAACAGGGTGTAATTACCTTCGGTCAAAGAATTTGCATGAACGCATTCACATAATGGGTGGCTCCTTGTTTGACGGTAATTAAATCCACCGTCCAAGTGAAGAAACTGGAGAACTCTTATAATTATTTCAGCCAGCAAACTTGAAGATCCAAGTGCTATTGCTCATCCCATTACTGACTGTGAGCATTAGCTTTCCAACCTCTAATAGGCTTCATTATAGCTAGAGGGATAAATAGAATGGTGCCCTCATTGTTTGGCACCCATACACTCAATAGCCAAAAACTCGTGCTGCTTCCCAAAGTAACCGGCCCAAAGAACAATAGCAGCACCTGGCAAAAGGCAGTGAAAACTTAACATGGCAGTCGAAGGCAATTACCCCAAGAAGAATTGTCTCCTCTGCATTTGAGAGATTTCAATGAAGTGAAAAGAGAAGAGGTGAAGGAGAAAAGAAAAAAATCATAGTCCAATTACTGTGACCCTGAAAAGATTTGGAAGCTCTAGATAGTGTGTGAGGGGTCATTTGAATGCAATAGTGGCAGAAAAGGGGAAAGTGAATTATTGATTCTAATTATACAGGCCTGCAATTTTCTCCTCTCCATGTGACAGGCCTTTTTTGGTTCTTTCATTATAGACCCTGTGTTGATGGGAAAGACAGATTTCATGATTCAAGGTTTTTTTTGGGCTAATTTGTTAGAACAGTCCTTAAATTTTTCAATGTCATATTATTACATACTGTATCATTGCCTTAATCGGCAACATTTCCACTGCTTTCTCCTTGTTCAGAATGCAGCACTTCTATGAGTAACTAAATAACTAACCACCTTAAGTTGCTCCTGAATATTTCTCAGTTTTACAGCTGGACTCTTGTGTGTCTGTCTTTCATAGATTATTAGCATATGTATAGAATATATTTGCATGCAATGCCTTTCTAATAGTTCCTTAACAAACTGCTGGGTGGTCTGCCTCTGTTTGTGTTATGTAAGCCTCTGGTTGAATCTGAAAGCTACAGCTTTAAATGCGATCATCTACAGGTTTCACATTTATGCCGTTTTTTCACTACATAATGTTAAGTGCAAGCTTCCTTTTGTTGTTAATTGCAGAAAACAAATGCAAAACATCAGCTTTTGTGAAGGTCTTTGTTTGAATTCTGTTTCCAGTGCAAATTACAACTACAGTTGTAGTTCCAGCTTTAATTATTCTTCGTCATATTGCGGTTTTGCCACCTGTCTCAAAGCAGACTTCTAAACACATGCACACACACACAGTGCATTTCCACCCTTCTGCACATAGACACACACGTGCTTTGCATCACTGAAATGGGAGTTTGGGGTGGGCAGGAGGCATCAAATGGAAACGGGACACACTCATTCAGAATACTGATGAGATGCGGCATGGATTTTGCTAATGCAGAAATGGGACATACACCTATACAAACACACACACTCACACAACTACACATGAACACAACCTCCACCTTTGTGATCCCTGTCATGACTTGCTCTTTGTTGCATTTATCACTAATATACTTTGACGTGAAGTTCATTGTGTCATATGAATGCCAACTGAAATCAGAACGCCTGGAGTAGTAGGCCCCTACACGGTGATAGTAGAGAAGACAGTTTTACTCCCTCTATTCATCATATTATAATAGAGCTTTCAATGCTGAGTTTTTGTTGGATGTGTTTTGTGGTAATATTTTACAAGTCAATAGGAGTTATTGTCACTAGATAGATCATTTCTGAATCCTGATAGTATTTTCTACTCCAGAAAGCAGTGTTTTAGAGCAGATGGTTAATATAAAGCTGTTAATGTCTTTGAGGTGATAAGTTTGCCTTTTCAGGCCTCTTTCTTTTCTTACTAGTGTTAATGATTCAACCTAGTTTCTATGTTTATAGCTTCAACAGCTTCACATATCTAAGTGACATTCTAGAATATGTATGCAAGATTTATCTGAGGTATTTATTAATCTTTTGAACCTTTCTAAGAATTCACTAACCTTCTTTGTCTCTTTTAAGCAAAATGCTGCACTTACTGATGGTCAAAGAACTACTGTGTAATTTGCAGTGAACTTAAAAAAAGATAAAAGTAAACCTAGATGCAACTAGATGTTTAATTTTTTATGTTGATACAAAAGTGGCGTTTACATGGCATACATTTAATGATTTAATACTATACAATTAAAAGCAAAGTTGGTAATGCATTTGCATTATATGCATTACATGCATTATATTTTGAGGAAAATGTGCCCGAAAATGTTGTTCACAACAGGAATAGTGAATATGGGCAGTTATATTCTGGATGAATCGTTTTTTAACAGCTGTATTGATGTTTTTTGAATGTAGGCAAGGTCTGGGTCAGATCTGAGGTTGTTTATTATTGTAACCAAATCTCTTGCTTAATCCTTAATCTCCTGCAATTCAATGATAGATAAACTGTATTAATCCCCAAAGGGAAATTCAAGTAGTCTTCTAGCAAAACGTAATAATGAAGCAGTAAATAGCAGTCCAGTTCATGGTGGTCAGTCATCTACCATTGGCTAAGGTGTTGTAGAGCCTGATGGCAGGGGGGATGAAGGATCTCCTGTATCGTTCTGCCCTGCAGCTCAGTGAGGTGAGTCACCCAATGCAGGTGCTTCTCAGCTGTATCAGGATGTTGTGCAGGGGATGATCAGTGTATTCCAGGTTGGCCTCTACATTTTTCTGTGTACAGCCTCCAGTGAGTCTATGATTCTGTGAAGTCCTCTCTTTGAAAGTATTATCCTAAAAAAAAAAAAGACATTGCTTTACATTATCTACTTAATTAAATTAATCTTGAAGGTTCTTAAGGAGTGTTAGAAACACAAAGTTCCTCGGTTCTATTCTTTATTCACTTCTTTAGCCTTTTGGATTATTTAAATTGGGCAAAGCCTGATGAATAATCTTAAATAGATGTGTGCATACGCTCAGGTGTATGTTTGTTTCTCTGCCTGTGTGATTCCAGTCAGTGTGTGGCATCTAAGGAAGCTGAAACAGCAAATACAGCACTATAGATATATGTATGTGCAGTTGACAAGGAACCCCAATGTAACACATCACCCCCTGATAGGTGATAAAACTGTAACTGTGTGTGTTTGTGTGGTCATGGTTGTATGATGGGATATGTTGGATAAAATCTCATTTCTGTAGCTTGGCAGAGCATTGATGGCAACTAAGCGGAGTTGTTGCAGCTGTTGCAGATGGATTGTTAAGTTGCCAAGCACACTCCCAACCTCAAATTTGCTCTATCCACTGAATCATTACATCACATGCAGCTCTGTATAATCCTAGAGTGAGGAAGTGTAGAGGAGGGGGAGGAGGTAAAGGCAGGTATGACTGTGGAAAAGCCCTTTTGAAATGGTTAAGGTTGATGATACTTTAAAAGTATCAAATACATTTTGAGTATCAGCAGTATGGGCTTTATATTGTCAGACTCAATGTTTCTTTTCTCTTACTGTCTGTTCTCATATATCAGTTGCCTCAAGAAATCTGCAGAAGAAGGGCATATGAAAAGAAATCAAATATCCCCTGACCCAGTGTGCTTACATGCACAGATTTTCTACTTTCATGACCCACCACCTACCGCTTGCTTTTCTCTGTCTTTCTTAGTTGTTCCATCTCTCTCCCCCTTCTCCTTCTCACCCCTAAAATTCAATCTTGTGTTTGCTAGTGATGGAGAGGAGCTTGGTGGTTTTATGCCAGGCGCAGTAGAATATATTAAACTGTAGGGGGAAAAAAATAAATAAAAGGGGAATCTGTCTGTCCTAGTTTCTCTTCATTGAATGAGCATGATTTGGTTGCACATGCTGTTTTATTTACTTATTTTGTCTTTCTATGCAGTGTTCAGTGGATTCCAGAGCTGAATATTGATATTGACTACCTGAAGCTTGTTTGAAAGGTGACAGCTGTGAAGTGGATGGTTCATTATCTTGATGGTTTATAAAAAAAGAAAGAAAACTTTAGATTATGTAATCCCATATTCTTTGATACGAGAATGAGATGTCTCTGTGTGGGAATTATTTTGGGTATGACAGATAAAGAAAATTCTAATAACACCAGGTTAGTTAGACTCCAGTCAACTATTATGACCAGGTCATCTTACATCTTACTCATCTTACTCTATTGTCAGAAAACACAATATATTAACATTTAATCATTTAAATTAATTTGACATTTATTTTTCAAGATAAATTTGTTAATTGTTTAGTCCATATTCATTTCCTGGACCCAAAATATTAATTTTTTTTGGCTTGTCTGACCAGCAATTAGACAGCAAATACTCACTCACACCAACAATTAACTGGCCCTACAAGGTTCTGCCTGTATAGCCAAAGCCTGATGTAACTTACTCCTCTGTGCCACTGACTTCCGTTGTTGTTCAAAAACCATTAAAAACACATAAATGAGCCAGACCATTTCTCTGGCTGACATGTTTCTTTATCATAATGAACATAGTTTGTAGTTTGTTGTCAATCAGTCCCAGATACAATATCCTGCTACTGTGTATATTCACACAACGTTTTGAATCTGTGAAAGCACCGTAAAGCACAAGGCACATGCAAAATGTCGCTGAGACATTCAGCTTGTATTGTGTTGCTAACTTTTCCAAAACATATGCAGTTTGGTTAGTACCAACTCTATGAACAAATACCTTTTAAATGAGTGGGATTTTAACCCTGACTCCTGCAGTGAAGTTAGAAAAAACAAGACATTGGCTGGAGAGTGTAGCAGGAAGCTTTGCCTACTTTGAATGTGAATGTGTGCCTGTGTCTGTTTGAGGTATTCACAGAATTTAAATATGATGTTCTTCTCACTCTTTATTTGTATAGCAGGAAATAAGGCATGAATGAGAAGGTCACTTTGTGTGGGTCGCTCTCTCTCTGCTTTATAAAATCTTTTGCTGTGGATTGGACCAGTGGATGCACTGATACAGAGATGAAAAGTGAAGGAAGGAAAGCAGAAGGGGAAGACATTGAATAAGAGTGTGAAAGCCAGGCTGCAGGGAGAGCTAAAACGAAGCTTCTGGCCAAGAGAAGGCACTGAAATTAAGGTACGAGTGTCTAAAATGTGTTACAGAAGATGGAAAAAGCATTTGAAAGAAAAAAAGGAGACTGAATAGAGACTGAGAAAAGATGTGGGAAGATGGAAAGGCCAAAACAAATAAACAGGGAAAAACAAAATCTTGGCTGGCAGAGCGGATTGTTGGAGATGAGCTGGAGGGAGATGGGTAGCGGTTATTGAAGGAGAGTGCAGCCAGTAACCTCCTGTGGGTCCGTTGTGTCAAGTCCATCTCCACAGACAGCAAGGCAGCAACTGTAATCGAGATTCCCTGTTGACCAGTTGATGACAGGCAGGTGGGAGGCCATGGATCTATTCTCCTATCCCCAGTAGGAGGAAAGCACCAGCTGATACCAGCTGCGTTTATCCGATTTTCCCATCTTTCTTCACCCATCTCCTTTTTTGTTGCTCTTTTTCCCTCTTATCCTTTTTTCTGCCTTTCTTCCTACTCCTGACATTCCCTTTCCTTCACCTTTCCATCATCTTTCTCTTTCCCTGAAACTCACTGTTTCAACACTGAGATGCAGCAATGTCGAGGGGCTGTGATCAACAGCTCATGTCTTCTGCAGCCTTGACATTACTCCGAAATAGAGGAAGCAGCAAAACATCAGACGGAACGAAGACAGACAATAGCTGATGGCTGTTTTGATGAGGGTGAAGAGTTGAGGGTGCCATGGGTATCTGTAAAAGGTGTCATAGCTCTAAATAATTTTTCAGAGTTTGACCTATCTCTATTCTTGGAATCCAACTCTCCTTACATTGCATCCACCTGAATGTTTCATGATTCCCTCATGTCAGCTGTCAGTCACATTTCAATACATGCCTACTTCTGCACACTCAGATTTCTCCTCCTTCTGTGCCTTCTGCAAAAACTCCTTTCTGTATGTGTATACAGAGGCTCAAAAGCCCAGCAAACTTCTAGTAATCTTAACAGGAAGATGCATAACTGCCAGTGTCATCTGTCCCTGTTACAGTGACACCCACATGCTACATAGAGATCACTGATTGACGCACTGGCAGTATCATGGCTGACATGACGAGACAAGTGGCGGGTGACACCCAGGTCTGATGTCAGTGATGACAGAACCTCATGGATGGTGATGCACTCTCACTGAGTTTCTTTAGACTCTTCAACACATGCATGAATGTACATTTTTGCAAAACATGGATCATGTATAAATCACATATAGATCCCACATACATAACCTACCTATTCACAGTCTCTTTCCGAGTAATATTCTCTGATACTGATATATACAAGATATCTGGCTTTCATACACTCACACATGCACACACAAATGCTCTCCCATCTTCCAAATCCGTCTTTTCCACGGCTCATTTCCTCCCTCCTCTCCTCTGAAAATGACACTGGCAGATATTTCCACTCACTTGGAAGGAAAAAGAGCAGATATATCTAGTTGAGTCACAAAATTGCATTCATATTATATTGTTCTGTCAAGACAGCTTCAGTTTCTTCTTACCAGACCTGACATTTGGAGTGTATCGGCAGGATAGCAATTTTACTGCGTTCCTCTCATTCGACATAGGCAGACTCACTTTATGTGTTTTTGATCCATTCATGCCTTATTAGATATAGGTGGATGTTTTCTGTGAGTAGATACTAGTCTGGTTCACACCTCTCCTGCAGGAAGTGGATGGACTGCAGTGTTGGGCAGCATAGTGGCCTTTACATACAATGTTTGATACACTTTAGGTACAAACTGAACAAGGTAGAAACCACACAGTGCCCTGTCAATTCCCTTTGCTTTACTGGAGATAATACCTCATCAAAAAGAAAAGCTAGCTAGCCTACCTGGAGTCATGAGGATCCTGTAAACTCTGCCATATCAGGTTTAATGATTGTGATTTATTGCTTATTGGAGCTATGGATAGATTTTCACTTGCCTTTGCCTGGTCACACTGGCTTGCCTACGTACATGCAGGTTTCCACCATGTCATCAACCTTCCACCAAATACCTCTCAGTCCAAACCACTGTTAAACACCCTTTTCCTCAGCTGAGATTAGTGTCAGTGACATTCCTAAGCCTGGTTGAGAACACCTAAAGGAAGGCGCCTAAGAGAGATAGGCTAACTGAGAAACAGTAGATCCCCTCCTTAGGATAGGCCAATGCTAATTTTTGCAATTCATGCCAGGATTCAATTTCAATTGAGGGGAGGAATCTATGACATTACAGAACTGTTTCCCCTAAAACCCTCTCTAGCTTATATTGAACTTTCTATGATTAATATAACAAAATGATGCTGAACACTACGGAGTTATATTTCTACGGATGTTATGTTATTAATAAACCCTGAAACACCAAATGGGCACACAGTTTCCTGTACACACACAGAGCAGCTTTGTTTTCCAAAGGCAAGACAGAAAAAAACAAGGTCCCTAAGTGGGGAAAACCACATATAATACCCCCCAGGCTTTGATCTGGTATTGAGAGGATGCAGGGATTTACAGAATCAAGACTGTAGGTTACACAAGCTTCTAACTGATTTTGGATCTCCTCAACATAAGAACAAATTTAAAGTTAAATATAGTAGAGTTGAAATTGTTCTTCTCACTGTCACTTTCACATTATATAGATCGACAGAAACTCTGAACGCTTTTTATGCAAACTTGCAGTCCTCCTCCTTTGGAAACAACCAACGATAATACAAGAGTAATTGAAATGTTCCTCCTGCCTGGCACTCTCGGAGGTATAGGACAAAATCCTAGTGTGCATCAATTCAGCTGTGTTTTTGTAGCTTAGTAAATTGTTGCACTGCTTTCATGGTCATTATTGGCTTTTGAGGTTAAAGCGTAGGACACAATGTAAAATTGAAATATCTTTATTTGGCTTTGAACATTCCTCTGATTTTACACCCTGCTGAGATGACGGTGTTTTGTCCGACTGATACAGCTGTGCCTTTGAACTCCCTGGTACTGACTCCAACTGGGGAGAACCTGCTGAGTCGCCAAAACCTGTAAACACTGTGTGTATATGTGTGTGGTGTGTGTGTGTGTGTGTGTGTGTGTGACAGCAGAGAAGGCTGTTGGACAGCAAGGATGGGGCATGATGACAGCTCCATTAGTGGCCCTCCTGAGGCTTCATAGGGGCCCTCTGATCAGTTCAGCCCCTGCTTGGCTCTTGGCCTTGCTGTATCTGTAGTCCTCGACTCACCACTGTGCACATGCACAGTTTTGCCAACTACAGTTGATACTATAGCAATTACACAAACACTTTATGCATGCATAGACACACATACAGGTGCCTGTATGATATGAATATGCACATATACATTTTCATGGTAATTATCATGCATACACACTTTGGTACACACACAAACAAATATAGCATAGCATTCACAGCTAACTAAAGCAGTATGCTTGATGGTAATTCAAACTCTCACGTTCTTTCAAACACAAACAGACATACACAGCTTTTCCGTATGTCAGTGCAAGGCATTCACGAATTAATTGTAGATGAATCATTTCAGGTTAAAGACAGTTTGTGTGGGATTCACTCTCAAGCATTTCTTTGTTTAGGAAGTGGACAATAGCAACAACCACCAGATGTAGTTTCCTGTGCAGCTAATCACTATAACATCTATTTCTTTTTTCTATTTCTGTTTGTTACTCTGTTCATATATCATTAAATTTCATCAAAAGTACCTCATATTTGGATTCAACATACTACTTAAATGTACTTTATTAATGCACTTCTATTCCTTTACTGCCATGTACCGTGTATACCTTCAGTAGCTCTATTTGCATTTATATCTGTAAGCAGTGGGAATTCTAGCATGATTTTAAATGTTGTTAATTTAGCTTTTAATTTAGATGCAACACATTGACCATGTGACTCAAAGTGTGATTCTGGAAAGCAGCAGGAGTTAAGACACCAGCTGTTTTTGACCACAGATTTGTCAGACTACAATGTGTGATCATAGCAAGGTCATAATACACAGTTTGAAGGCCGGCTGGATCAATAACTATGTTGTTTTGTGTTGTTGTCTCATTGTTTGGCCTGTGTGTGGTTGCTCTGTGTGCAGCAAATAGTTTTCCAGGAAATGTGAAGCTCTGTGCTCATCAAATTGCATGTAAGAGCCATTTGTCTTGTTTATGTGTGTCAACAGGGGGCACTTGTAGACGAGGCAGACCCACAGGCTTTGAATTGCTTGAGTTCTGGGATGTCCTATGGTGGACAATTGTTTGCTCATGTTTTTGTACTGATCAGTCTTGCACTAAAAATGTCCAGTGTGTGAGAGGGATATTACTGAGTCAATGAATAAGCAGAAACCCTGTGGTTTACTCACAGCAAAGGTGTTATGTTCTCAGCAGGTATATGCATGATATATTTGCAACTTAATCACATCTAGCACACACCCAGAACCTAGCTGCAAAGCTGTTTGCACACTAAATCTCTTTCGGGTTTACTCTCTCATTACATTTGCTTCCCCCATTCCCACATCTTTCCCAGGTTATGGGGCTAATTCCTCACGTCTTCCTCTATATCTCCAATCTCCTTTCCTGGGTGTTAAATTATAGATGAAACCAGCCTGACAAGGCACTGAGTTACATAAACCTCCCTCCGTCCTCTCACCTGGATCCCAGCACCTTCATTATTCTGTGTGAGGATCATTTGGCTGCGAGTAAGCCCTGCCCTGCCACACGGGAACCGACATTAATATTTATTAGAAAGTTTTTTTGGACAGAGGAGATACAGAGGAAGAGAGAGAATAAATGGGCATAAAAAAGAGAGAAAGCTAGAGAAAGAGCATATGCGCACTGGAGAGATGGAGATACTTGGTGTCTTTTTATGTGTGTGCACACTTTGGTGTTGTATGTGAAGACAATGCTGAGAGACTGAGCCCACAGCCAAAGGTTGTGAGCGCTGGACAGACGTGACATATAGAGGACAGTGCAGCCATCTGTTTCAGGTGATGGTGAATAACGTTTTTTTATATAACTTTTTTGGGAGAAAACTAATAGTGTATGTTTTATCCCCAGGCTAACAGCATATTGGGTTATTTATTCATAACTTGATGTAGTGTGCCAAGAGTGTCCCCTATTTTTTCTGTAGAGGCTGGGACTCACTTGGCTTTTCTCCTTGAACTGAGCATATAGAATAATGAAATATGGTGTGGAACAATTACAAAATAAAGTTGCATTAAATTAGAACAAGATAAATGTAAGAAATTACTTTTTCTTTGCCCTGAGAATGTGCGTTATAATCCTGTAACTGTTCTTTTGACTTTAAATTATTTAACTTTGCAAGTAATTGCCTGATCGCCTTTATTTTTATCTTATAAATGTATTAATATAAATCCCATTCAGTTAATGTTTTTTATATGTGTGATTTTCTTTTTACCACTTCTATAAGCTACAGGAATAAAGTCTTGTTTGTATCTGCTCTGAATGGGGGTTTTAATGAGGATGAAGTTATCACTGACAATCTGTGTGTATTTAAAGGCTAAACACAAACACAATATAGAGCAACAGATTAAGAGAGTGTGAGACAGAGCTTTTTTTGGTGAAGGTGACAAAAAGTAAAAGTGAACACTGTAGCAGGGACCATGGATTAGAGATAAGGAGAAGTATGTGGGCCACAGTATGTAAAAGGAGAGCAAGTGGAAACAGAAACTGAAATCTGTATTAATTTGAATTTCTCCGACTAACAGTGAAGAAAGAAGAGCTGAATTTTGGGGGGTTCCAGCCCACAGATTTACTGTTTTGGTTTGTTTTCACTGCACTTGTAGAGATATTTTCTCAAGCAAAAAAGCTCTAAAAGTCCAATGTGTGCTATCTACCCAACACAGAGCAGCAGACAGGCCTTTTACACTATTTTACTACAGTCCTCATCAATTTTAACCTTGCTGAACAGATTTAACAAAATCACAACTCCCCACTTAGAACACAAAGCCTGGGAACATACTATAAATGCGAGTGATCAGTCACTGTAAAGCCAAAAGGCACCGCAGCAGGACAGCTTTTAAATGAAGTCTCTGGACCAAAATCTGGTAGCTGTATTGTACAGAATACAGAGCATGCCTAAAATTTATACAAGACATCCAACACTGCTGATGTAATATTTATATCAAAACAACATTAAATATTCAAGACATAAACTGCTGGATGTGAGTTTTTTATGGCGTAAGTCTGCTGAAAATCTAAGAATGTAATGTATATACAAGGATGAAAACAAATATGTAAAAAGCAAGTACTCTGTGGTCTTTGAAATATTTATAAAAAAAGTGAGAGTTGGTCATTGAGATTTATTTGTTGTACCCATAAGCATTTATCTCACAGATGCTGAGGCATATGGCCGACCCAAGCAACAGCCATCTTTTTTCAAGAGTGATGTGTTTCCTCTTTCGCAGCTGCTTGGTGTAGCACTCTCCCAAAAACTGTGCTCGGAGATGACAACAAATCAACACTGAATTGGCTGTTATGGAGTGACCTTTGTCACACAGCCTTCAAACAGACTGCTGAAAAGACATTTTACCACTTTGACTGTAATTCCAGGTCCATCTCAGCTCACCTTTTAAATTCACACACTGAAAAACAGATGATTACATTTCAAAAGGTTATTTGTTTCCTTTTTTCAAACACAGAAGGTGACAAACGACTATTGCTCAGGTTTGTGGATATTGATGCATGACACATGGTACCACTGGGTCTGATTAGCTTGATAATTAGTTTGATATACACCTGTCAGATGTCTTCCAGCACACAGTCATGCTGGAGAAAACAAGCTTGTTCTGCAGAAATGTCATTTGCATCCACTTTGGAGTCTGTTTTATGTATTTATTTATTTATTGCGTTTGTCGATGTGATTAGGTCTGTTAATAACATTCTATAGCTTTCTGTGCATTAACAGGGCACAAATGATAAGATACCAATTATGTTCCGAGTTCCAATTACGTTTTTGTGATCCCGCTCCCAATGCAGGTCCTTTAATGTTGGGTTTCCGCTGATACCAAGTCCGATCTGATATTTATATTTACTTAAAAGTTAATTAAATATGTATCTGACAAATTGAAACAGCTGCAAGCTATTTAATCTGACACACCTTATTTTTACAAGTAATTGTTTCAAATACTGGGGTATGTACAGGAGGAAATTTCTAAACTTAAATTATTGATTTGATAGACATTAACTTCACTTAGTGGCAGCTGATCTTAACCATCTGAGTCATTGAAAGCAGTCATATAGTCTTCTCTACCTTTAGTGTGTCATATGAAGATTGGTGAATAATTCATCTGCTCAGTGCTGTAATAGGTCTTTAATGATTTAACAAGAGCGGTGCCACCTTGGGGTTTAACCCATGTATATGCAATGTATGTAGAGAAATGAAGATGGATTTGACTTAATAGATTGAGGTTAGATCTTATACTGTGGTTAAGCTAAAGACTTGTGCAAGGCATGCACACTCGCTAAGCATTTATGACAGTCACTGATAAAAATAGGATTGCCTTGAAGTGTCAACATTTCCAAATACTTTCAGCTGTGTTGTTGATATACTGTATACTGCTTATGCTGCATAAAACTGAGTGGCAGGGGGCAAGTGGGAGGTGAATGCAATATGGCTGAAATGAATATAAATGTAATGTAGTGTGCTGGTTCAAAAGGCCACTGTTGATACCTTGTGGCTTGTGTCTGTGCACCTTCCAACAGCCATCACTGTGCATGTGAAGCTGGTCCCTGGATACCTTCCAGGCCTGTAACACTGAGAGTCTCATTAAAAAGATATAGTAGGTTCATGCCACAGGGGTTAGGAGAGCACTCTGTCTAGTTTAGAACTATAAACCTACAGCTCTGCTCTCTAACCAATCTGCTGATACTTCAAGGTAGTTTTGGAACAGCTGTGTGTTTAGACTGTGGCTATCTTCTAAAACACTGGCAGTGGTTGTGTATGCGAACAAAAGTTTTGAACTACAGTAAGTTAAAGAGGGCAAAATAAAAACAAAAACAGAAATAAATGTTATGATCAATCAGACCACTGTTGAGTGCGAGCGGCACTTAAAAGGAAGTTATTTCTCCAAAGAGACTCAAACAGGCCTCTGCAATAAAACTGAAACCACATGCATGCCCATGAAATCATGAAATTACTGTGCTCACATGCAATACACACAGCACTGATACAGATGAGCTTATAAAATGGTAGTTTGTAAGTATTCAAGCTGTTCATCATGACACCTGTGGGTTTATTTTGCAAGTGCTTTTGTCTGTAATCACAGACATCACTCTTCAGTCACTTCTTGTCCTGTCAGGACTCCTGAGTGTAAGATAGCATTTACCTATTTCTCCTTAGCCTAAATTAACTGGTAGTTATTCTCATTTTTTAGCAACATGTGGTACAAATGCATAGTAAGTGACTGCGCCCCAAATCTACAGTTTTCCCTGTAAGAATGAAGCAAAGTGAAAGAAGATGTAAACAGGAGTATTTCAGCTGACAGGATCTAAATCTGTTTGCTTTGTATCTTTTTTCTCTATTAAGTCTGTGTTCATTTCAAACAACTGACCTTGAAAGCTTTATGAAAGCATCATACACTTAACTGTGCCCAAGCCAAAAAAGCACCTTGTTGTTGTTCATCAGCATATAGATGAGAAGTAAATGTATTCATCTCCTACTGAGGAGAAGCCTGATCTGTATTCATGTCTCCATTTGCATATTTCCCAATGATCTCTCTTCATGTGCTCTCTCTCTCTCTCTGTTTTATCACAGAGAACTGACAATGAATTTACTTTTTTGCTCATTTTTATCACATTTAAAAAGTAATAACATTTGATATCCAGGGGTCATGAAGTTTTTTTGAAAGAATGCATGTTAATTAAAGTGGTTATGTTTGAGACCCAACAGTGCTGGTGAAGATGGAAAGCTGATGGTGTCACAAATTGACCTTATAGTTTCATTATGCTTTTAATATCATATCATATCATACATTGAAATAGAAAATGTCACTCTGATTTATACAGTGAGACAAAATAAATCATTAATATATTTTTTTCTTTATGTTGTCATTTTAGATATGGGATTGAAGTGTTTCTGTTGAATGGATCAACTGAGGTGACCTGTTACTCGAAACCTTTTCTCCAGTTCCACACCAGCTCTCCTCTTTGACTCCTCTTTGAGGTACAGTGAAGCCTTGTTACACATCCATCTATTTACATCATTTTACTTTTAGTAAATATATGCATTCGGGTTACATTATATAACTCCCAAAGCTCCCACAGCAATACATTTTTTAACATGTCTGACACTCTAGATTCACGTCAACTATTGCCACTGTGCGTAACAATGAGAGTTCTACCACAACACTGAATGTGTCTGTTTCCAATACATTATTCAAGTCTCACTCTTATACATATTCACCAGTCTGGAGTCAATTCAGCTACAAGCCTGCACAACTGCAGAAATGTTCCCAGTCAACCAAATGAAAGAAATAGCAATAATAGACAAGCTGCTGAGAACAGTCAAACAGTGATAAAATTTGTTGAAAATGTCTTGCATGTAATGCTATTCAGAGGAAATTTTCTTTTTGTGTGTGGGGCTTTTTTTTTAAACTACTAGGCCATGAAATATTTTCGCTTTGCAAAGTTATTGAAGTTTCAGGGAGGAAGTCAGGAATAGCTTTCATTGTTTGTTCTTAGAGATGTTTTTCGACAGAACTCTAGCTCCTATGCATAATACAAGGTACAATATGATGAGGCATGACATATTCCAGAGGTGAATGAATTGTCAGAAATAATCCCCATTTTGTAAGTGATGATACCGTAGTGTACATTAAATGAAAAGCACCAACCTTCTGACGATCCACTGACTTCAGTTTGTTCCCATTTTGCATTCTCTGCTTCACTCTTCAAGTTGTTGCGTATATCAGCATAAATCAATGTACATTGAGCCAAATGTCAACACCGGTTAGAGAGAAAGCAGCAGGCAGAGGAGACAAAAGTACAGTGAAGGTGCATTGATTCGTCATATAATGTGGTTTGTGACATTATGCAGTGTGTCTCTGGTCAAATGTCTCTGCAAGAGCATTCCATTTCATTTAGGAAAACATTTGAGTATCTTGTGTATTTCATGGATCATATATTTTACATTTATCTTTTATGTCTCACAGGCTTAACAGATATTGAGCTCTAGCTTATTGATTGCTTAGTATTCAGCTGACTTCATTAGAACAGAACTTACTAATGGCAGTGTGTTTTGTTTGATCAGTCATTAGCAACTAATCATTAATGTGTCTGAACATTTCCCTTTTATCTTTTGGACAGACTTATCTAGGGAGGCATTCAACAAGTTAGCCTGGCAGGGTTTAATAATACATTTGCTCTTTTTGTGATCAATCCTATTATCTTTCACGATTGTATATCTACTGAGTGTGAACTTGCAGTCTAGATCTTGAGCAGGTTTGAATAGAAGTAGTAAATGGAAAGGTGTTGAGAATAAAAGATATTGTTGGGAAAGGGAGAGAGGTTCTTTGTATGTCTTATCAGCAGAGGATTAAATCTTTTTAATGTACCATCAGATTTCCCAAATGCTACTCATAAGCCAGACAATCCTTCTTGAGCAGAGTGTATGGCAGATCAGTTATGCATGGTTGTTTCTGCATCCGTGTTGAATGTTGTTTTGAATGAATACCTCTGCATACTTACAAGGTGCAGCAGACAGACAAAGACATGCGGATAATTAATTGAGTCTCAGTTGTAGTTGACATTGACACACAGTAGTGCTCAGCATTAGTTACATGATGGTTTACATCTGTAGCAGTACCATACATGCATCATTGCATGTTGAATACATCTATCCCACCTTAATTGGCTTATGTCTTAAAATGACAGCATCTGGACCACTATTGTATTCAATGCATTCACAAAATGCTTCTATTAATAATGTTTCTCTCAGGCTATTTCAGAGTTTGGTTCTTTTCACTGTTTCGTTCTTGTGTTAAAACATTCTTTTTTTTGCAGTCCTTCTTCCTGTTGGCAGATTTAATGCTTTTTTTTTAACCTACACCTACTTTCATCATGCTTCTTGTTCCTATCTCCGGATATGTTTCATTATATTCTCTTACATCTCCATTTACCCTCTTTGCTTGATCACATCTTGTTCCATTTTTAGAAAAGCACAGGCAGTCCAAGTGAGCAAAAAGCTGCAGCCAGAGGCTGTGATTGATAAATCCCTTCTTACCAGTGACAGGGGGCTCTTCAGCTCCAATCACAGTACAAATTTGCTAAAATGCCTGCTGGTGTTTATGCACAGCCGCATTTACTAGGCTGTTTTCTGGTTTGATAAAAGCCAGAGTCAGTGTATGAATGAATGGAAAGACTGAAAACCTTTGTAATTGCCCTGCTACAAATGTTACATTCAGAATCTGTATTTAAAACTTAGACACTAAGTTAACTCATAGCTGACTTAGGGTTGAGTGTTGACAAATGTGCAATAATAGTGCAATATGTTTGATGGAGCATCATTAATAAGCCCTCAGTTGCACAAAGAATCCAGAGTGAACGAGCCTGTGCCAGAACAATCGCCACGCATCCATAAACTGGCATGTTAACAGAAAGCCCTCTGCTCTGCCACACAATGATAGGCTTTATGGGAAATTTAATAAGCCCATATCTGTGTATTGCCCACATGCCTTATCGCTGCCAATTGAAAAATGTCCATTTGGCCTTTGACATGTTCAGAATTATGAGCCCTCACTATTTATGAACCCCATCTCTATTCTTCACTCCACATCCTGCACCGCTGCCCTCCCAACTCACCTCCTGGCATATTGCATCTGTTTCCCCCCCCTTTTTTCTTTCTCTTCTTCTCCTCTGTGCTGTAACGGCCAAAATATTCAGCCAGTTAAGCTGAGGCCCCTGATCGGGATCTCCTTTATTGCAAAAGTTAATAATATCTCTCCAAATGTTTGCTAGCATCAAGACCTGACAAGGCCTTATCTACCAATCAGTGTTGTGGTGGCGTGGGGTGAAGTGAGCATAAGTAAATGGCATAGAAGTTGAATTCACATAGTTATGTGTCAAGAGCTGATCTTTAATTACCAGTCAAGATGGTGGGATCAGTACACCGGAGCAAAAAATGTGATTTACTGATGCACGTGTATTCGTCCACCACAGTGATTTTACAGCCGTTACAGTATATACATTAACTATGACTCATACCAGGCCCAGGCTTTCAGTTCTAGTCTTTATTTCCATATGTGTCACCACCTATTTTGTCCCACTGTCCTAAAAATAATTATGAAAACAGGCTCTAGCGTTCTAAATGCAGTTTCACAAGCTCTCTTTGTCGTTGTCAGTTCATCAAATCATCTCACTATATACAGCAGCGGGTTTGAGCTGTTGCCTTGAGGGTGAAGTCACTTAGGATGAAAATTTACACACTCATACACACATGCTTTTGCTCACTTTGCTTTGTCTCACTCAGCTCCTTTACTTGTGCAGTGACGCATAGAGCAAAGGGCCAAGAATAGAACAGGTCAGTTGCATTGTTTCACAGACCCTTGAGGATTAATGGACTAAATTGGGCAAAAACAATCATGTTATGTATTTCACATTAGCCAGCTAGCTTAGTTTTGTAAGGGTGGTATGAATCCAAAGAATTCAGGAGAAGCTGAAAATGAGGGGTGACTAGAGACTTCTCATTTGCCCACATTTATCATGATCAAAATGACATGTTGACATGTTTTGTTCAGGATATACAGTAGCTACACTGGAACCTTCCTTATGGATTCTTGCATACTTGTAACACTGGAACCAGTGAAAAGCACCTCATGCTTTTCTTTAAAGGGTAATTTTGCATTACACTGTGTAGGAAAGAAAACTGCTGCTGCACTGCTTTTTGTGAGTTTGAGCTTTCATGCTAGTGGCATTTCTGGTCGCACCCTACTGAGTCATGTCATAGCGCTTGTTTTGCCTTTGACATATGAAAACCCACTGTGACATCACTGATTGGAGTGCAGCCAGTGGCATAACATGCTTAAAACCTGTCGACAATTAGAGAGCAGTTCATCAGCAATTTTAATGTTACTATACTCCACATTGTTTTGCTAATCATTTTATCATTTTCCTTGGTGTTACCAAGCTACTACATCCAGCATGTCAGGAGAAATGCTGATTATTTGAATCTTTAGTCTAAAACTAATGTCTTTAATTTCAGTACTAAAACCAAGTCGAGCACAACTCATAGATGTTGTGTATCAGTTCAATACAGTACCTTTCTTTGTTTTACATGAGAGTGCACTGAAACTATTGTTTACTTTTGTGAATTCATTCAGATGTGCGTCATGGTGTTTGTCCATTTAAATATCTCCTGTGTATGTGCCATGTGCTGTCTTGGGCTGTTTCTGTTTTTTTATCCCCCTCTACTAATGTAAGTAGGCAGCTCTGATAGGGCCGGACAGAGCTGGCAGCTAGCCTGTGTATCTTTGTTAAAGGGCAGTGTGTGCATAATGCTGGCGCGGCGGATCATCAGGGTCTATAATCTCTTCTGGAGCAGTGTCATCATGGTGGGGTCAGTCCCCTCTCCCCACAACGGAGGGAGAAGGAGGATGGAGTGGGGATGACATTTGGGACACTGTAGTCCATGTTCAGTGGAGCTGCAGGCCAGCTAGGCACAAGGACAGATGGCATGTTGCAGCACAAATTAGCGTTTTGTGTCTGGCATAGTATTTAGTGTTACAAGTTATAGGATAGTATAAATTATTATATGCTTTATGCATTGCTTGAGTGATTGGTGTAGCAGATATACCATATTAGTTTTTTGTGCATCAGGATAGATTTTCTCATTGAATATGCTGGTTAACTCTTAGCACATTGACATGCGCAAGTGTCAAAATAAATCTTTGAAGTTTTAGGTGGACTATTGTAGATGTTAAGCCATTGCAGTGCTTAGGATTGCATTGAATAGGCTACAAATATGCTGCTTACACTGGCAGCTTAGCCTATCACTTAGCTCAGCGCAACCAAGAAAGTGTTCTGTAAATAGAACTGCAACAACTGCAGATGTTCTAACAATGTCGAAAAAATCGGCCGTGGGTTGCCATATTTGTGCGTTCTTCTTTAGATGATTACCCCAATAAGCTGATGGTGCACTCCACCAGGCAGGGGAAAATGTACCACAGAGGCAGGCTTCAACAGATACTGCCTGCTCATGTACTCCCAAAAACCCCCTTTTTGCAAGTCGACAATTTGAACCATCACTAGATCTGCTTGTTTTTATTCTCGCTCATCTCTCTCCTCCGTGAGAGAGCTTGCTTCTTAAAATATTCATCCTTTTTTTCTTCTCACTTCTCAACTAACTTTTTGTCAGGAGAACAATTTTTAGAGCCTTTTTTTCTGGTCTTTATGTCTCTCTCTCTCTCTCTCTCTCTCTCTTTTCCTCTCTACTGTGTGGACTGTTTTGTTTGCCCCTCCAGACTTCAGCTTTCTGTTGTTGTTATCTGGGTCAGTTTGCAAGTTTCTCTTCAGTTTTTTGTTTTTTTGTTTTTCTTTTTTTAATTTATCCCCCTCCACCCCAAAAACAAAAGCGGGCAACATCTATTCTTAGCGCTACACCAGTAATAGGGGTTGTCTTCCTTTCATTGTGCTAGGTGACATGAATATTGCACGCAGGAGGACTTACTGTGTGGGAAATGAATTAGTGCTTTTTTCCACATGAAAAGGGCCTGTCAGTCTCTGTTACACATGTGTACCTGATTTTCTCGCGTTCCTTTCCTCTCTTTCGTTCTCTCCTTCGCCTTTTCTTCAACCTCAGCATTACAAAATGAGTGATGAATGTTTTGTTACATTATTTCCCTGTTCCCATAGTTGCCAGGAGGTATTTCGATAGTGGCTTTGCGACGTTCCCTCGGTGTTATAGAAAGGATTGAAGCATAGCAAGAAGATTAACACTTGCATGTTTTGTATTATTCCCATAAACCCACAAAGGTGAATGTGGAAGGTCACCATTGTATAGTGTATGAAGTATATCTGCCATTGTCACCTGATAAAGCCTTTCTGATTATAATGTCTGCCATGGTACAACAAACTAGGAGTGATGTGTAATGTCTTAAATACAGAGATTTTAGCCAATGGATTATGGCACAATAAAATATGCATATATTTAAAGACAGTGAGAGTGGAAAATGCTTCATTAAATTCTTACTTTCGTTATACTAGGGCTTAATGGGAGTTAAATCAAGGTAACTGGAATCTGAATTAAGAACTATTTTATCATCATGCCTAGTAATAACTTAAAAACCTATGTAGATTTTGAGATTATCTTAATGAAAGGTCAAACTTCAAAGTCAAACAGTTTTAGATTAATTGCACTCTACTGTTTCACCTATACTGCAGTTAATCAAAATGTGCTTCTATCCAAAGCCCCAGCACAGCACCGAACTCTGGGATGACTGTCTGATTGATTTGCTTTTTTTTTGTTTTGCTTTTTTGTTTTTTTTGTTTACTCCAATGCTGCCTCCCTTATTGCCTGATTGCCTCGCCTCACTTGGTTCGTTGTACCGTCAATATTTTAGTCAGAGATTAATTTCAACACTGAATCTAGGCATTGGAAAGCTCGTGGCAATCAGATTACATTTATAAAGCTATGCTTGACCCTTAGCATAGAGGATGAAGGGAGAGAGACAGAGGGTGGGGGATGTGGGTGGACATTATTGAGCCACACAGCTCATCACCTTCACCATCATATTCACCTGCGACTTTTTCAAGCTGATGGGATCCTCATCCTCTGGTCTGATCTGCTTGTTCATGTAAACTCATACAGTTCCATTTTTAATGAGCCTGGCTCTGGTTCTTATCTAGCGGATGATTGACCACCCTCCCCTGATGGTTCCTGGTCCACTAGTAAACATTATACCTAAAAGCATAATGTTTACTTCTCTCATTTTCAGGGAGCATATGGACAACATCACAGTAATCCTTTGCTAAGACTGCATGGTCAATCATATTAAATCCTAATACTCTCAAGGTGACCCTGAGCATAAATTCACTGGGCATATGGTCCTGTTCTAAGCCTTGAAACAGCGACATACAGAGAGAAGGAAGACTTTTATCTTTTTGTTGAATTCACATCAATACAATTTATGAAATTGTGAACTACTGATTGTGAAACACTGGCTCTAAAACGCGGCTCTGCACCCTATGATTTTGCCCTTTGTACACATTTTGTTAATTGTTTTTCCCAAATTAGTAGATTCACAGAGTACACAAAAAATAAATAGTAAACTAGTGAATGAACACAACCTTCCAGCAACAATCAGCTTCAATTAGTTTGCTTTGAAATTTTGATTTTCTTCAATTAGACCGTTATTTGTTGTTCTAGAGTGGAATAAATGGGATTTAAAAGAGACCCATTATGAAGAGACTGCATATCCAAATAGGAGAGAAAAATATGCCCTCATTACTGCTCTTTGACTCATTTATTAGAGCTACACCGTGTTGCTGACATCCTTAACCCAACAAAAATGCTTCATAGCACCTGTAAGACCTATTGATTGCAAAGACACCAATACATCATCTAGTTTCATTACTGTGGACCTTATTCAATTTAAAATGGCCACCTTTTTAAGTGTAAGTCTAAGTGTTGGGTCTTTAGCCCATTCTGTTGTTGGTGATTGAGGTGTCTTTCTGTAAACAGTGTTGAAGCCCAGGGTGCCTCTACTGTCTGTGGCTAAGATGTATTTATTGATTTCCAAACTTAGTTTACGCTCATTCTGCCTCATATAATCGTTAGAAGACTCTTGAACATCCACAGCCTTTCCGCTCAATAAATTAGTTCTCCTGGCAGGAGCCAGAGAGCTGCAAAACAAGCTTTCACAATCTGTGTTGGTGTTGCTGGACAAATTGTGTTCCAACAATGCATTGAATCCATTAAAGTTCTTTATCATCTACCTCTGTGAAGATGAGTATAGTTCACATATGCTTTGCCCTCTATCAGAGCTTGTAACTTCAGCAACTAAATGTTATCTTTGCATTAAACATTTGCAAGTAATAGTCTTACCCAGTCAACCAAGGGGAGCTTATTTAACATTATTGGTACTACATCTATAATTAAAAACACAACAATTCAAGATTAGGGAATACTGTAAATAACCACTAAGTCCTACTAAAGAGAAGAGTTGTCTGTCTTTTCTTGTTTGGCATGAACACTGCAGGAAGCACTGCAGTGGCACTGTGACATTTCCAACGTGAACAAATATAGACACTGGTGAATCAATAGTCAGTTGAACTCTTCAGATTGCTGTCCTACTTCAAATCAGTCGACAGCCCAGAAAGGCCATCACAATTCCCAGGCCAACTTTCAAAAGACTGGCCAATCAGTCAGATTCCTGCAGATGGAAGCAGTGACCACTGAGATGATGGCAACTGAGATGAGAAGCTTAAAAGTACGTTATTGCAAACTATCTGTGTGCAGCTGACCATAAGGCCAGAGGTTTTGATTTCACACAATCTACCCTCGTAGAGGTCTATCTCTGGTGTATTGATCTGTTTTCATGTGCTGCCTTTTGTTAAATGTGAATAACTACTGAGGACAGCTGGGATCACTTGTGTCCTAGTCTGTAATAAATAGTGTAATTTCCTGTGTGTCACCATTGAAGATAATGAACTTGATATACAGCAACTGGCTAATGACGTTTACTTATGATCCACATAGCACCGGACCCTTATGGATCCTCCTGCGGGTGGTGGGCCCACAGAAGGGCGGCCCCACGTCACTCTTTCGGGCTTTGCCCCGCTGGGCCCCATGGGGGGAGACCCAACCACCAGGTGCTCGCCAACGGGCCCCAACCGCAGGCCTGGCTCCAGGGTGGGGCTTCGGCTTCGCTGTACTGGGCAACGTCAGGGTCCTTGCTGTTCTCTTCATAAGGGGTGTTTGAACTGCTCTTGGTCTGGTCCATCACCTAGGACCTGTTTGCCTTGGGAGACCCTGCCAGGGGCATATAGCCCTGGACAACGTAGCTCCTAGGATCATTCGGGCACTCAAACCCCTCCACCACGATAACGTGGCGGTACAGGGAGGGGCTATGGTCATGAGCTTCGGGTCATGACCGAAAGGACAAGGTCTCGGATACAAGCGGCTGAATTTATCTTCCTTTGCAGGGTGGCTGGGCACTCCATTAGAGATAGGGTGAGGAGCTTGGTCACCCGGGAGGAGTTCGGAGTAGAGCCGCTGCTCCTTCACATCGAGAGGAGCCAGCTGAGGTGGCTCGGGCATCTGTTCTGGATGCCTCCTGGACACCTCCCTGGGGAGGTGATCCGGATCCAGACATGTCCCACCGGGAGGAGGCCCCGGGGAAAACCCAGGACACGCTGGAGGGACTATGTCTCTTGGCTGGAGGAAGTGTCCAGGGAAAAGGAAGTCTGGGTATCCCTGCTTAGGCTACTGCCCCCGCGACCCGGTCCCGGATAAGCGGAAGAAGATGGATGGATGGATTCATGGTCAGACCATTCTGCAGCAAAACATGCTTTCACTTTATAGTCTGAACCAAAATCCAGTCCAACTTTTCCCAACCACCTTTTCCTGACTTCACACCTCTTTTGTCTTGATAAAATCAGGGCAAAAAGCACTTGATGATCTATTTCTCAAAAATCAATGAAAATAAGACAGAGGAAATATTGTGCTCTGTGTAAGATGGCCCACCTGACCATATTTTATGGCCAGTTAGGTAAAACAAATTTCTCTACATTTAGATACTTTATATTTGTCAGTGGTGTTTTGCCCCTTCTAGTCCAAATTACTTTTAGAAATGAACAGTTCACTGACATTCAGAAACTACAATAATTAGTCTGGTAACATCCATCCAGTTTCTTCCGCTTATCCGTGCCGGGTTGCGGGGGCAGCAGTCTAAGCAATGTTGTTTTTTAGTCAAAGAAATACAATTGTTACAGTAAGTATTAAATTTTGATGATATGTCTGTGAGAAATGTTTCCAGAAAAATAGAGAATAGATGCAGCATTTGTTTAATAGGAGACAATTTAAATAGCTACATCTGCATGTAGTCCTGTAACTCTTTGAAAATTATCACAAGCATTATAGCAAAATAGATCAAATAGGTGCTTGATGTTTCCTCAGCAGGCTTAACCAACAGCATATAAATAGAGGAGATGCATATCCATGATGCATTAGACAAGCAGTAATGATCACTGGCCCACCTATGCAGTAATTTAGATCACTGACACAGTGATGTCTCATCACACTTGATTGAGCTACTTTAAATCAGTACATTGTTTAGCACTTAGTGTACACACATTTGTGCTGATATATTTAAACGTTATGTAATTTAAAAATATGTTGCAAGTACGTCACTGGCAGTAGAGTAAGGAATAATGTTTGTTTAAACACCTCAATAATTTGTCTTCTGTATGTGATAGGAAGAACAAAATTGTGTGACACTGATACCATTAGCTACTTATTAATGGGATTTCATAAAGAAGTTTAGCGCTCCACAGTATTATTTCTGCTCCCACAATGTGTCGAAATTGCCACTCAAGTGATGTGAATGAATCACCCTGAGAAGCCAATAAACCCTGTGGTGGCAAACTATAGCAATAGAAAACAGAAATCTTTAGAATCACAGAGTTGGCAGGGACCCACTGCCACGCTGACTGTGCCACTGCTGCTCCGCTCTCACTCTGAAACGCCTAAGATTGATGTGTTCATTTAACATTAGCCTCCAGCACCACAAAGAGGATAAGCACCTGGACTCTAAAAATACCTCCTTTTCAGATCATCTGAGGAAGAGAAAATCAGATGAGTGAAATTACACTCCAAATGGAATTCCATTCATATTACTCTGTCCTTGCCAGCGATTCACTGTGTTCACAGCAACGCCTCACTTGCTACTGAATTATTGATTTTCATATGGAAATGCTACCCTTTATTAACATAATAACATAAACAAATTGGGGATTTGATTTGGGTCCAAGGAAAGAGGCAGTGGGGCACTTTTGGCAAGCTTACTAGTGAACAGCTGTGCATCTGAGCCCAGCATGATGTATGTTTGTACAGCTTCAGTCAAGGAGCTTTTGCAGCTGTATTTTTGTGTTCAAGAGAATACGTATGTGTATATTCTTGATTACTTGTAGAGATGAGTGGAGGGTGATTATTTATATATATATATATATAAATAAATATATATATATATATATATATATATATATAAGCTTGTTGTCATAGTAACAGTGTCAGGCAAGACTATTTTTTGAGTTTTGTTTTTTAGTCAAAGAAGAACAGCTCCAGGGAATCAAAAGCCAACAATTAACTGAGCTGAATTACCCATTTAAGCCTTTTCAAAATTGCATGCTAATGAAAATAGCATCACAGGGGGTAAGAACTGGCTGCTGTTCAAGACTGTCTCTTTTTATTTGCATTTATGCGGATAATCTTTCTATACAGGTAGTCTTACCACGATTCAAAGAGTGTAATATGTAAGTACTGCAATTCCACTCACTTTACTAGAGACAAGATACCCGGTAAAGGTCATGCACTTAAAAATAGATTCTTCCTCGTATGGGCATATGGGCAAATGGCGGTACAAGGCAAAAAATGTTATGAGTCTAGTGTCACTCCTTCAAACAGCATATTTTTATCTTTTATGGGGATATTATTCAGTGGCCCTGTTCTCTCTCCATGTAAGTGAGATGGAAAGAATGGGGATGTGGTCAGTCAGTCATGTCTAAGAAGACCTTGGAGGACCAGAGAGCTTTGCCACTGGGACTTGACAGCACAAAACTGACAGATTGGTTCACCTAGCAGACAAACTCAGGCAAAAAAGCAATACAGCGTGACCACACCTGGGATAGTAAATCACAATAGAATATCATTACAATGATTCCTCTTGGGGACTATCTCTTATAGGTCCATTTTACACTAAAACATCTTAGGAGAAGAGTATATCACATCAAGGTGAAATGGGAGCAAACTGCAAGAGTCCATGTGGACTTCCTGACGCAGCCAAAGCAGCTGCATGTCTCTACATGGCAAAGACATAATAAATATTCAGTAGCGAAATAGTGTTTCAAACCTGTACTCTGTATAAGAAATGCAAATAACAATTTACAACCAGTGTACCTTGCACACACTAAGTAGGCAGTTTATTAAGCACCACACAACTAAAATTGATGCCATATAGTATGAGAGCCCTATAAGAAAACAATCATCCCTTCATGAAGGTGATGATGTTCAGTTTCTGATGAAACTTTTAAACAGAGGTGCTGATTATGTTGGAAGATGTAGTTTCCAGATGTAGTGAAGATGTAGTTTTTCTTCTGCATTATGGACAAATTCTATTTGCCCAGCCTGAAGGACAAATCACAGAGTGCATTTGTATCAAGCCTCCCTATGTTGGGAGATGTCCCTGCTGCTCCACCGTTAATCCCAAAGTCTGACGTGCTTCATAGGCACCAGTGGTAGTGCTACTCCCTCCATACTAATCAGTCCTCATGCCATCTAATGGAAAAAAGAAAAGTGAGAGATCAAATTTGCTAATTAGGCCAATTTTAGCATGTTCATTCTCATCCAAGTAAGTGCTCTGCCACATGCTCCAGCCCATAGCTAAATGACCTGCACTAAAGTATTAATTGCAATCTCTTAGCTATACATCTTAATTAACCTGCACCTTACACTGCACCACCACCAAAATAGACCCTTTTTTCTGATAAGACTGAATTTATGCCTGAAAGAGCCTCTCATGTACTGTGAGTGAGCATGTTTTCCAGTTAATTGGGAAAGGCTTGAGAGAGACATTGTATCAAAAGTAATAAATGTAACAGTAGGGAAGGTTTTACTTTATCTTCAACAATTCTAATGAAATGACTACAAATGAGATTAAAAAAAACAATTTGGCTGATACAATGATTTTTTTCATTTAGTCAGACTGAATGATTGTAATAAAGCATAAAAAATAACTTTTTTTGTGTTTTGTCTTAACCTAATAATAATTAATAATAGTCATAATAATAATAACAATAAGGTGATGATGAAGAATTGTAGCTGTTTAAATAGCTGAGCTGAGCGGAATAGGTTTTAGCACCAAAATTGAACTAATTACTCTAGTTAGGAGTAAGGAAGGATGGGCCAGATCATTTCAGATTTGGGGGGTAATCAGAGGGCTGAAGTGGTTAAAGATTTCTTAACCCAACCCAATTATTCCTGACACAAACAAACAAGACAAACCCTTAAAATTTGCGAGTTAAACAATAGAATTGTGTGTGTGATTACACAAGAGATGTTTCCTGATGCAGCTGTGTGGACAGGTCAAGGCCTCTGTCAAAACAGAATGTGAGGACTAGTATTCACACCTACAATATGAGGTCGTCTTGACATTTGAGTCAGATGAGCATAGTTCCCTGAATGTTAACCTACCCTCACTGTGTCAAAAGTAGACAGATGGAATTCTTGATGTTTACAATTGTAATTATTTTTGCAAATTATCACTTTAGATTTTACGTGTGTGTAGATAGAGATAGGTTTCTGAGAGTTTTGCACATAAATAACTCATACTAATAAAATGAAAACTTTTTTTTTTGCAAGTTTATTAAATTTTTCACAAATTGAAATAATTCACTTACAAAAATACCCACTGTCATGGCACTTCACTATTGAAGTCCTAGAAACATGAGAGTGGTAACAGGATGCATCTGAATATAATTGGGTACATCACAGAAAGGACCTGAATATTTCTGTAAATTAAAGATTTCAGTTTTTATTATATTTGTATGGTATTATTTATATTTATCAGAGTATATACTAACACTGCTGCACAAACAGAAGATTGAGTATTCCTGCTGTTATATCAAACCCAGAGTGAGCTCAGTGTATTGCATCGCATCAGTCTGAGGATCTGCATTCTCCCAGTTAAACTTTGATCCATGTAGTAATGATTTAAGTTTATAGACTAAACTTAATAGTTCTTATTAGGCCCTTCAGTGTTTGGATCAAACAGCTTGTGAGAAATGCAGTGTGTCATATTAAGTAGATGTAGTTGTAGTTGTTGCTTCAATGTGTCAGATACATATTTAATCAACATCTAAGACTGGCCTTGGTATTGAAAGATATCCAACATTTATGGATCCTAATACAACACAGTACTCCAGACATTCAGCAAGAGTTTATGGGTCAACCCGTGGTGATAAGCAACACTTGCAAGATGCTGAATATAAAATCCCCATGCAGAGAGAAAGTGGAAAGAGACCTTTTCTGTAGGATCAATGAAGTATCATTTTATTTATTTTAAATATTGCCCTGGGCTTTTACAATGGCAACTTGTTTTCAGCATCAGTTGTAATGGAATGTTTGCTTGGTCTATCACATTTCTCTCATGTGTAACTGCATCAGCAGTACGCACAGTAAACTCCTCAGCATAAATGCTTTAATCAATTTTCTCTCTGTTGCTGTAGACCTTTTGCTTAAAGATTGAATAAACACACTATTGTCAGCCAGCATTTACAAAGTACATAATTTTAGAGGGGAGAGTTAGAGGGGGATGTCTGTAAAAACAGATCACTACTTGGAGATGGTAGCAGGTTTCTAATAGAAAGGTACAAAAAATTCCTGCCAGCAACACTTGTTGATGCTGGGCCAGTTTCAGCCCACATGGAGCAGTGGAGCATTGATTTCTAACCCTACAAGTAAAGACTGAGAGAAGAAATTTGGTTATTAGGAGTTACCTTGTTTTTCCAACTTGCAGTTTGAATAGTTGGGATGTTTTTTTAAACAATAAGGTTTCCTGTACATGACCTCCTAGTTCTGATTTGTTTGGGTACCAAACGTGGCAGAATGCATATGTGTGTGTGCATACTTACCTATTCCAAATTTGTGAGATTTGTTTTTTTGTTTGTGTGTGTGTGTGTGTGTGTGTGAGAGAGGGAGAGAGAGAGAGAATATCAATCAGTAGCTCAAGTTTTAAAAACTGACCTTTTCGTTCAGACTTACTGCTGTGTAGGCTCAGACTGTATTAACAGCTGTCATTCCACTCTCTATGGTAAACACAAGCACATGGTCGTGTCTGTGTGTGTAAAAGACACATTGTGTGTTGTGTATGTGTGATGAAATGAGGGTCTCTTATCCCATCAAGAGAATGTCGCTCCTACTTACACCCCATACAAGCTCAATCTAAAATGAGCAGTGCTGGCCCATTCTGCAGCCTCACTTTCTCTGGTAAATGGGTGGCTGAGTGGCGGTAATTGCCTCCCATCCTGCAAGTTCACGGTTGGAGTAGCCATACAGAATGTGTAGCACTAAGATTCAAACCACAGCCCCTACTGGATTATGCTAAGCAAGGTAGGGTGCCCAAACTGTCATCCCATACCTCGCTCTCCCAATCAACAGTACCTAAATATGTTCACAAACAAGGCTGCAGATATCAGACAAGGTTATTTTTCTCACAAAGGCACAGAGTTAGGAGAGTGATGTTTTCTTATTTAAACACAAAGGTCATTAGCAGGAGACATAAAGAAGCTCTGACAAATGGAGGCAAGACCTGTTAAAGTTCCATTCTTGGAAAGAGGAGGACGTAACTGAAAGAGGATGAAACAATAAATGGAAAACTGCCCTAACTGTAAATCTTGATTCCCTCGGTAAAACTGGAGCTTCTGAAACAACTCAGGCATCTTGAGAATGGAGGAAATAAACAGAAGTATATACAATAGAGTATATGTGCACAATATTTTTCCTTCATATATCTCAAAGTGCCAGCGTATCCCAAACAGCCCTCAGGCAACAGCTCATTTGATTTCCAATATTGTATTCTCAATATATGATGGTGTGATGCGTCTTTCTTGCAATTCTAACTCAGACATCTGCTTGTAAGGATGAACAGAATAGGAGATATTCAGGAGGGTCTTGGCTATTCAGGAAATGCTTGCGTGACTTCCAATCCCACTAATACTTTTGCTTTCTCAGTGTATCTTGCCCTGGAGGACACTAGTGTGTAACCAACAAACCTAACACTCAGTGTTCCACTGCAATATACTCAATTTCATTTAAGCATACAGACATGCATATGTGGTTAGGTGCACATAGATGCCACAGGCCAAACTTACATGCTTAGTTGATGGCATAACGTCACATGTGGGACAAAGACATATGAAAGATATGAAAACACATGTACATGTAAGTTTCTTAATTTATGCAAAACAATCTAAAAGTGTTTATTTGACAAAGAGGGAAAAAAGAGTGAGTACAGGAGGAGGAGGAGGAGGAGGACACCAACAAGGCATGTAGGGTCCTGTTAATGTGTAGCTCTGCAGTATAGAAGTAACTAAGTCTATAAGAGCTGGGTGGAGATGGTTACTCTTTGTTTGACTGTCTGGTCTAAGGGAAACTCCCATCCCCCAACCAGCTCATCAAAGTAGCATATTAAAATGAGATGACTCAGACTGATGATGACGCTGTGAGACCTGCTGTGCCAGCAGGGTAGCAAAGGACAACATGTTTGTCTCATTCTTGTCTCCCTCTAATACCACTGGTAACTGGACTTCTATACAGATACACACTGAGAGATAACAGGATATTCTGACCACATGCGACACAGATCTGTCCTTCTGTTGGTTTGAGATCTGTATGATCTCTATGGTTGATAAAAATGAAGGTCAGGATAGCAGTTTGTGAACACAGGGTGAAATGTGTCTTTATTATAGCTTTGAGTGAAGGTGTTGCAATGGTTCCAAGTTTTACAGGTGTCATTTGGTAGACTATGTTGTGGATTATAGACTTGTTTGTTGCTTTAGTGGGAGTAAAATGAGGCAATCAATACAGAGACTGGCTGATCATTTAACCATAGTACAAAGACTAGAAAAAGCAGTATAATAATTTAAGAAATGAGCTAACTACAAATACATCTGAGGTCCACCTGGGTTTTACTCAGGGCTTAGAGTGTAAAAGTGATTGGCAACTTCTTTATAAATATAGTACTGTACGTTTGAGGTACTGTTGTTGATTGCTGTGGTTCTATAACACACACTGGCTGCGCAATGTCACATTTTAAAACAGTTCTTTATAAGTTAACTGTAATATATAATTTACATGGTATGAAGCTTTGAAGTTAGAGCTAGACTAGCTATTTATTGCAGTTTACAATTTTGTGCTTGTGCTATCATAGGGTAATCTGTGCTGAATGCCTAGAATGAAATTGTTATATTTGCACTTATCCTCAGTAAAAGAAAGAAAGCAAGAAAGAAAACAAGCATATTTACCCAAATGTCAGATTGTCCTTTAACTGTGGCTTATATCCCATTCTAGACTCTAAACAGAGTAATCCACGATTACATAACAGCAGCTGCACGGCAGATGTTGTGACCCACTTATCAATTCACTTGAGTGTCACAGTAGTGATTGGTATGGATTTAGAGTGATTATTCAATATTTAATCAGATTTGCATATGTGATCACAGACAGGTGTGAAAGACAAATTGTCTGCTGGCAGTGACCCTGAGGTCGTTCATATGTTAGCAAAAACTGAATTATAATAGAATGAGTCGAGGGTCATGAGTGCATGAAGGATTCTATCCAAAACTACAACAGAATTCAAAATGTCAACATTTTGATTACTGTGAGAAAACTCCAACCATGACCAACCTTTATCATTTTCCCAATATCATTTTCTCTTGTTAAATCTGCATGCCAGGTAACATCAGGTTGGTAGAATGCCAGTCTCTCACAAAAGGTGCACAATGCCATAAAAACATACTGTAATTCTTCAGTTTAAAAAGAAAATTACAATTTTTGAAATAACCCTGGTTGTTATATTTATATTTTTTAGGCTTTTAGTCCATTTAATGTCCAATTTTATCATTATTATTATTCTAGTTTGCCACCAACATTGGGAGCCTCTAGCAAAGCCTCCATCGAAATAAATTTTTAATGTCTTTTAGTGCCAGAGAGGGTTCTAACCATGGCTGTGGACCCAGAGTACTAAGCTCCAGAGTGAGTACAGCTGTTCCACACTGATAGTGCTGAATATATATGCCCTTGACATGACAAAGAGAGGTGGAGGGCTGGAAGTGGTCACATTGAATTAGCATTGAGGAGGCTTGACTGGTTGACAGGGCAGTATGACTGGAGCCTAGTGGTGGTAAAGGCAGTGTGGAGGATGGGCACAGGGCCTACCATCCTTGGGGCATTACATGGGACAGTCGGATGGGGTCAGTCAGCAAAACCAAGCAACCACCCATCAATAATTAAATCAGTCACAGTCAATATATTTGGCAGGAGTGCCTGAGTATTTTGATCACAACAGAAGAACCCACAACTGGCCTCAAAGAGGAGCAATGAAGCAGCTTGTTTGACTGAGATCCATCCTAGGTTCTCCATGGTTGCAATAGTCTGTACACCTGCTTTAAGAAATGTGTGTGGATGCAGATACACAAGCAATAAACCGTTTCCTAGGAATCTGCTTTGTCTCATTTCAAAGTGAGAGTGTGCACTCACATCAAGCAGTCTATTGCTCTTTATGGAGAAGATGGCTTTTCACCAGAGCTGTGGCCCCTCTGTCAAATTAGATTAAGGGCTGCTTTCTCATTATTGACAGGAGCTGCTTGCAGTAATGACCCATAGTGAGAGAGTCATTTACTTTCATGGTGAGAACACAGGCTACACTGGACATTTACCCCAAAGCGCATCTCTTTAGGGGGAAAAGAGCCTTTTGATGGCCATTAGATTTTTGTGAATTATTCCACACTGCAATGCGCGTTCTGTGTCTGTCTGGCCAACTTTGATCTAAAAAGCATCTGTCTGATGTGCTTTTTCTTCCCACTATTTTTCTTCGGCCCACCCTAAAGTCAGATGACAGGGAGGTTAGACTTCATAAAGGCCCCTGGGAGTGTGTGTCGGCATTTCATTTGTTGGAGTCTGAATGATGACAGAAGTCACATTTGATTACGGGGGTCTTGTGTCAACTGAAGAGATAAGAGGGTGTGTTGTTAATGCATGGTGCATGCAGATGCAGCATGGTCTCTTCTGGATTTTAAAGCAAAGGATTAGTCTTTACTGTAAAGCAGAGTGCGAGTGTCTTCACATATGCTGCGAAGTGTTTTTTTTTTCTCCACTGTCAGCAGTTGTTTGCACATGTGTATGCACCCATGCATTATGTGCCATCATGTGTATGTGGATCATTCCAGAGCTGTTCAGCCACCCTGTAGAAACAGCAGGGTGCTCAATCTGATGCTAAAGAGTGTCTGATATTATGTGCAGCACCGTGTGATTAACACTACCCCAACTGCCAGAGGAGGCATCTATCTGCCTCTGATTATCTAAGACACATTGAGAGTGCACTCCTTAAACCTACCAGTCGACTTGCCAATTTTAACAAATGGTAAGTCTGTTTCACTCTATTGTTAAACTTCTATTCAGATCAGTCTTAGAGAGAAAATAGTGCAGTGTCAGATCTCAGTTGGTCCAGTTGAGTGGAAGAAACTTTTAATCAAGGTCCACCATCCAGAGTTGACAGCATGTTTTACTACCAGTGACAGAGACAGGTTTGTTGTTTAGCTTTGGTACCTTTAGACACAGCAGCTGGAGATTTAAATGTGGATTTGAGATGTCCCCTCTATAAGCCTTGCCTAGCCCAACTTCTCATTATGACTTCACCTCTGAGACTTGAGTCATGTTCCATCTCTCCACATCTCAGTACATATGTTGCCACTGACCTTTATACATCCTCCATGATGTTAACGTTTGTTATGACAGTGACAGTGGGCCCATTTTGCATGATTTATTTGCTTACTGATAACGTCCATCTTTTTTGCCACTGAGGTCTATTGATAAAATCTTGCATGTACACTGCAAAAATCTTTCCCACAGGACTGTAATTTTTATTTACATAACGATTTATGTCCCTGCCAGCAAAACATGTGGGGAAATACAGTGGCAAGTGATAAACGCCAATTAGTAGATGCTTTCAGGATTATGTAGTGAGCTACACTCGTGACTGCTGTGAGGTGTGGCCTATGATCGCTGACCCACTTACATACATCATTGATAGTTTCAGGTGCTCATTACATATTATCCACATAAATTCAGAAGCAAATGAGAGTTTAGACATTTGAAGCCTATAATAATTCTGCATAATTGTTATATTACATGCGTGTTTGCCATGTTACATTAGTCATTTGCAGCTATAGAACAAATAAATATGCCCTGTTTTCCCCACCAAGTCTCCATAGCTATATCCAGCTCTATATTAGATGACATGTGCTATCATCAGGATAACCTGGGTCCGCTCTGTGACAAGACTGCAGATCACAGGTCGAAGATTGAAAGGGCAGAACAAATAAAAGAGATAAAAAAGATACAGCAAGCTTAGGAGTTCTCACATTTAGATTATAGCTTGTTAGACCTAGACCTAGGATATAAATAACATATAAACCTGCTGGCTCATAACGTAAGCATGGTAGTTGAGAGCAGGTCAATGCCACTGGAGCTCATATTACCACTCTAATAACATACTGTAGGACAAGGAAAATGGGATCAGACATCATGCATGCTTCACAGGAGTATCTCTGGGAAATGTTTCCACCGCCAGGTTTAGCTCGATAAGGGCGTCCACTGAGTGACAGCAGACTGAGAGGATGTCAAAAGTAGTGATGCATGACCTGGCTGTGGAGCATCAGCCACATCCAAATAGCTCTCCTTATCTTCTGACACTACCATTTGGAGAGCTCAGACTTTTCTGTCTGCTCTTCTTTCTAGTTCTTTCATTACCATTGGCCCTCCTCTCTCCTTGGCAGAGCAAATGGCTCTCTTCTGTTGAGCCAGTAATAAGAAGATGGATCTCTTTCTCACACTGGTTCAACATGGCTGTACGCTGCCCTTTTGCTGCCGTTTTGAAGGTTTCTATGTTTTTATCTTTTTATACCTTTCAAAGAACTGTTTGTTCTCTCATGTCACCTGTTTAACAGCAATGGCTTTCTTAGCCAAGTGGATTTTATCACTGCCTTTTAACAAACTACACTAGACTGTTTAAAACATTGTGTTTTTGTTGAATCATGCAAAGTGATGCCCTCTTTCAGCAGTCCTTGCAAACGCTGTCGTCTTGTAATTATTGTGCAGTATTGTATGCATGCTTTGTTGCTTTCTACTGCATATAACATTACCTCCAGGCTTCTTTCCAAGATGCTCCAATTGAGTACTAATCATGTGGTAGAATGTGAATTCTGCTTTCTGGAGGAAATCATTATAAAGGCTCACAAAATAGCAGGCTCCAAATAGCCAGGGCCCAGACATTGTTAGACTGGGGCGTCTGCACAGGCGCCTGATTAAAAAAAGAAGCATGGGCATTAATTGGCCAGCTGATGTTAGGTTGTCAGCAGTAGCTGATGGCTTATTATGCTGCTGGAGCAGAATAGGAGAGGAGGAGATATACATGCGTCCCCTCACACATCCCATTTTGGCCATCCTTAAACTAAGCACACCCTGTAATTTCAGTATCAACACATCACTCAAAGGGTCTGGGGTATTAGATAATTCCAACTGATACCAGCTTGGTAGGAGCTGTGACAGAGTGATGAGTATGATTGTGCATGTGTGTCTGTTTGTTTGTGAAGCTGGGATTCATGGGGACAGTTTGCTTGGCTAATGGCAGTGCAGTGCAGTGCTCTCTCAGGCGAGCAGCTAATTAGCAAGAGCAGATGAGAACATGGTGAGTGTGTGTCCGGGATCCAAAGACATGCTGCTCAGCCAACTAGAAACACACTGTTTCCCCCCTGCCCAATCAGAGGCTTTGAGTGGATATCTCTCTTCCTTGTTTAGTGTCTATCCAGCCAATCACTGACATCTTAACCTCCCACCTCTCCACTGAAGCTTTCATTTACAATGACAACAATGTGTCAAATGGCTATTTAGCCCTAAGGGAATCTCACAAAATCAGAATCCATTAAGTTCAGGGTCATTTCACATACACTATCCCCAATGCCACTGCTGCAGATGAACAACTGGAATATGAGGAGGACTGTCCTTGAGATGGAATTGAGATTTTTGTGTAAGACAGGATGTAGACAGACAGACAGGCTGTGTATTTCCATATTTACACCAGTCTTTCACATTTGAGATAAACAAGACAGAAATATTTTTAGCTTTACATTGGCATGTACTTTATCCTTAACTAAATCAAATTGCTCTTGATAAAACCAAGGAAATAACTTCTCTATTAATAAACTAGAATCTCCCAAAATCATGTTTCTACACTGAACCCCAAGGTTTCATTTAGTTGTGCCCGCTACTCTCAAAATTACTGTTTGAGGAAACACTGCATTTTTTAAATGAGACATCTCTTACTGATACAGCATGGAGATGGTGGGTCACGTTTCACCATCGTTCAGACAGTGATTATACTGACACACAGGCAAAAAGGTGGAATATATCTCATATTTCTTGAGTAACCATGGCGATGACTGCTGTTTCTATGGAAGACTGAACAGTTTGTACAGAACAGTGCCTGCTGCAGACATACCTCGCTGTTTCTTAATAAAGGGATGTGTATGATACTGACGCTGAATGATCTGATGGCAATATTTGTTAATCCTCATCTTTGTAGAGGAAATCACAAGTCCCCAGTGTTAGCCATAAACTGCTTATAAGCTGCTTATAGCACCTGGTGAAAATTATAGCTAGAAGTTTTATTGTTTTCTTTTTGGAATACCAGCAAGGACTAAAGTGACAGTTATGCTATGGGTGAGGATATCACATAAGACCTCAGCTTTAACAGTTCATTCATCCGAAGATGGCCCAAGCCAGCCAGAAAATATATGGGTATGAGATTTCCTTGGCCTTGTGGTATGCTCGCACACTGCATGCCCAAGTCACAGTCAACCCAGCACCTTTAGTAGCACTATTTTAATCCCCTCTCACTGCACCTTTTATTGTGGAATTGACCTGTACATTTAGGTGGCCAGTTTTAGTAGTTTAAGGTTAGCACCCCTGAAACTAGCAGTGTAATTTGAATTTGTGCATATTCTTTCCATTTCAAAGACAGAGCTAATGGATGCTGTGATTACTTGCGATTCTACTATTAAAATAAGTTTGATATGCTATTTAGCCTTGAAATAATGTAATATGGCCAATTTCCTGTTCAACTTTCATCGATCCTGTGTAAAATACACTCCTCTGACCCAGCACACAGTCCCATCATTATATTCCATCCTGTGTCTGGCTCTGCTTTTACTTTATCACTCTCGTCTTTCCTATCATTTCAGTAAAGAGAGCATGAAATGTTCAAAAGGGTGGACTACTCATTGTCTCTTTGGATATAACTCAGACTTTGAACCTTTAAAAAAAACATTTGTCTGCAGTTACTCCCTTCCATTGCCAATATGATTTCAGAGTCTTGTGTGTGAAGAAGTCTCAGTTTAGATGGAAACTAGATTAAAGATATATAAGATCAGGCTGCCTCATTTTAGAACAGCTAAACAAAATAGAGTACATGCCAGACATTCTCCAAAAGGGCACAGGGATACGGAGCAGCAGTCAGTGTCACACACATACAAACTGAGCCATCAACCATCATACATCCTGTACACTACATTTATATTTAATCAGCTGAAATCCTGAAGTGTATTTTATCAGTGAGAGGTTCTTGATGGTAACATTCGGAGCACAGTGGTCTAAGCAGTTCAACAATGTATCTCTCAGCATGCCATCCAATCATGAAGCCGGGTTTTCACTTCCCTCCTGCTCACACACTACAGGGTGAAAATCAGAGCTGCTTCATCCGCCCCGAAGATAGAGAGAGATACACATCTATTATACATGGTATATGTGGCTGTGTTGAATGAACCAGCCATAGCAAATTGAGCACATTTTGCTACAACTCTAGCCAGTCTCCGAGGGGAGCCAATTACTACATCTCTCCTTCGGAGCACGGCCAAAATAACCAAAATTCCTCCATTTTCCCCTGAGCATGGACAAGGAGCAGTGAGGAAAATGTAGTTTCCCATTCGGTTAGCCCTGCAGCCACTCACTAAAATCACACATCCCCTGCATTCATTACCTGCTAATAACTCTTCATCCATCCAAGACGGCACACGGAGAAAAAAATCAGGGGAAGAGAGGAGTGGGTTTAGAGTTAAAAGATGTAGAAGAAAGATGGGGAGGCCCATCATCACAGAAGATGGATGTGTCCCAGGAGGTGGTGATTTTCAGACTGGAACACTGAACATTGGAATCATGGAAGTATCCGATACAGCTGATTACTCCATGTCGGCTAGTGGCTGAGGAGCGTCCAGAGAGACACAGCCTGGCACTGAAAATTGAACTGGCCACATACATGCACTGACCTTCACCTTGAGTGGCAAAAGCAGTGAGCAGGTGCTTAGCTTAATGTTTCAAATCAAAGAACACATTTGTGTGTAATTATAGAAAACATGTTCCAAATTTACTAAAACCTACTGGGATATAGAGAAAATCCATTTGTTGATACCTGCATTTTGCTGCATCTGGACCTTCAGCTTTTAATTCACACTCACAACACCCATTTCGACCTTGTTTCAAAAGTGATGGTTCTGTAAAGTGCTTCACACTTTGCATTGGGATCCTTTACGTTAGGAAACATCTTTACAAGCCATGTCTGGAGTCAATTATAATAGTGTGTATTGTAACATAACCTTAAAATTACCTTTAAAACATGTACCTTAAAAGACAATAGTGTAACAGAAAATTTTGAAGCTTTGTAATCACACCTTATGGCATCTGTAGCTGCTGGATGAGTTTCAAGCATGTGCTGTCATAAGGCTTTTATTTTCCAGCCATGGTGCCCAACACTGTTCGTATTAATTATTCAGGCTCTCATCTTTGTAAGAGTTTGGAAACTTTGAGCTAAACTTGTGTTGTGCATGTTTCAGTAGTGGGGAATATGCAAAGTTTTTAGTCTGTCTGGTTTGATGACATACCAGTGGCCAGTGTATCACAGGCCTGATGCACAGAGACAAACATTCATGCTCATTTTCACACCTACGAGCAATTTAGAGTCGCCAGTTAACATAACCTGCTTTGGACTGTGGGAGGAAGATAGAGTACCTCACACGGACAGAAAGGCTTAATCAGTTTGTTTTTCTTTTCTTTTTTTTTTTTTTTTGTAAAATGTCAGTAAATAGTAAACAATTTCTCAGAGTCAAACATGGCACCTTGAAATTTCTTGTTTTGGTTTAATCATTAATGGCCGAAGGTATTCATGATTATTCAACATGTACAATGAAGAAAAGCAGGACCTCCTCACATATGAGAAGCTGACCCCATGTGTTTTGAGAATAAAACAGTAATTATCAGTAGTTGACATTTTTCTCTGTTGAATAATGAATTAATTGACAGATTGCTTTAGTTGACTCTAACCAGAGGGCTCATTCTTGAATGGACACATTCAAGTATGTCATTATGTCATTCAGAGTTAAGTGCTTTTTTTCAGTTGCTATCCACATAACACAAGTTTAAGAAAATTACATTTTTTACTCAATTTTGTTCTTCATGGGAAAATAAAAAGTAGCTACTGAGTATTCAGTCTTGAAACACAGACTTTGGACTGCACTGTGAACTAAAGCGATATCAGCTTTCTACAGGAGCAAAAATGAAACATGCAAATTCTAATTACTATCCACTCCACAAAAAGTATGAGCCACTTGCTCGCAATTATTGTTAAAGTCCAACCCTCAGAGAGGAGTGAATTATTGCCATGGATTTTCTGTGTCATCGAATGAGTGTGTTTAGAGAGAACCTAAATGGACTTTTTTGGTGGGATTGACTCAGACCCTATTCCCTACAGCAAGAGATAAGGTGGGTGTTCTGCGATATGATGAAATGATTTTATCTTTTCTGTAAGAGACCAGCAGGGTGACTCAGTGAGGCATACAGTGTACAAGTATTTATTCTCCCTGACTACCTTTTTGTTTTTGCGTTTCCTGCAACATCCACAGCCTGAGTATCAAATCGTTCTCTGTGTGACTGTGTGATCACAACATAAATACAGAAAGTGTATCTCTGAATCACACTGTGGATGTTGTATAAAAAGAGATACTGTGTGTGTCTGTGTCTAAAACTGTGGCCATTTAACACTGAAAAGTTTGTTTCTGGACTCTATGTTCAGCATCATTCACATATTCAGATTAATTTACCACATCTATCAGACTGGAATATCATGTTTCTGTTCACTCCATCACAGTACATCCACTTTCTAAAGCCCCTTTCTAGCATAAAACATTGCTGGCTCCACCTGTTTGTTAAAGTGATGGTCTTTTGTCATTCAGACATTGCTCTTTGATATCTAAATGTTCATTAATGCGTCGTGACTGGTGTTTTATCAAAGAAATGACTCAAGAATAGAGAAAATAATTGTCAGATTCATTGATAATGAAAATCATTAGTTGCGGCCTGTGATAATACAGGTTGGAACTTGTGTTTGGTAGATATTTTTAATTTGGTCCATGGAGTGGATTAGTAAGAAAATGTCCTCTTGATTGGATTTCCAATTAAAGAAAGCCTGAGTCACACATTTGCTGGTTTTTCAAACTTTTTTCTTACTGCACAAAAGATGAAAATTATGTGATTCAATCGTTTCAGTGGTTTTAGGTGTTTCGTCATGTAAATGTGACTTGTCCAGTTACATAAGAGTAAATAATTTCCAATACTAAAGGCAGAACACATCTTTTATTCCTTTTTCAGTCTTTTCTTCAAAGGAACTACAGTATCAAGTGCGTCAGCCAAGGTGAAGCAGAAAATGGACACAAAATAGGAGTATCTTACATTCTTACTCTTACCTTGAATTTCAGTGAATCAAGCCCATCTGTTTAAACAATATGCAATTACTACCATTTAAACAGCTAAACTTGTTAAAGTGATTAGCCAGTGTTTACCACGAGCAACATTTTGTATACAGGATAACGGCTCTTATTTGCATATGCTAATTCTTCATAATTAGCCCTGCTCTGCCGGGTAATTCCTATTCAGCCCCAACCTACAGGCATTTTTTTAGCAGATTAAAAACAACAAAATAATGAATTAATTTAATCAATCATGTAAAGGCTAATATATGCATAACAAATGGCAAGGGGATGGTTTTAATGTCAGAAATCAAGAGGCAAAGATCCAAGGATACTCTAAGGCATGAAAGATAGAGCTGGTGCCAAGGCAGATTTAATTGTATTTCTCTGACAAATTATAATAAAAATAAACACCTTGTCTTCTGAATGGTGGGATGGTCGTTGTATTGCTTAGAATTCAGCAGGGAACACCCAAAAACCTTCTCTGTAATTGTTTGCCCACACAAACCTGTTGACTGTGTTGTTACAACAGAAAAAGAACAAAATGGCTTTTGTGTGCTTTTGGAATTAAGGTAAACCTCATTTGCCCTCCAGGCAGACATAGATTAGAAGTGGTGACAAGAGAGAGAAGGTGATCTAATTTAACTTTAATGTGTGTTTGCACCACTTATTTTCTCTTTTCTCAGACACTGAAAGGCATGATAAACTCTTAGACCACTAGCTGTGAGATGGAACCTCTCCTCATCTCTCTTGTCCCATTACCTATGTTTTGTGCAGTGTTATGACACTTATATATATCCATTCCCATCAGGTCCGGTAGAGGGCTGAAAATGTTCTCCCCTAACAAATGTCAACATTATTGAAAAAGGTGAAGGGTTGCTTGCAGCCATGCCTTAAATTAATTTTGAGTTTGCTAAGAAAGGGGATAATTCATTGAAATGAATGAAAACACAATCCACATAGCCTAATCCTAACATAGCATGAAAATGTCAAATTGTTTCCATTCTACTCATTTCTGCTGTCTCCCTTGATTGACAGACTAGCAGGTTACTTCAGTTTTGTTGCTATGAAATTGTTACAGAAATTGCTACAGCTGAAAACAACCTTAGTTTTATTTTGTTGGGTTCAGTTAATTAAAGAAATGAATGAGTATTTAATTTCAAAAACCAGGCTGTTCCACTTGCCCTCAAACGTAATTTGGAGTAAATGGTAGGCATGTCTGAAATTTAGCCCAGAGAAATGGGTGATTCCTTTTGACAATTGAAATGCAGTGGAAAATTGTAGAAGTGGGTTCTTGTTTTTGACTGTGCTGTCATTTAGGTCACAGAAGTTTGCGCAGGGTTGCAGGGTTTTGTCCTTCTTTTCAACAAAGAAGGAACATGCCCCACCCAATGAAAGACAGATAATGTCAGATACTTTGGAGTCAACAATGTATTTTTCCACTCAGGGCCCTTAAACTGAGAAGTATCAGTGACGACAGTGATGGCGCAGTCATGCAGATGATGTGGGTGGCCCAGGCCTTGTTGAACACCTCCTTGAAGTCTAACCCAGAAGGAACATCAGACAGTACCCTCCTGTTACTGGTGAGTTTTTACAGTTTTTAGTGGGCAGACTGTAAGGAAGTGGCTCACTATGCCACAGTTTAGGCATTTTGGTGGGGGCTTGGTGCAGTTGAACTGGGAAGTGGGAGCAGAAGCAGGAGACAGAGCTGCTCGTAAAAAATGCCAAAGCACCTAAATTGACTGACATCATACTGGCCGAATTGTACTGTCAGCTCAGAAAACAGGACGTAATTGCAGAGCTCAGACACAAATTGAAACAGTTCACCATTATTAATCTTAACACTGGCAGAAGCAGGTAGAGGTACGAGGTAAAAACATGTCAGAAAGGGAGTAGGGAAAAAACTGCAACTGAGAATGAAAAGCTACAGTTAAGACAATGTTGATAATCTAGGAGAGAGTAAGTGGAAGTTGACCATTACAGTAACCCCCAACATTCGCAAGGGTTATATTCCTAGAGCACCCGTAAACTGTGAAAAGCCATGAATTTTGGATGTTGTCCAATAAATAAATAAATAAAAGCCTATAAATTCCTATTTTTATAGTTTACACCCAAATATGCTCCCAAAACACTTAATACATTAATACTTAATACAAATACAAACTCAGCTTAATACATTATTAGTAAATAAATTAGTGACCTAAATTAGTAAATCATATTGTTCGTAATAATTTTGTTAAAACATAAAAACATAAAAAAAATGTGGAGGTTATCTGCAGTTTCCACGAAATTGCAGGGGTTCCTGTGAACAATTATTAATTAGGTTCTAAAGAAAAACGACTGAGGCTGCAAACTCTGAACCATGACTTCGTGGGGGTCAACTGTACATTTTATAAATGAGGGAGGTAAGCAGGGAATGGGATACAGGTGAGTCGGTGGATCAGGGCAATCAATAACTGTGAAAGGCAGGAATGGCTGCAGTTGCTACAGAGCTGGTGGAAGTGTCCAGTTCTGAAATGACAGAGCAGAGCAATCGCAGAGGGCAAGAAAATAACGATTGGACTGTGACAATAGATCTCTTCTTTTTTTTTGTTTTTTTGCTTGCTTGAGTACGAGGTATGGTTTGTAGTCCTGGTATGCTGTTTGAAATTTAGTTATGGTAAGATGATTATAGATTGCATTCTTTAATTTTTCCCAATTTTTATTAGTTTCAGCAAAAATGTCATTGAGGCATGATAGATAAGTAATTCGTGGCACTGGAACTTTTGATTAAAATGCTAAGAAACTTGGAGCCCATGCCAAAACTTTATTTTCCTTGAAATTTGTTGTAAATTGAAAGCTGACCTCTCAAGTTGAAATTCACTTCTGCTTGTCTCTGGTCTCTTGTGTCTCCAAATGAAATGCTGTTTGTGTGAGATGGATATAGCTCAGCAGCAGAATGGAGAAATGCAGCAGACATGATCTGTGGATGGAGGTTGTCTTGGAGAATCACCTGGTGTTGCCAGGGAAACAGACAAGGTGGTGGAATGGCTATTTATGTAAATTTGTGATAGGGTGGGGTGTGCATGTCAATGCACACCTGACAACAGAGCCTGTTGCTATGGTGACTAAGAATTAAAAGTGATGAAGAGGATTTTTGCAGCATGAGGTTGTTTAGGACTTTGAGAAATGAGAGTGCAGAATTTTTTTTATCCTTTTTTATTTTGAGATGATTAGGCTGTAAGTATCAAGGAAATGTGCTAATTAGCAATTTATTATACATCCCCTGTTGTTGCCTGTTACCTGGGTCTATAATAGCCTTCAGTATTTCATCATACATTCAAAAAGCGCACAGTGAAATTAAATAGAAGCCACCTTGACATGATAAATACAGTAGATCTAATATGCTATTTGTCAGATTTATGGCTGACAAATGAGTTCACAAGGGTAAACAGTAAACAGCAACTTCTTATTCAAATCTGTAGTGAGCATGTCCTCACATTAGTGCCAAGGCAGGGTGAGTTATAGCTCAAATTGTTTCTAAGTTGCTTGAAGTCTGGAGATAAGAACATGGCCATATGGGTACAAGCATTTGCTGTAGAGGTAGTGATATTGGAATTGAAAAGAAGAAAAATCCTAAAGTTTTAAAAGATCAAAGAACCAAAAAAAAAAAAACCACAAAGCTGCAAATCTGCTGTGTTCAGGTCACACTTCTTCATGGAGTATCACAGAACAGTGTGAATCAGAGTGTTTCTGCTGACAAGTGTTGTGTAGAACCTGTTATGTAATTGTACCATGTCAGCGTGCTACATTTCCACATGTAGACTTCCAACTAACAGGCTCACTTGAAGGCCTGTGGTGTTCCCAGCTGCCACCTGCTGTCTCCAGAGTTCCAGGGCTTTAGCATGGCATGGGGCTGGCACAGCACAATAAGAATTCACACATAGCCCTGTGGGCGAGGGGAAGGGGTATTTTTTTTCAGTTTTTCTAGAGGATGATGGGTATGTTCCTGGGCAGCAGGCACCCCCAGAACTGTAGGATGCACAACAGAAAACTGTGCAAGAAACCATAGCAAGCACCAAGGTGGACCAGAATGCCACTTGGTAACGCTGTATCCCTTAGGTGACTTACAGGATTGCTTGAATCAAATGACCCTCTGTGAGATGAAGTGGAGAAACAAGTCTTGGCTGGTTACTTTAAGATAGAGGTATGTGAAGGGTAAGAGACTAGAGTGTGTGGTGTGCTGAAGTGAGAGGAGACATATATGCACATACAGTATGTCAGTTTTTACAAGGACAGAAGGGTGTTGTGTGTTCTTTTGCTGCAATGACATTATGCATTATGCATTTCTAACATGCATGGCATTTATGTGTGTGAGGGCATCCTGTACTTACATTGTGCACACTTGGCTTGCCAGTTCACCAGAAGTAGTGGAAGGTTCAGGGAAAGAGGTCTGTGTGCTTTGGCGACCAGGCGTCCACCCTCTGGTGTGTGCTGTCACTTCAATGGAAAAGGTCCTCCAACAAGGTGCAAAAGAAGGAGACAGCAGAATAGGACAGGCATTGTCGTTTGAGTGTGTGTGTGTGTCTCTGTGTCTGTGTGCATGCATGGGGCATGTTGAAGAAAATGACCTTTTTTTTTTTTTTTTTGCTTGACTCATTTCTACCTTCTCTCTGTCTTCTTGTGGCTGTTTCAATACAGAGAGCACTTACAGATCTCTAATCAAACATGGATTAATTTGCGTTCCGAAGCTGGAATGTCTGTACAGGTGCAGCCATTTAAACTGCTGACGGTATATTGTGTTAAATTATACATGAGGCAGATAATTACTGCTGTGCCTCAAGAAATGTCATGGAAGCCTTTCTAATCAGATGTACTGCGTCTGACCACTAAGCTGCTTTTAGACACCTTTCAGTATTAAATTATTGAGCAAAGAAGGCACTTGATTCTTAATCGACTAAGTGAAAGGTGAGTGCTGCTAATGATAATAATACATTTAAAAGCCCTGAAATAAGTTTGAAAGTCTTAAAAGGCTCCTTCATGAGTGCACAATGTTCTATCAATATAGAAGCACATTTGATTATTTAATTGGAAAGATTTTTATACATGTTTTGCTTGAAGTCACAAATATACAGTGAATGTTGCAGAGAAAACCAAAGTTTTAAGCAAAAGGCCTTTAAAAATCAATGTGTAAATTAAAATTCAGAATAGTTTAGGTCTAGAAGTGGATGTTTCAGAAAAAAGTTCACAAACATTGACAAGCTACTAAGTTAGTATATAAACTAACTTAAATTATAAGCATATACAGTGGGTACGGAAAGTATTCAGACCCCTTTAAATTTTTCACTCTTTGTGTCATTGCAGCCATTTGCCAAAATCAAAAAAGTTCATTTTATTTCTCATTAATGTACACTCAGCACCCCATCTTGACAGAAAAAAACAGAAATGTAGAAATTTTTGCAAATTTATTAAAAAAGAAAAACTGAAATATCACATGGTCATAAGTATTCAGACCCTGTGCTCAGTATTGAGTAGAAGCACCCTTTTGAGCTAGTACAGCCATGAGTCTTCTTGGGAATGATGCAACAAGTTTTTCACACCTGGATTTGGGGATCCTCTGCCATTCTTCCTTGCAGATCCTCTCCAGTTCTGTCAGGTTGGATGGTGAACGTTGGTGGACAGCCATTTTCAGGTCTCTGCAGAGAAGCTCAAGTGGGTTTAGGTCAGGGCTCTGGCTGGGCCAGTTAAGAACGGTCACAGAGTTGTTCCGAAGCCACTCCTTTGTTATTTTAGCTGTGTGCTTAGGGTCATTGTCCTGTTGAAAGGTGAACCTTCGGCCCAGTCTGAGGTCCTGAGCACTCTGGAAGAGGTTTTCTTCCACGATATCTCTGTACTTGGCCGCATTCATCTTTCCTTCAATTGCAACCAGTCGTCCTGTCCCTGCAGCTGAAAAACACCCCACAACATGATGCTCCCATCACCATGTTTCACTGTAGGGATTGTATTGGACAGGGGATGAGCAGTGCCTGGTTTTCTCCACACATACCGCTTAGAATTAACGCCAAAAAGTTCAATCTTGGTCTCATCAGACCAGAGAATCTTATTTCTCATGGTCTGGGAGTCCTTCATGTGTTTTTTGGCAAACTCTATGCAGACTTTCATGTGTCTTGCACTGAGGAGAGTCTTCCGTCGCGCCACTCTGCCATAAAGCCCCGACTGGTGGAGGGCTGCAGTGATAGTTGACTTTGTGGAACTTTCTCCCATCTCCCTACTACATCTCTGGAGCTCAGCCACAGTGATCTTTGGGTTCTTCTTTACCTCTCTCACCAAGGCTCTTCTCCCATGATTGCTCAGTTTGGCTGGACGGCCAGGTCTAGGAAGAGTTCTGGTCGTCCCAAACTTTTTCCATTGAGGATTATGGAGGCCACTGTGCTCTTAGGAACCTTGAGTGCTGCAGAAATTCTTTTGTAACCTTGGCCAGATCTGTGCCTTGCCACAATTCTGTCTCTGAGCTCCTTGGACAGTTTTCCTTCGACCTCATGATTCTCATTTGCTCTGACATGCACTGTGAGCTGTAAGGTCTTATATAGACAGGTGTGTGCCTTTCCTAATCAAGTCCAATCAGTTTAATTAAACACAGCTGGACTCCAATGAAGGAGCAGAACCATCTCAAGGAGGATCAGAAGAAATGGACAGCATGTGAGTTAAATATGAGTGTCACTGCAAAGGGTCTGAATACTTATGACCATGTGATATTTCAGTTTTTCTTTTTTAATAAATTTGCAAAAATTTCTACATTTCTGTTTTTTTCTGTCAAGATGGGGTGCTGAGTGTACATTAATGAGAAATAAAATGAACTTTTTTGATTTTGGCAAATGGCTGCAATGACACAAAGAGTGAAAAATTTAAAGGGGTCTGAATACTTTCCGTACCCACTGTATATTAACATGAGCTCCTCTTTTATAAGCAGCAACATTAAATTCACAATGCATTAATAATAATGAGCTAGCAATATAAAACACATTAACATGATGTGTCAAGATCTTTTACTTAACAACTTACACTTGTGTTATGACCCTAGGGGTCATTATGTGTGTATGGTTGTGTGTTATTGGCCCTCCCCATTACGTGTGTATGTGTGTGGGTGTGACGGAGGATGGAGTGGGCGTGGACGTAGGAAGCCCGTGGATTGGACTTCCGGGATTGGTCCAACACTTCCCGGAAGGACTATAAGAAGCCCACGGACTGCTGTTCAAGAGAGCTATTCTCCCACCTTTGCCATTCCCAACTACTTTGCTAGAGATTTCGACTTCGAGTTAGTTAGTTAGTTAGATATTAGGTTTTGTTTCGTTTTGTAGGTAGTGTTAATGATAGGATTTTTGTTATTTAGATTAGAAATACTTAGAGATTTAGGTTACGTTTGTGTTTTGTTTTCTCCTGTTTGTTTTAGGAGTTTCCAGGCTAGCGACCTGTGATTTTGTGTTATTTCTTTTGATTAGCTATTATAGGGCTGTTTAGCGTTTTTGTTATTTGATCTTTTGTTTGATTGAGATCGTAGGGCTATTGTAGCGTTTCTGTTATTGATTTTCGTTTGTTTGATATCGTAGGGCTCACGGAGCGTTTTTGTTTGAGTAAGGCTAAATTAGCGTTTTGTTTGTTTTGTACATTCTGTATTTTATTCTGTATTTTGACAGAATAAATATTCTTGTTAATTGTAATTCGATTATTCGTTCGTGTTTGTTGAGAGTGGAAGAGGTTTGGAGGAAAACTCCACAATCGTGTTACGCTCCGGCAACCCCTAGGCTGGGGCGTAACAACTTGTAACAGAGTATAATTACACTGTGGTCTTTCTACTTTTACTTAGATGAAGGAATTCAGTACTTGTTGTGAGATTTATACACTCACAAGTACTGAGGCATATTCAGTGTTTAGCAAAATAAAAGCAGAGTGAATGTTATTCTGTCATTGTCATTCCCCTCAGTAACAGCTAGATCAATAGCTGTTTATTTTAATCTGCTAATTGGCATGTCTTTTGAATAGGATTCTTATTAGAGGGTTCTCTGAGCACTGTCTGACATGACAACAGTCAGTGGAAACCAAAATCATCAACCAATAGAGGGTTTTATTCACAATACAAGTGAAACATTTAAATCACAGACTCAATTCAAGCACTGCCACTTTTACCATAGCAAATAATAATGTGACTCAGAAGTGCTTATGGCCCGCGTGTGCCCAACATCTGGGCATGCTCCTGATGAGTCAGCGGACGGTGTTCTGGGGGGATCTCCTCTCAGACCTGGATCAGGGCTTTAGGGAGCTCCTAGACAGACTGTGGTGGTACTTGGTAGCTTCTGATGCACTCACTGAGACATAATGTGTCATCGAGGCATAATTGGATTTAGGTCAGGCCACATGAGGCTGGGCATTATCCTGCACCAGGAGGAGCCCAAGGTCTAATAATCACTCTGAGGATTTCATCCTGGTACGTCACAGAAGTCAGGGTATTGTCATGGAGGTCTATGCAGTCCTCCAAGAGAATTGGGCATTAGTGGTGTACTTGTGAGCTCTGGTGCTCTCTGGTTAATGTCAATAGAGCTGCATGTGCTGAGCTTTGAGCATACGTTGTAGTAGAGGACACTGGTCCCTCATGCCACCCTTAGAGTCTGGTTCTGACTGTTTGTTCAGAATCATGCTCACCAGTATTTGGCTGTAGGTCATTTTGTAGGACTCTCACAGTGCTCCCACTGATCCTCTTTTCACAAAGGAGCAGATCCTGGTCTTGCTGCAGAGTTGTTAGCTTTCTAAGACTCTGTTCAGCTCTCCTGTTTTAACGATTGGTCTCCTGGTATCTCATCGGTGCTTTTGAGACAGTGTTTAGAGAAGAGTGTTTACAGCAAACCTATGCTGCACATATGGATGTTCCTCTTTGGAGTAACTGGACTAGCTGTAGAGGACACTAGCCAAATGCAAAACATGACAAGAATCAGCCAGGAAGGATAAATAGAGAGCATTTGTCGGAGGCGATCATATGCAAAACCATTCTTTTTGCAGGTTGTCTTGCTTTTTTGCCTCTCTATTGCACCTATTGTCACTTTCATCAAATCAGGTAAAAAAATGGATAGATTGATATCCCAGTTTAAAGTTTAAATTAACTGCTATTATACTGTGATGATTGAGTGTTCCCTAAATGTTTTGAGCATTGCATTTGTTATTGTTATTGTATTTGGTACTAGAATAAATCCCATTAAGGCCTTTAGATATCTCTGCAAAACAGTCTGGAGGTAAGGCTTATTTGTCTCCCACAGAAAAAAAAACAAAAAAAAAAAACAATCTTATTGGATTACACACTGAATATGAACACATAAATACTGACTCTTTTCAGGAACTAGTAGAAAAACAAATAACAAAATTTCCCCTTTGAGTGCTCACAGTATGTGTCACATTCAAAGAAAGGTGCTACTGCTGAAACACCACTGGGAAATAACATGTCAAAGCAAAGATGTCCTGACACAGGTACATACTGTACACACACACCTATAAACACACAAAGAGGTTCAACAAAGGTGTCTGAAAGATGTCTGCAGAGTCTAAAAAGCAATGGAATCTGATAATTATATCAGGATTATTATTGCTTATCAGGGCCTCAAAGGAATCTTTGCCCTATTGGATACATGATTAATCTGTGAGCAAATTATTGCTTGGCATTCCGTAGAGGCTTCATTTTAAATTGCACTGCAGTGTCCCTCATAGAATACCAAACCTGGAGCAGGAATATCATTTGTATAAATGAGGCCTGTGTATTCACCATTTCTCTGCAGAATGGATTTACTCACCCACTGAAAACCACCTGTTTATCTACAGAACCTGACTTGTCCTACTTATACTGCACTGACAACTGTTGGTACATAAGTGGATTATGTAATGTCCAACCAACAAGTGCATTTGTGTCACGTTGATGTAGTGACAGACTGTTGTACTGTATGTCCTAGTGGATCAGGGTGAATGGGTCAGCATTTAATTGCTTGGTGAAGTTCCCATCTCTTTAAATTCACATTGAAATACTACAGGTGGGAATGACAGTGACAGCATGTTTTGTGAAGTAATGTTTTTTTTCTTTTTCCATCTCTTATCACTCACTGGGTTTTGGTGATTTGCAATAGATTTACACTCAGTCGGCCAGTCAAAATGTTATACATTCACATATGAGGTAAATAGTGTTGTGTGTCATGTAGCATTGTGCTTTTTTTTTTCTCAACCAAAAAGTCCTAAACCAATAGATAGTCAAATAAGAAGAAAATGATCACACTGGAGAAGCTGCAACCAGGGACAGGAAACTGAACTGAAAACTAGTAATCTTGAATAGGGAGCCAAAGTGAAACCAGACGTTTTGTTGTCTAATCTGAAAGAAAAAAATATATAGTCACTTTGACATTAACAATAACACAAATAACTAAAAATTCAGATTTGGTTGATAACTGTCCTCAACAGTAAAAAGCCTTGGTTATTCAACACTTCTGTTTTTAGTGACCATAAACAAATACAGTTCCACATGAACTCTGGACCATTTAGGCTAATTGTTACAAACAGCCTGTCTGTGTGGAGTTTCCATGTTTTCCCTGTCTACGTTGATTTTCTCCAGGTACTCCAGCTTTCTCCTAGTCGAACGAGATGCAGGTCAATTGAGTACTCTAAATTGCCTGTAGGTGTGCATGTGAGTGTAAGTGGTTGTCTGTCTCCATGTGTCAACCCTGTGAGATACTAGCAGTCTGTCCAGGATATACCTTCTCCTCTTGTCCAAGTCAGCTGGGAATGGCTCCATTGGGTCCTTAAATGGAACCAGCTTGTTGTTGTAACGGAAGCACACAGGAAAAATACTCTGGGGTGGAGAAATGTTAAGAAGCAGGATTACATTGAAAACTGTAAAGGAATTATGTGTAAATCTATATATTCGGACAACATCTACCTAATTAGACTTGAATTCTGGCCCCCAACGGTGTCTTCCACAAATTGGTAATTCTTCAACTGAGTTGTTATTTCACAGTGTTTTGAAAGATTATTTTAAGATTTAATCTGCTTTTCCTGTCCCTCCTTTGTGTATTCAAAACAATAAATTCACTTAAAATATAATAATGAGCCAATACAGTAGAATAGCAGAAAAAAACTGTCATATTAATAAATCCACTTCTATGAGTAGCAGTTAAGGCTAGTGTGGGCCTGAATTCATTTAAATATGATGAACGATAAGGTGTACAACAAGCTGTAGACCTCTATGGCCAAATGTGGATAGCTCAGTGGGAATATTAATAGTGGACTTGGATCCCCTAAGTCCAATACCTCATACTTCATTAACATTATGGGTGTGAGGATGGTGAAATATAATGGCTGGGATAGAAAAGTTCACAGATGGCTCTATTGATGATTGTGAAAAGGCGAACACCTATCATTAGTATTATGGATTTAAATCCCATATCTGCTTTAGTTATGATTTAATGGTTATGGTTTAATTAGGATATGCAATTATTAAAGATTAGCAGCAACCTCAGAACCTGCATTAAAGTATTAGGACTTTAAAGAAAATATTTTTCTCTAATTAAAATGCAAATGTATATAACTGCAATAATGTATTACATGACAAATGAATGGAATATAATTATTGCAAATTGAGCCATCTAGAAGCTGAGTCATGGCAGCTGGACTTTTAGTTTTTAGGACGAAACATTTCACCACTCATGGGATCCAGAGAAAAAACTTGGTCATTCTTTATGTAGCAGGTGTTTCAGAGAGGCTAAAAATGATCTTTGGGAAGCATCACATACCAGTTCACTGCAGACCCACCAACACACCGAGACAGAGACTAGTTTACTCAAAAGACCGAACACCAAAAAGTTGCGCAATGTGGTGTATGCTGTCCAGTGTAGAGAAGAATGCTCAGAAATCTACATTGGAGAAACCAAACAACCATTTAACAGGAGGATGGTCCAGCACAGGAGGAGCAGCTCCTCAGGACCACAATTAGCTGTACACCTCGATTTAAAAGAGACAAGACCACTATTTGAAGTCAGTGATACATACATATTTTGGACAGAGAAGATAGGTGGTTTGAGAGAGGAGTCAGAAAGGAAATACACATTCAAGTGGAAAAACCCTGCATTAACAGGGGTGGGGGGGCTCAGACATAAACAGTCTACCAGGCTGTCCTTTCATCTGTTCCCAGGTTAAGGAACTCAACACATATCCTTCAGGGAGGACACACCTGACACCCAGTTTGTGGATCAGAGGGGTCACAAGAGTCTACCATTAGATCCTAATGACCCTCAACCTATGCTCACTTCCATTGTTCACCTAACGAGCCTATTCAGGCCAGGTGTGAGGTGAAACCAACTCAGGAGTGTGGGTCTAATGATTCTCATCCCATTTACATAGTCCACCTAATGAGCCTATTTAGGCAGGGTTGGAGTGAAACCAACTTAGAGGATAAATAAGGAAATTCCCCAACTTCCCTTTAGACTAAAGAAGCCACTTAAATTAGTGGTGAAACACTTCAACCTTAAAACCTAGAAGTCCAGTTGCCATGACTCAGCTTCTTGATAACGTCACTTACTATATACTATATACTATACCATATATATATATATATATATATGAAACTGAAATATCACATCACTTTTTTGATTTTGGCAAATGGCTGCAATGACACAAAGAGCGAAAAATTTAAAGGGGTCTGAATACTTTCCGTACCCACTGTATATATATAGTTTGTATGCATATTTTGTGCATGGCAGTTGAACTACATGGGGATTGGTGATTCATGCCTGACGCTAAAGAGCTCTTTGTTACTGGTACTTACAGTCAGTGACTAAGATGACATATAAGCTACGGTTTTATGAACAAGCCTGACAGATACATGTGTTGCACAGCAAGATGCTGGTTTGAATCCACTGCTATTTAAATTGATAGAATAGTGGAATATGAGATGAATAGTGTAAAAGGTATTCACTGGGAAGACCAACATTTGCACTTAAAAGTGACTGATTGCTCAATGTACAGTAGGTAGATTAACTTAAAGCAGCAGTTTAAACTACTACACTGTTTACACATGTACATGTAGTAGGAAAGAAAAGGTAGAACAAAAGCAAAAATTGCTTTGTTTGAATTGTCACTGTTGTGCACAGTTGTGTGTTTTTTGTCTGTGGTGTAATATGATGGTGTTCAGAGGAAATCATGGTCTTGAAATTGCTCAGTACTGTTGTTTTTTTTTTTCGTCCACTATGCACTGATTTTTCACTTTTTTTTCTTTAAACTTTTTCTTTCTGGCCATCTTTTAGTTGTCCTGGTAACTAGTGTAAACACATGGATAGATCACAGTAAAAACATTGGACTGAAAGAAAAGCACCTTGTGATGACTGCTTTTCTCTTACAAAGGCTTCACAACAGGGTGACATTTCATGGTTTAATTGTTGTTGACAGAGTTTTGATTTGGCTGCCTGTGTTGCGGAATGCCCTAAATAATCGACATTTCTAAGCAAACAATTTGCTGACAGCATTTCTCTATAATCTGCCTGCTCTGTCTGTTGGGCATTGTTTTGACTATGACAGCTTTACAAACAGAGAAGATGAAACCAGAATGTTTAGTTTGTCTTAGTTTAGTACAGTATGAAAAATATGAAAATATTCCTTAGTATGAAAAAATGTGCCTCAGTGTACTATGGCATGAAAAAGTGAGTGTGAGTGTGTGAGGTTGTTTGTCTCTATCTGGCTCTGTGATGGACTGGTGACCTTTCCAGGGTGTACCCCTGCCTTTCACCCAAAGAGAGCTGGGATAGGCCCCAGCAGATCCATGTGACCCTAGTTAGGAGTAAGCAGATAAAGATAATGGATGGATGGATTTGATTTCAGTTTTACCCCTCACACTTTGGGAATGCATGGCCTTTATTCAAATTCTCTAGTTGCGTACATGTAATGTTTTGAGGAGCAGTAAAGCTTTAAAGAAAAACAAATGCATACAACACCTGCTGTTTGTTGTTTGCAATTTTGTTGATTTTGATTATTTTGCACTATGTGCAAAACCCTGTCTG